>NC_092761.1:28249866-28549866 GCF_047496795.1 Chiloscyllium punctatum | reverse complement strand
ACTCAGTCTCCCTGGTCCTTCCCTCTCCCTCTGACCCAGAGACTGCAGGTTGGTGGTGAGTCTGCTTGTGGCGGGGGGGAGTGGGGGGGGGGCGTGTGGGTGTGAGATGATCGAGAGATGTGGGAAGTGGGAGGTGGGGAAAATGAGACAGAATTGTGAGAAGGAGATAGAGACGGCAGGAGAGAGAGAGAGAGAGTGAGGGTGAGGGGGAGAGAGAAGAATGGAGGCAGGTGGATAAACTCATGTTGTGGGTGTGAGAGAGAGAGGGGAGAGTGAGGCAGAAAGAATAGTGGAGGCAGGTGGAGAAACCGGGGTTGGGGGCTGTCTGAGTGGGGACCAGAGAGAGTGAAAGGGAGAGGTGGTGAGAAAGAGAGATTGTGCAGGAAGGGAGAGAGGGAGAGAATTGAGGAGGAAAAGTGGGGGTGAGGAATTGGGGAGGCCAGGTTGGAATGGGGGGGGGTGTCAGAGGGAGATAAACCCAGCTCCTGAGCTCAGGGCGCGGTGCCCTCCCCTTCCCTGAGGACCAGGACTTGGGGCTGAGTGTGTCTCTCTCCAGCTCAGCTTCTCCAACACAAAGACACACAACATCGGTCACTCTGCTGCTCGGCATGCTTTAATCAACATTTTTATTGGTTACAAATGGAAGTGTTGGTACAGTCAGTGGGATGGTGCCTTTTCTCACTGGCCCCTGAGTTGTGAGAAACATTGAAATGTTTCCCTGTTACCCCCCTGTGGGATAAGGATGGACAAACCAGTGCTACCCTCAGTCTGTTACCATAGCGACAGGCTGCTCCATCGCTGAAACACTGAACTGAAATGAGAAAATCCCGGATGGATTGATTAATGAGGGAATTTGATTGATGGATGGATTTGGGTGAAGGGATATTTCAGCACATTCTTCAGCTGCTGCCTGAACTTAGTCTGGGTCACGGCATAAATCGCGGTGTTTGTGCAGCAACTGAGGAGCTGCAGCATGAAGCCCAATTCCCGTACAAAGTAATCGAGATACACAGACTCATACCCAATATACCACATCCGGTACCATATAGAATACAGCATTAACATTGACCATAACAGGATGAAATTGGCCGAGATCACAAACAGTAAAATGATGGATTTTTTTCGGTTTCTCATTTCTGTGTCAGACTGAGCGTCCCCATTGGTGTGAGCGCGGAGTCTCCTGCGGGCTCTGCTGGTCACTGAAATGTGTCTGACGGTGAGAACATTGAGCAGCAGAATCAGGAGAAATGGGACACACGGGGTTAGAATGTGGTGGAGGAACTCGAATGTGATCCAGACACTGGAGGATAGAACAGCGTCTGTTATATCACAAAACCAGGGGAAGTTCACCAGCAAATACCGAGCCTCGAGCATAAAATACCAGGAAATGTTCTTTAAACAGCTCAGCACAGTCACTGCTCCCAGAACCACAGCCGCCGTTTTCTCACTGCAATATTTACTTTTCAGCTTCTGGCAACAAATGGCCACAAACCGATCAAAGGTGAAAGTGACGGTGAACCAGACAGAGCAGTCAATGGCTGCATAAAGCAGGACCCCGTGGATATTACACACGGGGACGGAGTACTCCAGGAAATAAAACTGTTCCCGATAAACAATGGGAATGTGTCTCAGGATCAGGTCGAGGATAATGACTAGGAGATCCGCCGCTGCCATGGCCCCCAGGTAACGTCTGACACATGGAGACAATCCACAATCTTTATAAAGCAGGACGTAGATGGTCACTACGTTAACTGTGAGGAAGGAAAACAAACCCATTATCCATCAGCCTGGAGGCAAAGGGACCCGTTTGATCAGGGACCCAGTGAGATTTTCAAATGTGTCCCTGTATTCAGGGATTTATGAAAATAATTGGAGCTGGAATAACAAATGGGAAGGTCGGAATTCCCGAGGAAAATGTGACATAAACCACAAGAAACCCTCCCTCCCCAACACATCCATAAGGACAGATGGTTTCTAGAACATTCCCACACACTCGATCACTCGAGAGCAGACACAGGTCACTCCTTCCCAGTTCCGAATACAGAGGGTGGGAACGTTGCTGTCCTAAAGGATTCTCTCCCAGTTTCCTGAAGACAAACGGAGTTTGGGAATTCCTGTATTTTAGTCTAAATTGTGGTCGATCCTGAGTCGGGAAGAAATGTAAACGCAGGGAAAATGTATTCACCCCTTTAACTGCCTGAGGGGCCTTCGGAACAGTGTCTCCTTCTCCCTGGAACGGGATCTCTTCCCTCGGGATCTTATCATGTGTTCAAATCACTGACGTCTGGCCGTTCACTCACAATGTCAGGGACAGAAAGTTCCGGGGAATGTCAGTTATAGAATGTCAGGGACAGAACGTTCCGGGGAATGTCAGTTATAGAATGTCGGGGACAGAACGCTCTGGGAAATGTCAGTTATAGAATGTCGGGGACAGAACGTTCTGGGAAATGTCAGTTATAGAATGTCGGGGACAGAAGGTTCCGGGGAATGTCAGTTATAGAATGTCGGGGACAGAATGTTCCGGGAAAGGTCAGTTATAGAATGTCGGGGACAGAAGGTTCCGGGGAATGTCAGTTATAGAATGTCGGGGACAGAAGGTTCCGGGGAATGTCAGTTCTAGAATGTCGGGGACAGAAGGTTCCGGGGAATGTCAGTTATTGAATGTCAATGACAAAACGTTCCAGGGGACTTCTTGACTTGTCCATCACCTTTCCACATACACACCCCACCAACACAATGTACTGTGCACAGGCCACATATCTATCCAGCACGGGGAGCTGCACTGACCACATCATTGCATTATCTTGAAACCTGAACCAGACAGTCTGACCAGCACAGCGATCTGTGAAGTGATCACGTGTGAATTAATCTGTAACCCAGGAGCAGTTGCACTTCCAGCATGTAGGACTGTGTACCGCACCCCAGTGCATTGATCTGTAACCCAGGACCAGTTACCCACCCAGCACGTAGGACGGTGTACCCCACCCCAGTGCATTGATCGGTAACCCAGGAGCAGATACCCTCCCAGCATGTAGGACTGTGTACACCACCCCAGTACATTGATCTGTAAACCCGGAGCCGTTACCCTCCCAGCATGTAGGACTGTGTACACCACCCCAGTGCATTGATCAGTAACCCAGGAGCAGTTACCCTCCCAACATGTAGGACTGTGTACCCCACCCCAGTGCATTGATCAGTAACCCAGAGCAGTTACCCTCCCAGCATGTAGGACTGCGTACACCACCACAGTGCATTGATCAGTAACCCAGGAGCAGTTACCCTCCCAGCATGTAGGACTGTGTACACCACCCCAGTGCATTGATCTGTAACCCAGGAGCAGTTACCCTCCCAGCATGTAGGACTCTGTACCCCACCCCAGTGCATTGATCTGTAAACCAGGAACAGATACCCTACCAGCATTTAGGACTGTGTACACCATCCCAGTACATTGATCTGTAACCCAGGAGCAGTTCCCCTCCCAGCATGTAGGACTGTGTGTACACCACCCCAGTGCATTGATCTGTAACCCAGGAGCAGTTAACCTCCCAGCATGTAGGACTGTGTACACCACCCCAGTACATTGATCTGTAGACCAGGAGCAGTTACCCTCCCAGCATGTAGGACTGTGTACACCACCCCAGTGCATTGATCTGTAAACCCGGAGCAGTTACCCTCCCAGCATGTCGGACTGTGTACACCACCCCAGTGCATTGATCTGTAAACCAGGAGCAGTTACCCTCCCAGCATGTAGGACTGCGTACACCTCCCCAGTGCATTGATCTTTAACCCAGGAGCAGTTACCCTCCCAGCATGTAGGACTGTGTACAGCACCCCAGTACATTGATCTGTAAACCCGGAGCAGTTACCCTCCCAGCATGTAGGATTGTGTACCCCATCCCAGTGCATTGATCTGTAAACCAGGAACAGTTACCGTTCCAGCATGTAGGACTGTGTACCCCACCCCAGTACATTGATCTGTAACCCAGGAGCAGTTATCCTCCCAGTATGTAGGACTGTGTACACCACCCCAGTGTAAAGCTCACTTACACTGTATTAGATCCCTGCCCAGTGTGGGGAAACTCGCAGCCCATACTGGAAGTGACAGGATGTGCAGCTCCCATCCATCTACAGGTCCATATCTCCATTGTTGCCCTGACAAGGGGGTGATGTGAGTGTGAACATCACTGCCAGGGAGGGAAATCAGTTTAAATATCAGTTTAAATGGGAGGGGTTTCGAGTATAGACAGAGAGGGGGAGACGGAGAGACAGTGTCATGGAAGGATGTGTTCCCAGGTTTCAGAATACTGAAATGTAGACACTTCGATATCATCCTGGATCATGAGCCAGTCTTCCCAGGAAAGATGGGAAAAAGTGATATTGGTGTGAGGTCAGATGATGGAGAGTATTGGATGAGCACTTGTTCTCCAGCTTTGTAAATGCAGTCCTTCACGGCTGGAGGTACACACCATCACCCAGATGCCCCTGGATATTCCGTGATCCCTGACACTGGTGCCATCTTTAAAAGCCAAATGGGTACATGGTTGAGCTTTCTCAGTAAGGAGCTGCCCTGCATAGTTTACCCCGAGCATGGCAGGTAAGGGTCAATTACATCACAGTTTGTCGACAGGGGCACAGTGGTCCTGGTGGATGGGCTAGTACAGAGGGGGACCATTCTCTTCCCAAAGGGGGCCACACCACCAGACCCACCGAGCATGGTCTGAGCTCACCACCAGTTCAGTGCAGTATCTGGGGTCTGAAGAAATGTCCAGCAATACAAGACAAGCATCAATAACCTTCCCCACTCTGTCAGGATAAGGGTCACTGTCTTCTCTTTGCTCCCTCACACTCACTGTACATCTGTTATAGCACCGACCCCGAACAAGACTCATGGTCCACCACTCTCACTGCCTCATGCTGCTCCTTCTCTCTCTGTCTCTGTCTCTCTGTCTTTCTCTATCTCCCTCTCACTTACCCCCCCCCTCCACTTTACCACCCCCCCCCCCACACACACTAATAAAACTGCATGGATTCCACACTGTGGACTGACTCCCTCCTGACACCTCACCATGACCCCCTCCCCACCTACACTAACACTAACAGCAGGACCACCCACTCCCACCCACTCCCTCCCTCCCCTTCTCCCATTCCAGGAGAAACAGCCTGGAATCAGACAGAAAGGGCCAAGGCGGGTATTGGAATGCCCGATATCCGTTTCCTCAACCCCTCCCCCACGTCATGTGGGGAGGGTCGTGGTACAAGCCAGAGAGGACGGGGACACCTTGTGTGGAGTTTCTGAAACATCCAAGTCCCACCGACCGAGTCAGGAGCAATGTTCAGTGAAGGGCAATTCTCACTTTAAACCCACTGGCAGCTCCATTTCCCACCGGCACAACATAGAAGCCGTGGCCCTGATGCCATCTCCCTTTTGTGTCGAGCTGGTACAAATGGAATCCCCACGGTCTCGGTGGGCAGGAGGGTGGGCTCACATCACATCGGCACCACCACCTCCCAGGAAGGGAGCACGGAGACTCCCTCCTACACCTCCTCCTGTAAACAGCTCAGATACTGAACCTAATCTGTGATAGTTACTGGTCTCCCCACTTGTCCTGTCATCTTCTACAATCTGTGCTCATATACACCCAGGGCCCTCTGTTTCTTCACCCCCTTTATAATGGCACAGCCTGTTTTAAACTGTCTTTCATTGTCTTTCCTACCATAGTGAATCACCTTCAACTGCTCTGCACTGATCCCCATCTGCCATACACCTGAACACTACATCAACGTATCACTGTCCTGTTACAGTTCCACACTCTCCTCCATAGACTTCAGAGTTCTTCCAGGTTCGGTGCCATCTACAAATATTGAGATTGTTATAGTGTCACAGTCCCCATGAAACAACTGAAATCCTGCCCCACATACACAAGTGTGAGCAAGTGAAATACTGCTATATTCCTATGGACAAAGTCGAATAATGACATGCTGTCAATGGAGCAACAAAAGTCCTGACACACACCAGATGGAGCGAATGAAATATTGACAAACCACAGATCAAGAGGAATCTGGATAGGTCCCACTTATCGATATTCATCAGGGTATAATGTGATAAAGTTGGAAGTGTGCACTATACCTTCAAGAGAGAGGGAATGCTGTCCTGAACTGAGAATTTACAAGCACAGGTGATACGAGAGGATAGAAAACCCAGAAACAATATATTGCTATAGAGCTGGAGTCAGGGAATAAGCAGTTAAGAGAAAGGGGGTCCCAGAGTTGTGCACAGTTGATGTAAAATGTTCACTTTCAGAGTGAAAAAAATAAATTGATGTTTTTATTTAAACAGTGGAATTTGGGAGTTCTCTGTCACTCATATTTTAACAGTTTACGAGGCGAATTGAGCATGTTTTTATGTTTCATTTAAGTTGCCAGATGAGCATCACGCAGTGCCCTAACCATCCCCGTGTGTGTATCTGTGTGTCTCTGTGTGGGGCAGGTCTGGCAGTCTCTGTGGTGATTAAAGTGATGCAATGCCACCCTCTGCTGGCCTCCACGCGCCACTAAACAGGCATTGGCAGAGGATGAAAACCAACAGGGATTCATTCAGAGATGGGGAGGGAGAGGGCAGCTGCTCACAGCACCATCCAAACTGATGTCTTATCCATGGACTGATCTAAATGTCCTTTAAACGTTGTAACTGTCCCTGCTTTCACCACTTCCTCTGCACGTTCATTCCACACACAAGCCAGCTTCTGTCTAACATAATTACTTCTCATGATTTTCGTAAATCTTTTTCCTCGCACCTTAAAAATCCCTCAGTTTTGAACATTCTACTCTAGAGAAAAGACACCAGCCCTTCAGCTTCTCTGTACCCACCATTATTTTATACATCTCTGTAAAGTTACTGCTTAATCTCATATCCTTCAGTGAAATAAGTCCCAGCCTATCCAGCCTCTCCTCATAGTTCACTCCCTCCTATCCCAGCAAAATCCAGGTTAAAATCTTCTCAATCTTCTCCATCTTAATAATATTCACGTCAGCAATAACAAAGTGAATAATCAAGTATTTTCTAAGGGTACGGGGAGTCCAAAACTAGAGGACATAGGCTTAAGGTGAGAGGGGAAACATTTAAAAGTGACTTAAGGGGCAGCTTTTTCACCCAGAGGGTGGTGTGCCTATGGAATGAGCGGGCAGGATGACCAGACTGGACACAGTATTCCAGAAGAGGTCTCACCAATGTCCTGTACAACCACAACATGACATCTCAATTCTGATACTCAAAGGTCTGTCCTATGAAGACATGTGTGTTAAACACCTTCTTAACCACACTCTCTATTGAGATGCAAATTGTAAAGAATTAAACCTGACGGCCCTAGGTTTCTGTCCTACAGCCCTGCCAAAGGCCCAGATTTTAATTGTATAGGTCCTGCTGTTGTTTGATTTACCAAATCCAGTACCTCGCATTAATCCAAACTAAACTCCATCAGCCACACCTCAGCCCAGTGAGTGATATTACTGCCACCTCACCCTCCCCCTTCAATTTTAAAACGCCCATCGCTCTCCAGGTGGCCTACACACTCCGGCCTTGATTTTCACAAAGACTCTGAGCTTGGTTTGTCTTGTGTGGTTAGGGGGAGGAGGGACAGATTGCAGACACTGTCAGTGGGGAGGAGAGGCTGGACAGTTATCAGCGGCCTGGTGTCATTTCATGATGTTTGGAAAGGGGAGTCGCATGTGAAAGTTGGGTAAAAGTGATCGGTGTTTTGGTGTCAGAAATTAAGCTCTTCCTTCATCTCTGGTGTTCAGTAATAAATATCTATTTGAGACCCTTCATTGGGCAGAGTGTGTCTGCAGGATTTCTTTCCTTAATATTGCAGACTACAGATAATAGCAATTAAAGATATTTATAGTTAATTTCGATGGCACAGCACGTACACTCAATATCCTACAGTTGAGACAAATATCTTGCATTTATTTAAAATACAAATTGTTTTGTGTCGTTCAGTAATGGGAACCTGATTATAATAAATCCACACCGAGCTGAAAGTGGGCACTAAAATATGACCCAAGTCTGGGTATGGTAGTGTAGTGGGTAGTGTCCCTGTCTCTGAGCCAGAGCTCTGGATTTGATTCCAGTTCCTGATCTTGTGTGGTAGTGTTCCTAGCTCTGGGATAGAAGGCCTGGATTCAAGTCCTGCCTGTTGCAGAGGTATGTCACAGCATGTCAGAACAGGCTGATGAGCAAACACACAGGAGAAGACTATGACAGCTTAATGGGTATTGCTGAGTGATGCTAGTCCCCACCTCCGGGCACAAAGGTCCAGGCGTAAAGCCCACAGAAGTGTCTCATGATACATCTGAACAAACTGATTAAAATAGATTTAGAATTGTGACTTGATGGAGAAGGAAGAGGTGTCATTATTGCATTTCAGAATTTAGGCCCAGGATGACGGAACGTACAGCCATTCGTGTTGATTGGAGTCACATTTTGCAGCAGTAAAGGTTTATAAAATCAAAATGGCCATAGATAGGGTGAGTAGTCAGGGGTTTTTCCTCAGGTTAGGGGCGTCCAAAACTAGAGGGCTTTGGTGGAAAGTGAGAGGGGAAAGGTTTTGAGGAGGCCTAAAGGGCACCATTTCACACAGAGGTTGATGTGCATATGGAATGAGCTGCCAGAGGAAGTGGTGGATGCTGGTACAACTACAGCATCTGGGTACTGAGAGACCTGGAGAGCTTTTCCAGCAATCTCTGTATTTCTTTAAAAAATGCATTCAGTTTAACACAGGTATTCTGAATAAATTAAACATTTTTATTTTTTAATGACACAGGGACATGTAAACATATCTTCAAATTGACCAAGACAATTTTCTGCGAAGTGTATGGCACTGTGTATGACAGCAGAAATTTTGCACTTACATGGAACAGGGAATGTGATGGAGACATAGTTTGGACAATGTACAAGGAGACCTCACATGGTCCAGTTTGGGAGAGGATGACATCACTGTGTGATTCAACTCAGAGAGGGAGAAAATGTAATCTGCCTGAGAAGGAACGGCCTATTGCACTCTTTCTCCTTCATTGTTCCTCATCACAGCAATGTGTGTGAGCTAAAAAAAAAACTCTATAGTCATCGTTACCATTCTTATTTTTATGGAATCCCTGCAGTGTTGAAACAGGCCCTTCGACCCAACAAGTCCATACCAACCTTCCCAACCAATTTCCCTATATTTACCCCTGAATATTGCACATAACCTAGAAATCCCTGAACACTACAGAAAATTAGCGTGACCAATCCACCGAACCTACACAGTTTGTGGTAGGAAACTGGATCACCCATTAGAAGCTCACACAGACAAGGGGAGAATGTGCAAACTCCACACAGACAGTCACCCAAGGCTGGAATCGAACCCAAGTCTCTGGTGCTGTGAGGCCGCAGTGCTAACCACCGTGCTACCCTTTGGTTAAATACTAATGGCAAACCAGCAACCAGGTTTTGAAATTCATCTTCAGTCAGACCCTGGCCCAGAGAGCAGACGTGTTGACATTGAGAGCCAGAATCACACCATACAAGTTACCTATGGTGATGAAACCTGACCTGCCTCCCAGACGCCATACTTCTGCACCCTGGACAGACACGGGTGAAGACGTTAACAAGTTGACAATCTATTGCAGTGGGGTAAAAACAATGACTGCAGATGCTGGAAACTAGATTCTGGATTAGTGGTGCTGCATCTCTACACGCTTCAAGTTCACTACCTTTATTCCTGATGAAGGGCTTTTGCCCGAAACGTCGATTTCGAAGCTACTTGGATGCTACCTGAACTGCTGTGCTCTTCCAGCACCACTAATCCAGAATCTATTGCAGTGCCTTTTGTCTCACAAAGAAACCTCTAAAGCCATATTCAATACATGTCACCTTCACATTCTCCAGTATCAAAGTAAAATTGTACATCTCTATGAATGGTCAGAGATTACTACATGGATCACACAGTAGAATGTATGTGAAGTAAACAGCAGCAAACGGCAATCCACAAATCACATTAATAACTGAACTTGGCGGATTCTGTCTGGTCTAAGTAACCACACATATTATACTGGCTTTCAGTGACTGTGACAATGCACACCAAAACTGGAGGTGTTGGCCTTACACCTCTCCAAAGCTTCGTGATCTCACACACATCACTCCCTCACACATTCAACAATTGATGAAAATCCACAAGCTGGGTGAAACTGGAAACATAGAACAGTGCAGCACTGTACAGGCCCTTCGGCCTTTGACGTTCTGTCGACCTTTTATCCTACTCTAACATCAGACTAAACTACATACCTTTCATTATACTATCATTCATGTCCCTATCCATTTAAATATCCATAATATAGCTGATTTTACTACAACTATTGGCTGTTCATTGTACATACACCCCACTGTCTGTGTAAAGAACTTACCTCTGACATCTCCCCTAAACCTTCCTCCAATTACCTTAAAATCATACCCCCTCGAGATAGCCATTTCCACCCTGGGAGAAAGTCTCTGGCTATACACTCTATCTATGCCTCTCATCATCTTGTACACCACTGTCAAGTCACGTTCCATTCTTCTTCGTTCCAATGAGGAAAACACCCAAGCTCCCTCAAATTTTCTTTGCAAGACATGTCCTTCAGTTCAGGCAGCATCTTGATAAATTTCCTCAGCATTCTCATCAAAGCTTCCACATCTTTTCCATAACGAGGCAACCAGAACTGATCACAATATTCTAAGTCTGGTCTCACCAGAGCTCCATATAGTTGGAGCATAAACTTCCAGCTCTTAAACTCAATCCCTCGGCTAATGAACACATCAAACACCTTCTTAACAACCGTATTAACCTGGGTAGAAACTTTGTGGGAGCTGTGCTATGGCCCATATTCCTCCACAATATAACCCTGTATTCTGCATTCAACTTCGACCTTCCAAAATGAATCGTATCCCGCTTTTCCATCTTGAACGCCATCTGCCACTTAGCAGCGGAGTCCTGCATCTTGTCAATGTCCTGTTGCAAACTACAACAGCGCTCCACACTATCCACAATTCCACAAACCGCGGTTACATCATCAAACTTACTAACCTACCCTTCCACTTCGTCATCCAAGTCATTTATCAAAATCACAAAAGGCAGAGGTCCCAGAACCGATCCTTACAGAACACCACTGGTCACCTAGTTCCACACGGAATATTTCCCATTTACCACCACCCTCTGTCTTCTATGGGCTAGCCAATTCTGAATCCAGACAAATAGGTCTCTCTGTATAACATGCCTCCTTACTTTCTGAATGAAACTACCACGGGGAAGCTTATCAAACACCTTGTTAAAATCCATGCACTTCGCATTCACTGCTCTACCTTCTTCAGTGCGTTTAATCCCATCCTCAATGAACCCAATGAGAGTTGTGAGGTATGACCTGCCCCTCACAAAGCCATGCTGACTATTTTTAATCAAACTATGATTTTTCAGAATCGTCTCCAGTATTTTGCCCAATACTGATGTAAAACTGACTGGTCTGTCATTTTCAGGACCATCCCTGTTCCCTTGCCTGAACAAGGGAGTAACATTTGCCACCCTCCAATCAACCGACGCTACTCAAATGGAGAGTGAAGACGCAAAGACCATTGCCAAAAGCACAGAAATCTCTTCCCTCTCTTCCTGTAGTAACTTAGGGTACTTCCCGTCTGGCTGAGGGATTTATCTATCCTTATGTTTGGACTTCAATAAGTCTGTGTTTCACCTCCACTTGTTTACTCCCTGTCTAACCAACTGATTGACTGCTTTCCATTTCAGGGCTCTGTACAGTGCTGCCTTCCTGAGCAAGTATGGTTCCCAATATCCTGTGTATTATGGAATGGAAAACATGGGAATGCCTTTCTCATGAAGGACAAATGCCAAAACTTTGACTCTGCTGCTCCTCAGATGCTGGCCGAATGGCTGTGCTTTGCCAGCGCCACACTTTTCGACTCTGATCACCAGGATCTGCAGTCCTCACCTTCTCCATTACTGAGGGCTGTCCCCTTTGCACACTGAGCAGGCGATTAATCAGCGGAAAACCGTTATATTTAGAACTGACTGTTCAGTTCTGGAAAGATGCATTTGACGAACACTATGACTAAAAACGAAATTACAATTCAACAAATTTTCATTCAGTCCCAGAGTTACAGTTTTGGTTCATGAATTGGACAGCTTGATAACGAGCAGTGAATGACTGAACAACTCCAAGGTACAGAGTATTCCAGGCGATATATTCCATGTTTGATGTGCTTTACCTTAATGCTGCTAATATTATCAGACAGACGAATATGACAAGGAAACGAGGTGGCATGTGGAAGTGTGACACTTTTGCCATGACAGCGATGTGTTTGAGGGAGGTCATGGCTAACAACTCAATATTCTGTGGTACCAGAACTTTTGTCGCGACAGGAGAGAGGGTAAAAGAGGAGGTGGTGTTGCCTTATTAATTATGGAGTTAGTTACTGGCGTAAGAAGGGACGATATCTTGAAAGGATCTTCTAATGAGACTTGGTGGTTAAAGCTCAGTCTCAAAACCATGACAGAAACACTGCTTGGGATATATTGGAGACCCCCAGATAAAGGAAAGTACGGGAGCAGGTATATAACCAAGTTACTGAGATGTGTAAAAACAACAATACGATCCTTATATTCAGGCATTTCGATTCCAAACATTAATTCGGTCAGTGATAACTTCTTAAACGGGGGCAGGTGCTTTGAAATTTATTCCAAAGAGCTTCTTATATCAACATAGAGCAGATACAACAATGGGCCGTGCAGTGCTGGGCCTCGCTGTGGGGAACGAAGCCACTCAGGTGTTTCAGGCAGAAGTGGGAGAGCATTATAGGACCAGTGACCGTGATATCACACATTTTGACTTTGCTAAGCAAAAGACCCCAAAACTGTTTGAAACATAAAAGCTTTTTGGATTGGGTAGACAGATTTTATGAAAAAAAATGGCAGAATCTGGCCAAAGTGCAGTTGCTTCTGGGTGAAATCGTAGCAGAACAAGGTGGGGCGCGGGTTGAGGGATCATTTGATTAAAACCAAATTGATGACAGTGTCGGCCCAGCATGTTACACCGAAGATAAGATTTAGGAAAACAAGCCCTGAGAACTTCAGATGTTGACACAAATTCCGAACAGGATGAAAAAAGAAAGAGAAGCTTAACGCAGATACGAAGTGAGCGGG
The DNA here is from genome assembly GCF_047496795.1 of Chiloscyllium punctatum. Taxonomy (NCBI): domain Eukaryota; kingdom Metazoa; phylum Chordata; class Chondrichthyes; order Orectolobiformes; family Hemiscylliidae; genus Chiloscyllium; species Chiloscyllium punctatum. Next base: position 28,536,646 of record NC_092761.1, on the reverse strand, counting down.
CCAATGACGGTCCTAAAAGAATATAGGAAGTGGAGGGCTAAACTTAAAAAGTCAGGTGGAAGAGCAGAAGAAGGGATGATAAAACTTTAGCATGTAAGATTAGCAAGAATCCAAAATCTTTTTTTTTGGTTTATTAAGGGGAAGACGATAACGTGGGAAAGAATGAGAGTGTTAGGGTCTAAGGGGACAGCCTGTTCACAGAGCAAGAGAATATGTTAAATACATTCTACGAATCGGTCTTCAGTTTGGAGAAGCAGTTTCTGGATTCAGGGAGAGTGACTGCTTGACACTTGTGCAAATTGACACAGGAGCTGAGGAAGAATTGGAAGTTTATGCAAGATAGAGTGGGCAAATAACCAGATTAAAGACCACCAAGTCTCACATCAGTGAGAGGGAAACAATTGTAGAAAATTCGGAGGGCTGTTGAGGCTGGATCATTAAATATCTTCAAGGCTGAGACTGACAGATTTTTATACAAGTGTTACGGGAAATCATAGGAAAGTGGAATGGGGGATTAACAAAATAAATATAACCTAATCGAAGGAAAAGCAGACTCAGTGAGAGGATAGCTATATAGTTTCCCCTTTGTCTAATGGAGTTCTTTTCCAATAGCCCTGTATTCAGAAGAACATCAACCTCTCTCACTATGGAGTCAGACACAGTTTGGAATGCAATCGTGGGATTCAAGGAATTCATAAACGCGATACTAATAGACAGAAAGTACGAGAGGTCTGCAATAACACAGAATGCCTGTTGGGGTGAGGATTTGCATCGACGCAGTCACCACGACCAGAAGGAAGACCTCAGCAAGACACCCTCCAAGGTCAAGATGAGATCTGCACTGGAGAACTGGTAGTCAGGGGCTAGGTGTCAAGGAGTGCTGAAGGCCTAAAGACTATGAAACTATCGTGTCTCCTTCCTTCCTTCCCTGCCAAAAACTATGTGTGGAGGGGTAGAGAGACATGCCGTTGTAGCAGAGTTAGCAGTAGGGCTTTGACACGAAGGGCTTCGGATAGCTCCAGCTCAGCAAAATGTACAGGGAAACTGAAATAAAGTCCTTTTAACTTTATTGCTACAGCAGTCGAGATGGCAGTTAGGGCAGTCTCACGTTCCTCGTATGGGATGTGGGAGCTCACGGAGATTTCCACCGTCCCTGATGGCTACACGTGTGTCTGTGCACCCAGCTTCAGCTCCTGGGAGACCGTGTTAGGGAGCTGGAGCTGGATGGCACGGTAGCTCAGTGGTTAGCACTGCTGCCTCACAGCACTAGGGACCAGGGTTCAAATCCTGGCTCGAGCAACTATCTGCGTGGAGTTTGCACGTTCTGCCCTTGTCTGCATGGGTTTCCTCTGGGTGGTCCGGCTTCCTCCCATAGTTCAAAGCTGTGCAGGTTAGGTGCATTGGTCATGCTAAATTGCCCGTAGTGTTAGGTGTAGGGGAGTGGGTCTGGGTGGGCTGCTCTTCGGTGGGTCGGTGTGGATTTGTTGGGCTGAAGGGCCTGTTTACATGCTGTAGGTAATCTAACTTAGGATGCACTCAGAGTCATCTGAGATACTGAGAACTTCATAGATAAGTGCTTTAGTGTGGTGGCCACACCCAAGACACGCCCCTAGTTATGTTCCTTTAATGACTGTAATATTCCAGTCCAATGTTCATCGCCCTCAGTTCATGAGCATTACCTGTCAGTCCTATTGTATTTAAGTAAACACACCTTGCTTCCTGTCATATTCCAGGTAGAGAGTGGCTGTGCGACAACCAGGAATGGCAAAGGGAGTAGGCAGAGAGTAAAGAAATCCCCTGTGGCCATTCCTCTCGATAACAAGTATACCATTTTGGATTGTTGGGGGCGATGCCCGTACAGGGGAAAGCAGCAATACCCAGGTTGGTGGTTTTACCACTGGCTCTGGGGCACAGCGGGAAAGGGTAAAGGTAAACAGGACGTTAAAGATAGGAGGGTCGATTGTTAGAGGGACAGATCGGAGATTCTGTGGTCACAAACGGGAATCCAGGATGGTGGGCTACCTCCCAGGTGCTAGGGTCCAGGATGTCTCCAAGTGGCTGCAGAACATTCTCAAGGGGTTGGGTGAGCATCCAGATATCATTATGTACGTTGGCACAAATGATACCCGTAGCAACAGGGAGGAGTTCCTGCAGCGTGATTGCAGAGAGCTAGGAGAAACATTTTTTAATAAAAACCTTGACGGTGGTTATCTCATGAGAGGGAGATTACCGTCAGAGACTTGCAATAGAGGGGGCATCAATATCTTGGCGGCCAGTTTTGCTAATGTTACAAGGGTGGGTTTAAACTAGATTGGCAGGGGGTGGTATCCTCAAGGGCAGGGAGGCAAGTGCGAGGCTGGAAGGAGATATAGTAATGAGAAATAGTAAGATTAGGCTGGAAAATGACAGAGAAATGCCTTTTGGATTAAATTGCATCTATTTCAATGCAAGAAGGCCTACAGGTAAGGCCGGTGAACTCAGGGCGTGGATAGGTAGGTGGGACTGGGATATTCTAGCCATTACACAAACATGGCTAAGTGATAGATAGGACTGACAGCTTAATGTACCAGGGTACAGGTGCTTTAAGTGAGACAGAGATAGTAGAAGGAGGGGAGGGGAGTTGCATTTCTGATTAAGGGGAGTACCACAGCAGTAATCAGAGATAAAATAACTGATGGATCACCCAGTGAGGCTTTGTGGGTGGAGTTAAGAAATAGGAAGGGGTTGGTGAGGTGATTTGGGATGTATTATAGGCCCCGAAATAGTCAACAGGAATAAGAGTAACAAATATGCAGGAAGAGAGGGGAGACCTGCAGGAGCAATATGATTATCATAATAGGGGATTTTAACTTTTAAGGACAGACTGGAATGGACAGAGTTCAGGGATTTGATGAGATAGAATCTGATAAAAGCGTCAGGAAAGTTTCCTCAACCAGTATACAGAGTGTCCTACTCGGGAAGGGGCAAAACTCAAAATTTTCTTCGGAAATATGGCACGACAGGTGACTGAGTTAACAGTGGGGGAGCACTGTGGGACCAGTAACCACAGTTCTCTTAATTTTCAAATAGTTATGGAGAGGGACAAAACTGGTCCACAGGTTCATGTTTGAACTTGGGGTGTGGCTCAGGTCCAGGCAGCTGGAATCAAGGGAATCTCTGGAGGTATATAAGAGATACAGGAGTTTACTGAAGAAGGAAATCAGTAGCTTGAAAAGGGGGCAAGAAAAAGCCTTGGCTGAGAAGATTAGGATGAATCCAAAAAGCTACTTTAAAAGAAAAATCAATAACTGGATAGAAAATAGGACCCATCGAAGACCAATGTGGACAAGGATGATTTGAACTATAAGAGATGGGTGAAGTCCTCAACAAATATTTCTACTCTATGTTTACCGTGGAGAAAGACATGTTCACTTGAGAACTTGAGGAAGTTAGTGGTGATATCTTAGGGACAATCCATGTCATAATGGAGGAGATTTTGGACGTACTGGAATGTTGGAAAGTGGATAAATCTCACGGTCCTTACCCGATATATCCAAGAACACCTCACGGGACTCCAGAAGAATTTGCGGGGTCCCTGGCCTATAATGTTGATCATCATTGACCACAGTGACGTCCCGGAAGACTGGAGGGTAGCAAATGTTGTGCCTTTATTCAAGAAGAACTGAACACAAAAAGCCTTGGAACTAAAGACCAGTAAGGTTCTGAGGGATAAGATTTACTTGCATTTAGAAAGACAGGCTTTGATTAGGAATAGAATGTGTGGCTTTGTGCGAGGAAGTTTTGCCTGACAATTCTCTTAAAGTAATTGGATGATATGACTAGGAAAATAGACTTAAGTGGGGCAGTATACTTCAAAACATGTGGTGTTGGAAAAGCACAGCAGGTCAGGCAGTATTCATCAGGAACGTGCAAAACATCGATTCTCCTGTTCCTCTGATGCTGCCTGACCTGCCCTGATTTTCCAGTGCCACACCTTTCGACACTGATCTCCAGCATCTGCCGTGCTTACTTTCTCCAAGGGCAGTAGATTTAGTCAATATGGATTTCAGTTACAGCAGAACAGAATGAGGTTTGTCAGCCCCTGGAGCCTGATATACAATTACAGGAGGAGGCCAATAAGCCCCTAGGGCCTATAAAACTGTAACCAGATCATGCAGCACCAGTATCCAGTTGCACAGCAACAGGATCAATCTATTCAGCTACTTGAATCAGTAACACAGGAAATGGAAGTGGCCACAAAGTGACTGGACTATGGGGTATACTGGAATAAAACCAGGCCACATAGCCTGTCAGACCTGCCCTTCCATTCAGTAAGTCAGGGCTGATTTGCACTCGGCCGCAATTTCTCTTTAATGCCCAAATCTTTGTAGCCCTCGACTCTCTGTCGGGTCAAAACCCATTGACACCCACTCGCACCCCCGAAACATTTCAGTGATGTCGCCTCCACTAACTGTCTGGTCCCAACCATCACGACTCCCTGAGAGAAGAAAACACTCCCCACACATATACCTTGGCCTATTGATATGGATAGAAGATATGAACACAGCGTAAAGTGACTGGCCCTGATATCACGGTAGTATTTGATTGAGCAAGATGTTAAGGAGTCTGAACAAAATTGAACTTGATGGGAATCAGTTGTAAACTCCCCGCTGGTTAAACCATTCAGAGCACAATGGGGCTGGTGGACATAAATCCTCAGTCCCTGGATATCTCTGTGGGCAATCCTCAGGGTAGCTTCTTCGGCACAAACATCTTCAGCTGCTTCATCAATGTCTTTCGCTCTGTCACACAATTAGAGTTGGGGATGTTCTTTGAAGATTATACCATGTTCAGAACAATAAGTAACCTCCTAAGATACTAAAGTATCAAATCTGGGCAACATTCAAGCTTGTGCTGTTAATGTAAAGGTAACATGAATCAAAAGCACTGCTGTACACTAAACATTTCCACGGTTAAAAGAAAGAGGAACCCCTTCAGCAACTCTAGCTGGTTTCCCACTAATATAAGAAAGCCATTCAGCCCATCAGATCTATTAAATAACAAGAGGCGCAATGGGTTCACTCACTCCTGCCTATTATACAAGAAGACAATTTAAAATAAAAGCAGGTGTTGGAATCCAAAATACACACGCAGGAAGCTGGAAGAACAGAATAAGCAAGGCAGCATCAAGACTTTGAGAAGTGAACGCCTTGGATATAACCCTTCGTCAGGCCTGTGGATGGGAGTAAGGGGGTCTATAGATAAAGTGGTGGGTGAGGGAGGAGGAGGCAGAGTGGCGAGGTGATGGAGAAGTGAACACAGACAAAGGGTATCAGCGAGTTGTTGATGCGAGGACTGAATCTAGTTGGTAGCTCGACAAAAGGTTGCTCAGAGCAATGGAAGGCAGGGGAGGGCTTGGGTAGGGAGTCGGGGGATTGGAAGGGAGGTTATTTGAAATTGAAGAATTCAGTGTTGTGTCCACGGGGTGCAGGCTGCACAGGTAACAGGTGAGATCTTGTTCCACCAGATTATGGTTTGGTTCATTGTGGCAACGGAGGAGGTCAAGGATGGTCATGTCGGAAAGGCATTGAGAAAGAGAATTGAAATAGGAAGTGACTGGAATGTCTTCCATTCCACCTAACGACCCTACCTTTCAGCTCCCAACCAGATTCATTACCCCTCCCCCCCATCGCTCAACCAGGTTGTACCCACCACTTGTGTCCACATAGCCGTAACTCACCATCCCCCTGATCTCCCCACCCCAACCACTACCTTCCCTCTTGATCTGCAGCTCCCCCTACCCCCCAACCCAGTTCTGAAGGACACTTATACCTGAAATGTTGACTTTCGCAGCTCATGATGCTGCCTGGTTTGCTGTGTTCTTCCAGGCTCCTGTTTGTCTCCTATAACTCAGGAAGATAGAGTCTAGTCAGCACAATGTGCTGGTAGGCAGAAACCATGGGTTGCCCACTGAAGTCCTTGAACCTCTGCCTTCGGGCCAGGAGGAAGACATTCAGTTCCTCGAGACACTGACACATGAACAGAAGAGGCCATTCAGCCCCTCCAAACTGTTACACTGAAATAGGAGGATGTCATTGTTGCGTAATCACGACAAACCAATGAGGCACAGACTGCAAAGACAGACTGCTCCATGTTTTTCCTCCTGGCCCCATTGCTAATGGTACACACGTGCTATGTTAACGTGGTTTGCTGATCATGAGGAGGGAAAGTGAATGGTTTCTGCAACGTCCCAAGGAGGCATCTTCCATCTCCGATGTCTTTAAGTTTTTCCACAAATGTCAATGTGTTGTGATCAGTTGATACGATTGTCTCAGATGCATTGCTGGTAATATAAACACAGTTATGGTGTAATGCCAACAACAAATTTAAAGTCTTTTTCTCCACGGTTGAACATTTCTGTTGATGAACGTCCGACTTCCCAGAAAAATACCCGATGGGTCTTTCTATTCCCTCATCATCCTCCTGCAGGAACACCGGACCGACACCCACATCACTGGCAACGATAGCCACCTTGAAAGGCTTCATGTAATACAGTGTAGCTAATACTGGGGGCAGTGGCTAACACAGGTTTTAGGATGTAAAATACCTTTTGACAGTCCTCTGTCCACTGAGAGTTCTTGCCCTGGACAATTCGGTGAGTGGAGCAGCCACACAGCTTAAAGTTTGGCACAAATTTTCAGTAAAATCCAGTCAATCCGAGGAACCGGAGTATTGCATATTTCTTCTTGTCGAAGGTGTGGCACATTCCCCAACTACTTTACTTTTTGTATCTCATTGGGCCATTGGTCCATGTCCAATAACATGACCCAGGAACGTGATTTGGGCTTTCTCAAATTCACTTTTAGCTCGGTTTACCAACAAGCCTGCCTTCTGAAGTCAATCAAACATGTCCGAAAAATGCTGTAAATGTTCCTTTCATGAGTGACTAAAAATCACCAGGTCATCAATGTACACCACGTAGTTGGGTAATCCGGCAAAGTCTCTGAAATGTGGCTGGATCGTTTTACAAACCAAATGCCACAACCTTGAACTGAGATCGTCCATTAGGCGTTATGAAAGCCGAAATTGCCTTTGCTCTCTCTGTCAGAGGTCCTTACCAGGACCCTCTGAGCAAGTCCAACGTAGAAATGTAAGTAGCTTCTCCCACTTTTTCGACACAGTTCCCCAAACATGGAATTGGGGATATGCATCAGTCTTTGTAACGAAGTTGACTTTGTGAAAGTCCACACATGACCGCTGGGTAACATCTGGCTTTGGCACCATGACTATACATGAGCTCCAATCACTGTAACTCACTTCGATTATGCCATCTTGGAGCATGTGCTCCATCTCCGTCTGAACCTGTGCCAACTTTAAAGGGTAATGCCTTTAAGGATGTTGCTTAATCAGAAAAACATCTCCGGTGTCTACACCATGCACAATTATGCTCGTACTTCCCAGTTTATTTTAGCATATCTCTCCACGATATCGGAATACCTCTTTCAGGTTACTATGCTTTTCTTGAGGAAGGTAACCCAATAATTTATCCCAATTTTTAACAATTTTCTCATTGCTCAATTTGTTCATTGTTCAATCCTCTGAACTTGGTTCTTCCTTCTGTGCTGTAATCATTAACACCTTCTCCTCTTGCTTTCCTTCCCAATCAAAATACCTGTTGCGCATATTCACATGACACACTCTGTGAGATTTCTGCCTGTCTTGGGTCCGTACCAAATAGTTCACCTCATTCAATTTCTTCCAAAGTTTGATAAGGTACACTACAACATGCTTCTACAGGCTCAACTGTTACTGGAAGTAACACCAATACCGTATTCCCAATTGCAAAATTGCAAATTTGTGATTTCTGATCCACTTCCTGTTTCATTGTATGCTGCGATACTTTTAAATGCTGTCTACCCAACTCTCCAGCTCTATTTCAGCTGCATTTCGGAATGGCATGCAGTGACCAGTGGGGTGCTGCAGGGATCCGTGTTGGGACCGCAGCTTTGTACAATATATGTTAATGATTTAGAAGATGGTATCAGCAATAACATTAGCAAATTTGCTGATGATACAAAGCTGGGTGGCAGGGTGAAATGTGATGAGGATGATAGGAGATTACAGGGTGACCTGGACAAGTAAGGTGAGTGGGCAGATGCATGGCAGATGCAGTTTAATGTGAATAAATGTATGGTTATCCACTTTGGTGGCAAGAACAGGAAGGCAGATTACTACCTCATTGGAATCAATTTAGGTAAAGGGGCAATTCAGAGGGATCTGGGTGTTCTTGTACACCAGTCAATGAAGGTAAGCATGCAGGCACAGCAGGTAGTGAAGAAGGCTAATAGCATGCTGGCCTTCAGAACAAGAGGAATTGAATATAGAAGCAAAGAGGTGCTTCTGCAGCTTTCCAGGGCCCTGGTGAGACCACACCTGGAGTATTGTGTGCAGTTCTGGTCTCCAAATTTGGGAAAGACATTCTGACTATTGAGGGAGTGCAGCGTAGGTTCACGAGGTCAATTCCTGGAAAGCGGGATTACCTTACACTGAAAGACTGGAGCGACTGGACTTGTATACCCTTGAGTTTAGAAGACTGAGAGGGGATCTGATTGAGACATATAAGATTATGAAAGGATTGGACACTCTGGCAGCAGGAAACATGTTTCCGCTGATGGGTGAGTGCCGAACCAGCGACACAGCTTAAAAATACGGGGTAGACCATTTAGGACAGAGATGAGGAGAAACTTCTTCACCCAGAGAGTGGTGGCTGTGTGGAATGCTCTGCCCCAGAGGGCAGTGGAGGCCCAGTCTCTGGATTCATTTAAGAAAGAGTTGAATAGAGCTCTCAAGGATTGTGGAATCAAGGGTTATGGAGATAAGCCAGGAAGAGGATACTGATTAGGAATGATCAGCCATGATCATATTGAATGGTTGTGCAGGCTCGAGGGCAGAATGGCCTACTCCTGCACCTATTGTCTATTGACTATTGTCTATTTAATCGTTCCCTAAAAGTTGACACATCGTCCAATTGGGTGGTCTCTGAATTCTGATTTATTAATTTCTCCTTAACCAATGGTAATGGTCCTTATTCTTCATGCCCACAAATTAATTCAAATAGTCTGAATTTGGTCGATTCATTTCGTGCGTCTCTGATCACAAATATTTCAAAAGGAATTTCCTTCTCGCAATCTTCTGGATTATCCTGACCATAAACCCTCAACATGGTCTTCACGGTTTGATGCCATCTCGCTCATGCTCACTGGGATTCCCAATAATACGTAGTAGATTTGAATTGCTTTATTCCCACGTTATCCATCACCTGCTTGAATAGTTCGGATGTGAGGCTTGATCTGTCTGGATCTCTATTGGTAGTCCGTACCTCGTTAAAAAAATAAGTTTTTTTTTCTACAACTCTTTTAGCTGTGATGCTGCATAATGGGTCTGCCTCTGGAAATCTAGTCGACACATCCATGATTGTTAATAAATACTATTCCCACTTTTTGTTTGAGATAGGGGACCTACACAATCTGTCAAGATTCTTGTGTAAGGTTCCTCAAGTTCTGGAATAGGTATTCAAGTTGCAGGTTTTATTACTGCCTGTGTGATATGTTTGAGACGTCTGGCAATATTCAACTAAATCTTTGTGTAGACCAGGGCAGTGAAAATATCTTTGTATTTCAGCCTGTAATGCCCTCACCCCGAAATGATCTCCAAGTGGTAGCTCATGCGCCACTCGCAGCACCTCCTTTCTATACACAACAGGCAAAACAATTTGAGGATTTTCTGTCCACGTCTGATCTGCTTTAATGTATGCTGATCTCCATATCCGCTTTAAGACATCATTTGTTAAGTAATAACACACAGGAATGCATTCATTCTCTTTCTTGCTAAATATCTTTTGATATAAATTTTGTAGCTCCTCGTCTTTCAGCTGTAACTCAATCAGCTTAGCAGAGCTAAAAATACGTTCATGTTTTCCTACTTGCTCCTTCTCTGTTCCACTTATCTGATCACAAAGAAACTTTCGGATAACTCTACGTCAGCTTCCTTATCTGTGCCTTTATCCTGCTTAAACCTGTGCATCTGTGATCTTCTGGTCACGTAATCAGGGGAAATTCCTGGATAAACCTTCTCCAGGTCTTCAGTTGCCTGCATCTCCCCTGGATTTTCAACTAGAGTAGGCAGCACGCCTACCAGTGAATCAGCTATATTATTTGCAAGGACAAATTTGATTCCTGGAGCTGAGAGTTAGGGGTCCACTACTCCTACCACACATTCTCCACTCTTCTCTGGACTCTCTAGCCTCACTGTACATAACTGAGCACTTTTTGCCTCACTATGAATTCCTGTTACCAGCACATTTTCTGAAAATAGTCTCTCAAGAGTGCATAAAGCCTCACCCCTCAGCATTAGAGACTGAAAAGATCCTGTGTCAATTAATATCGGAACCTCCTTACCAATTATTCCTGGCCTATGTGAATAAACTTTTCCCTTTCATGAAAGTTTTTATGCAGTTTTGACACATCCACTGATAATCTTGTACACACTGAGGCAGTTGCCTAACTCCCACTATGCTTTATGTTCCGAGTCCAACAAAACTTCCAGGCTTGTCTGTTATCCTACAGCTGGTTTTCTCCCAAACCATCAACACTGTGATTTTGTGTGGCCCACTTTATTACAATGAAATCACCATAGTATTTTAACTTCTTTGTCCCCTTCAAGGTTTTCTTTATTACTGTGGTAATTTATCCTTATGATCTACACTGTGATCTACCTTTCCCTTTGCATGTGAGGATATCTCTTTGCTCCAATTTCTGTCCCTCAGAGACCAGAACTGGTTCTGGAAGCCAAACCAAGTTTATGTAACAGTTCATAATCATCAGCCATTTCAGCAGCTAACCTTGCTGTTTACACTCTCTGCTCTTCAACCTGAGTTTGCACTACTTCAGGTAGTGAATTTTTGAATTCCTCCAAGTATTAACCTCTCTAAGGGCATGATAGCTTCGCTTGAATTTAAAAGCTCATATCCAACTATCGAAATTAGTCTGTGTGATCCTTAAAAACTCAGTGGTTTGACCAGGATCCCTGATTAGATTCCTGAAAGGTCGCCTATACAGACAAAATGTTTTCTGTAACCTGCTCATACTCCCCAGATACCTCCTCTGATAGAGATGTGAATACCTCACCAGTCCTACCTACAAGTTTCGTTTGGATCAACAAAACCCACATTGCCTCTGGCCACTGCATTTGTTTCGGCAACTTTTCAGATGAGATGAAAAGGGCATCACATTCTTCTCATCAAATTGAGGCAACGCTTGAACATACTCAAACAAATTCTCACTAGGCTTCTAACTACTAGGGGCTTGCTCATCCTCACTCTCTTCCTTACTAAGCGCACCCTCAGCCGTTATTTCCAGCCCGCTGACTTTCCTTTTTAAGAGTCAGTTTTTGCTATTCAAAAGCTCTCTCTTTCTCTCTCCCTTGTTGCTCTCTCTTTTGCCATTCTTTCTTTTTACTCTCTGTTCTGCTGCTCTCTCTTTTCCCCCCTCTTCTGCATTTTATCAAAAGTCAAATGTTTCATTTTGGCTGCCCTTTCCCTCCCTCTCGATGTTAACTCACGATGTGTCATTTGCAACTGAATTCTTGCCATCTCTGATTCTGATGGTTTCTCCAGCAAGTTTAATTGACGAGCTACTGCTGTAATTATCTCTCCTTTCCTCACAGAAGCAGTCAGTTCCAATTCCAGCTTCTCTGCTAATTCTTGCAACTTGGTATTAGTCACTTTTCGTAAAAATTCCAAAGTTACTGCATGAACACCCAGGAAACTTTTGACAACTGAAATAGCCATTACTATTCTTAGCTTTGTCAACCCAATCAAACTAATACCCGAAATAAAGACACGAGCATCTCCCACTCGCTGTTAAACATCCAGCAATGAGCACCCAGTCTGTTATGGACGAGGCCAGACCACTCAAAACATTCTTCAACAAGCAGCCCAGAGAATAACTTTGCAGTTTGTTTTGGTAATTATCCAATGAAAATTACCCAGAGTAATTTAGCTAGGGTGACTACTAGATTTTAAATCAGACAAAAACGTTATTCACAAAGTTACACAATGAAACACAAAGAACAGAATAAAGAACCCCGACAGAATTCAAACTGTCCAGCAAGACTTAATTGTGCTATTCCAAATACACACAATAGTCCTAATAATCAAACTCCCTTGGAAAAAACGTTAGAATGGAATGCATGCTTCCAGGTTGAAGCTGAAGGGCAGAAAAGAGAGAGAGTTTCCACACAGCTCCCAGTTGAACTACCCAGTACAAGACTCACCTGAAAACTGCTTAGCTCCGCTCAACTCAGCAAGCTCATCTAAAAGAGCTGACGACTCCCCGTTCATTATCCAGGTCACTTCTAAAGCATGACAACTTTGCCATGTAGTTTAATCTGTTTACGTATAAATAAAAGGCCTCTGAAAGTCCGTTTCGCGTCTGTATCTCACCAGACTGATCGTAGCCTGGCCCCGTTTTATTGACCCTCTGAAAAACATCAAGGACAAGAGTCTACTTGAGGCAATGAACAGCTTTTAGCAAGAAAGAAGGATTTGTTTGTGACAGAGAATACAGGCTAGTTTTCTGTATGGACGTCAGAAGCTGGCGGGAATGGCTAATACTATCAGAGTGTGGCTGATGACAGATTTGTGAACAACATGACGTTCAATGCAGGGTCACACACCAACTGTACATCCAGACGGTGAGAGTTGATTCAGAACCTGGAGCTCTCTCTCAAATAACATGGGGGCTTCATAGAGCTTTGTAAACGATCATAGCGTTAAAGAATCCTATAGCACAGAGACTGGCCCATTAGCACAAACTGGTTCATGCTGATCAAAATGTCCATCCATGCTAACCCCATTTCCCTGCGCTTGGTCCATATCCTTCTAAATCTTTCCTATCTATATACTGTCCAAATGTGAAGACACGTATCATGGAAAACATTTTGTATCTAATGCTATCCGTGTTTTGTTTTGGAAATAATGAGTGTTGATTCATAACACTCCAGTGTTAATGCAATCACTTTTTTTTCTCTTTGGAGCGTTACAGATTAAACACTCATTTCCTTCGCACTCTCCTCATGGTACCATCACCGCAGGGATTAGTCTGCTGAAACTCCATTACACCGTCTCTCTGTACCAAGGAGATCATTGATTATAAATGAAAGAAAATACTGTCTCAAGTACACTTCACAACTGCAGGACGGTGTCTTCACTCTTATACTTTAATCAATTTGTAATGAACGCTCCTACTCATTCATTGTGCTGATTACTTGCTGAGTCATAGAGTTATAGAGATGCACATCATGGAATCAGATACTTCGGTCCGACCCGTCCGTGCCGACCAGATATCTCAACCCAATCTAGTCCCACCTGCCAGTATCCGACTGCTCTGTAGGAATTCTGTTAGTGCCTCATGATCAAGGACATCCAGCTCCTTTTCCCCAAGAGCACTTCCCATCATCTCGCCTTCTCATAAATACCAAATGAGAAGGATGGCATTTTTTGCCATTCATTTATTATGCCTTATGAAGCAAAGTCACACCAACAACAACATCACTATTGCCATTGGAATTGATTGGAGATACTGAGGAGGCGATGATCTAGCTGTATTATCTCCGACTATTAATCCAGGGGATCAGGTAATGACCCAGACACCGGATCCGAATCCCACAACAGCAAATGTTGAAAATTGAATTAAATGCAATATCAGGAATTATGAATCAATGAAACCATTGTTGATTGTACTACCTGCCACCCTCATGACCTTCAGGAAAGGAAATCTACTATCATCAGCTAGTCGGGCTTACATGTAACTCCAGACCCACAGCAATATGGTAAACTCTCAGTTGCAGTTTGAAATAGCCAAGCCAGCCACTCAGTTATATCAGTCACTTCAAAGCCTCAAAGAAATGAAACCACATGGACCTCAGCACTGACTACTTACAGCCCACAAACTGCAGTGGTTCAGGAAGGCAGCTCACCAACACCTTCTCAAGGACGATGAGGAAAGGCAATTAAATGTTGGCCCAGCATCCCATTAATGAATAAAGAAAGATGATCCCACTCAGGAAAGAGAGAAAAACGGACATAAATAGCTTTAAACAGGGACTTTGACATATACCTTACATGGTCATGATTATCAGTAATATGGGAACAGGAGAAACATAAGCAAGGTTTAAATTTATTTTTTTATTTCCATCACAGCTGATTATCAAAAATCCCTTTGTTTGCTTCTTTCTCTCTATCTCTCTCTTTGTCCATCTATTCAACTCAGTCCTTCTCCCCTTCATAAAAATGTCGGTGTCACCAACATCAATCACACTATTTCCCAACTGTGTTCAGTTCAGATGTATGGTTATTAGAATCGAATTGCCAATTCTATTTTTCTGTCGACGAGAGGGGGCTGCCAAATCTGCTCAGTTTGTCTGGCACTTTCTCGTTCTTTATTGGTTCTGATCTGTTGCATCATTCTTTGCTTTATTAACCTTTAATTTTGTTATTACTTGGAATGTCTGCATCACTGACAGGGGCAGCAATTGTTGACCTAACCAAATGTCATTTACTGCGAGGTCATCCTTTCAGGCAGTACAGAACCAAGCACATTGTTGTGGGTCTCACATCAATCTTAAGCCAGACCAGAGAGTAACGCAAGATCCAATTACCAAAGGACATCAGTGAAATAGATAAACGTATAGACCAAATGCTGGAAATGTTATGGTTGTTATTTCCAATTCCTGTCTTGTGTATTTACTTTCTGACATCGTCTGTGGTACGACGTGGAACAGTCTCTTTCTGTATAATAACCTGTGCATCTGAATTACATTTCTTCCGACATTACTGCTCTGAGAGAATGTTCCTGTCATTAAGTTATTTTAGAGATAAGAACAAAGTTGTGATCGAAATATTTGCAACTGAAAGAGTGCTTAGAGGAGGGGTGGAGCCATAACGTCTGAATTTTACCAAAGCATAGATAATGGTCAATTAAGCGTCAGCAATGAAGTCAAGATGGTGACTGGGCATATAATCGAGCTGGTAGTGGATATGTTTTTGATGGACAGAATACCGAGACATGAATGAATTTTATTTATTTAAATTCGGTTTCGTGAACAGTCTCGTTCTCAGATGTTTGTGAGGGCGGAGGTGTGGGCGGTTCTGAAATATGTGGGTAAACAATGGAATTTGCATTTGAAACTGAAGACAATAGTTTCCATCTTTGTCAAATATAGATAACAGAAATATCAAAGAAGTTCACCATTGTCGAAGAGATTAATAAATGGATAGAGATGAAGAAACTTACCAGGAACACCAACAATAGCGCGGATAGGATAGTAACCCGCCTGGATAATCATCAGTGCACCCCATATCCGACCTGGTAATGATGACCAAGACCAGAAAAAATAGAAAAGACTCCAGGATAAACTCCTGTCCTTTGTTGCAGCATTCCAGTCTAATGTTCTCAGATTCTGATCCATTAATGGATCATTCCAGACTATGTTTAAGTCTCCTTTTTCTGTCTCTGCAGCTGCTGATCCCTTTGAGCGTTGGAGTTGATGCATCTGCTGCTACAATGGCATAAACCATTGCAAGAGGCCCCTTACTAATAGGAGACGGAAAACATCCAGTGATACAACTAGGATCCATGGAGACTGGCATCAATCACAGTCACTGAGCAAACAGCTCCATTTAACCCTTTTCAGTATGGTTCCTTCAGTTCACAAAAACTACTGGATTGGATTGAATGTTGGCAACGTCGGATATTGACCACATCTCCCATCAGCCATTGCTCTCGTGAAGTTAGTAGTGAAGGAGAATGATGCATGTTTTCTTATGGCAGGTTAGATGATTCTGCTGCGTTGTCCGTTTGTGATACTGTAACCGGCTGTACCGCCCACCACCACCACCCTCAAAAACCACAATCTCCATGCTGTTACCGGGCAGATCTCTCCTCAACTAGAACAGGAACGAGCCAATACATTTGCAGTGGATATATTTGCACTTCAATACATAGGAAATATGAATTTGCCTGGGCATTCCTTTAATTGATCTAATAAGGCAATTTTGTATCTTCAACACTCAGTGTGCTCAGCACTTTTTAAAAAATATATATTCACAAACACCTTAACACACTTTATTAAGCATACGTTTCTTCACTTTCTCCTCATGGTAACATCATGCCAGGGTTTAGTCTAGTGAAACCCCATTGGACTGAATCGCTGACAAGATCATTATTTATAAAGCTGAGTCAACCTGTACACAATACACCAAACAGTCTTTCAACTTAACTCTATCATTGTGAAAGATACATTTACTCTGGTACTTTAATCATTATGCATGATGAGCCACATATCTTTTACTTACTGCTGCGTAAAAATTCTGTTTGTGACTTATATATGACCAAGCACATCCAGGTCTGTTTCAACAACAGCACTTTCCAATCTCTTACTATTTAATGAACATAAATGTGAATGATGATATTTGTTGTTCATATCTGAAACATTTTATATCTTGTGAAGAGCTATTGCCCAAACTCTGATTCTTCTGATACCCCAAAGCCTTCACTCCAGATAATTATATTACTCTCTTCATTCTCTCGATTATCCAACTTTTAATACATTCGGTGTATTCCACCCCTACCTACCCATGGACTCTAACATTCTCCACTCACCTGTATTCAACCATGTCAAATGTCTACTGAAAATACAAATACTTCATTCCCACTGGTTCTCAATTGTCGACATCACAACGGACAACCTCCACCAAATCCAGCAGGTTTATCAAAGATCAAGTTCCTTTCCCCTTCTTGAATCTAGATTGACTCTACCGAATCATGTCATTATTTTCCAAGGGTCTAGTTGTCACATTCCTCACAAAAGGTTACAATGTTTTTCTCACAGCTTACATCAAGCTAACCACTGCTTAGTTTGCTGTTTGCTCTCTCACTCCTGTTTTAAATATTTAGGTTTACAATTGCTGCTTTCCAGTCTGAAGGATCCTTTCCAGAATGTAACCAGCTTTGAAGAATAATCAGTAATTCTTTCACTAGCACTGTTTTCATCTCCTCAATACTCTGGGATGTAGCTCATCAGATGCAGCAACATACCAACCTTAAATTCAATGAGATTTTGAAAGACGTACCTTTTATTAATTCTAATTTCCTGCTGTTCCCCATTTTCACCAGTCACTCTGTTTCCTTGTATTTCTGGAAGTTTCTTTCTGTACCTTCCTCGGGGAGATGGACACAATATATTGCTCTCAGCGGACAGATGGGTTCTGTTAGCCAGTAAATATATCGGAGGACTGCACTCCGGTGATGGTGGATATGTTACTCACTCCTGCCTGGAAAGTTCCAGCGTTAATCCAGTTTAATTCATGGTGAGCATCAGCACAGTCCTGTCACTGGTGTGTGAGGCTACACAGTACACTGAAGGAGGGGGCACAGCTCAGTAACAACCTCAATTTTGAAACAAACTGGTTTCATACCTGACACCTGGTCCAGCTGAGACAAATGTCCCGGGAAATCCCAGGAAAGATAATGTACTGTCCTGCACCTCCCTATTTATAGAGCTTTCCTTCCGTTGAGCCTCATCTCCATTTGTTTACCATGGACCCAGACACACTGTAAATGCAGTGTATAGAGTGGGGTCACCAGACCCAGCAGCTGACAATACAAACCCGAGATAAGCACCCACAGAAACTCGACTGATTTTCCAATGACAGGAACAAGTCAATTCCCCACACGGAACGTGAATGCGCTCAGTGTTGAAAACTATTTCCGCTCCTGAGTTTCTCTTCCTCGCTGAGAAAGCTGTTGCATCTCTGCACACTCCCACAGTAACTGTTTCTCTCTCCAAAGAAGCAGTTGACAATGTAACATTACCTCTCTCTATATCTCAGCAACTATAAGGCAGCACCAGCATTGCTCATGGATTTCATCATCACACTCACAGAAGAGAGATAAAGGGAACCTAATTCACTTTGATCAAGGACAAATCTAAATGGACGCAATATTCAGGAATATGGGAAAATGGGGAAATGTGAGAATAACTTGCCATTTTGTTTTCCTTTCAGTTCATCATCAGCAATCCCTTTGCTCACTTTTCATTTCTTTTCCTCTCTTTTTCGGCAATTTCTCCATCCATTCAATTTAAACTTGGCCCCCACCTCTCTCTCCACCCCAACCATCCATGATACCAGGATAAATAATATTATTTCCCAGATTGCTTTCAGTTGTAAAGCAGGTCACTGGACTCAGACCGTTATTTGCATTTCTCCTAACAGAGGCTGCCATACCTGCAAGATTCTCCAACACTTACAGACGCTGGAGAATTTTATTTTTGATCTCTAGCACTCACCCTTCCTTGGTTTATTTCATCTTTAATGCTGTTGTTTCACGGGATGCCAGCATCACTGGCAAGGGCAGCATTTGTTGTCTATCACTAATTGTCCTTGACAACATGGCCATTTGTCAAGACAAAATGGAGCCAACAATGTTGTTTTGGGTCTGAAGTCACACTGAGCTCAGACTGGGTAATAACGTTAAGTTTCTTTAGCAAAGACTATCAGTGAAATAAAAATAAATCTTAACGCTTTCTGGTTTCCATGAGTGAAATTAAGTTTCATTCCAATTTTTGTCATTCGAACTTAAGCCCTGTCATCGGCTGTGGTAGGGTTTTAAACACTGCCTTGGAGTCACAACCCGTGCCTTTGAATTATGCTTCTAGTTACATGATCACTCTGATACAGAGTCCTCATTGCCTAGTCCGTATTCCCTAGTTCCTGCCAGGGAGAGATGATGGGGAAATCAGTTTAACTACCAACAATCAAAAGGATTTTGGGGAAAAAAGCGAAAGGGAGATTGAGAGACAATTTCATGTAAGATCACAGGTTTCAGAATGCTGAAATGAAGGCACTTCGACAGCATTCTACAACATGAGTCAGTATTCCCAGGATGATAGGTGAAGGGGATATTGGCGAGAATAAAGATGAGGGAGAGTTTTAGATGAACATTTGTTCTGCAACTTTGTAACTGGGTGTGGGGTCAGCAAAGTCTTCGACTCATTGGGCTGAATCTAACAATAGTTTGTCTCAGTAACATTTTCATTGAGTGTGAGAGAGGGATTATCTGTACGACACTGAACTCGTTTCATGGTGCTATCTTATCGAACTCACCACATTAACTACCCACTCAATCTCATAGTGTTACTCGCATTCAATGCCACCCCAATTCTCCAACCCAACATGGCTGGAGGGACTCACCATCGCACTGATGCCCCTGGCTATTCTATGATCACTGACACTGGTGCCATCTTTCAAAGGCCAATGGGCACACTGTTGTACTTCCTCAGTTTGAAGCCATTCTGCACAATTGACCCCGAGCATGGCAGGTAAAGGGAACTAACACCACGGTTTTCATCAGAGGCACAGAGGTCCTAGTGGATGGGCTAGTACAGGGGGGTCTATTCTCTTCCCAGAGGAGGCCTCACCACTAGCCCCACCGAGCATGGTCTGAGCTCACCACCCAGCTCAGTGCAGTATCTGCAGTCTCTCTCTCTCTCACACACACACACACACACACACACTTTGAATATGGAAAATTCCAGATAGTGTTCCAAAGAATTCCCATTTTCAGGTATAGGAACTTTCAGTCATTCAACCCCATGGGTTCCTGCAAAAATATGGACTTACTTTATATCCAATCACAGTTAGTAATTCTGGCTATTTCACTTTGTCTCACTTTATTGTATTCAGCCAAACACGGCTTGTCAACACTTGTCGCGTTATGAAATACAATTTTGAGCAGAGAACATTTTATCCTCAGCTCTAATCTTGACCGTTATCTGAATTGTACCATTTTCTTTGTTATGAAAGTTTCTCTTGCCCTTTGCCTGTGACTGTTTCTGTCTGTAACAGTTAAACTGTCTCGCACTCAGTTGGCTGGACGGCTGGTTTGTGATGCAGAGGGAGGCCAGCAGCGCAGGTTAAGATCCCCCACACTGACAGAGGTTACCATGAAGGGGACGCTCTCTCAACAATGGGCAATCGAGCATGGCAAATCCACTCTAAGCTGCACATCTTTGTACTCTGGAGCATTGGGAGGGAACCCACGCAGATATTTGGGGAATGTTCAAACTCACCTGACGTTGGAATTGAACCCAGCTCCTTGGTGATGTGTGGCCGCAGTGCTAAGCACATATCCATCAAACTCCTCAGTTAGTTCTGTTAATTACTTGTAGGTGACTGAAGAAATCCAACTGGCTTGTTCTGATAACTGACCCTGACCCAGTATTAGACCCTTATCATCGGCCATATCGCCAACCTGGTTACATTTAAAATTTGTTGTGAGCAGTGGAGGAGTGGGACTAGAAATGGAAACAGTGACACCCTCCAACCTCAGTCAGAACCGGAGTGAGGAGAAATTCACAAAGTGGGAATTCATTCAAGTGGGAATTCTCTCGCCCAGAAGATTGGGAGGGCTGAATCTTCATATTATATCGAGGCTGACAGTCTGATTTTCCATAGACAGACGAATCAGGGATTATTGTGAAATCAGAGAAAAGTGCAGCTGGGAACACAATGAGATGAACCATGACCTTATTGACTGGTGGAATACTGTCAAAGTTCCGAATGGCCCAGTCGTGTCCGTTCCATTCAGCCCTTCGGTCCTGCTGTGAAGGAGCAGATTGAGGCCACTCCGATGGTTTGGTGTTGTTTGGCAAATGTATAGGAAAATCCAGGCTGGGTCAGTCATTGACCCCCCTCCCCCAACCCCTCTTTTCAGGCTTCTCCTCTCTGTAACTTCTGCTCCTGATGTAGGTCATGTTACAGGCCCAGATTCGCATTGAATACAGCCCTCATGCCCCACACAAGGTCAACTCAGACAAATCCTCCGCTGTCTCTGAATGCAACATTTTAAATCATGACTTCCAGGAAAATAATCAAGTATTTTCCAAAAACATAAATAAGAATGGAAGAAATAGGAACCTGCACTGTCATTCAATAAGAACATGGCTGATCTACTCCACGGCTCAACTCCACTTTCCTGTTAACCCCTTGCATCCCTCAACTCGCTGAAATGTCACAAACCAATCCACCCTCTGTAAATACAATCAGTGACCCTACCTCCACAACTCTCGGGGTTAGGAAATTCTAGCCATTCACTACCTTCTGAAAGAAGACATTTCTTTACATCTCAGTTTGAAATCGATATTCCTTACTCTGTATCTACATATCTGACTTCGAGACTCTGCTCTGGTGTGGAACCACATTCTCAACACCGACCTTGTCCAGCCCCCTCTGTATCTTATCCGTTTCATTAATGACACTCTCATTCATTTAAACCACAATGAATAATCACCTCAGCCTTTTTTATGTATTCAATAATTCAGTCCTTTCATCCAGGAACCAGTCTAATGAACCAACATTTCTGCATCAACATGCTGACGTTATGTTTCATACAGAAACACGCCAATCCGTTGTACTCTTCCTTTTTTGGGAGTCCTCTCCATTTAATAACAACCTGCCTTTTGGTTGTCAGTGTCATCCTCAAATTCGAATGTATATTGCACTCAGCTCCCGCCGTCAGGAGCTGAGTGCAGCTCTTGTAAGCAGCTCTTGCCATCGGACTGATATTTGTGGTACTCCAGTAGATACATTTTTTTTCATAAAGATCGATGAATCCTGACTCTCCGATTTGTAAGTGTTTACCAAGTGCCATCCCATGCTAATGCATTACCCATCAGACTATGAGCTTCTGTCTTGTATAAGAACCTTTACTTTGTGATACCTTGTGGAAAATCTCAAGAAAGCCTCATGTCTACCAGTCCCCCTTTATCAAGGCCACTTGTTACATTCTCATGGATTTCCAGAAACACTTTGCATGATTTTACAGGGAAAATGTAGTTCGCCTTTAACAAGACCATGCTGACTCTGTGTGAAGCTTTTCTCAATGCTCTGCAGTCCCGTCCTTAATAACAGACTCTCACAGATTCCCAGCAATAATGGTTAGGCTAAGTGTTTCATGCTTTCAGTCTCGTTCGTTTCTTGAAGACAGGCGCCACATTGGAGGGTCTCCAGTTTCACTGGATCACTCCTTTAATCCAGAGAGCTATGGAATATTTCAAGCAGTGCCACCAGCCACTCTGTGACCACTTCTTTTAAAACCAGCTCTGAATTGTTGATGACCTGTTTACCCTTGGTCTAATCTGTTTGAGAAATGCCTCATTCCTTTTTTTAGAGACAGCTCAAGATTTTCCCTGCTGTTACCATTTTGCTTATACCATTGAAATATTTACAGCACCTTCATCTGTGAAGAACGATGTTAAATACAGGTGTAAATTATCTGTCTGTTCCCTCTATCCAGTTCCCCAGTCACGCCCTCCAAATATCCTCAATATACTTTCCTGATTTCCTTTTTATCAAAGATCACACACACACACCTCTTTAACTCTTCTTACATACATGGAAAAGCTCGTGCTTCTTGTTTTTATATTTCTTGCCAATTTACTTATATCACATCTTTTCTTCCCTTTTCTACGCTTTCTATATTCATACAGTCATAGCGCATACAAGCTCAATCTTTGGTCCAACCTGCCCATGCCGGCCAGGTTTTCCAAACTAAACTATTCCCATCTTCTTGCATTTGGCCCATATGCCTCTAAACGGTCCCCATTCACATGTTCTTCCAAATGTCTTTTAAATGTTGGAGCTGTACTTGCATCTGCCAGTCTTCCTCTGGCAGCTCATTCCATAAACACGTCACCCTCTGTGTAAAAAACATTTCCTTCTTCCTCCCTTTTAAATCTTCCCTCTTCCACCATAAACCTATGGCTCATGATTTAATTTTCCTATCCTGTGGCAAAGACCTTGGCTTTTCACACTGCCCAAGTCTCCCCTGATTTTGTAAATTACTATAATGTCACACCTCAACCTCTTATACTCCATCTGATACTAACTTCAAGAACAAGCATTTAAAGATCAGCACTGTGAATTTGAACCAATGTTAAAAGTGACAGGTAAACAACGGTCAGCCAAAACTTCATGCTGTTATTTGTTTTCTTCTTTATGTTATAATACTAAGGGAGCATGAAAATCTTACTAGTGCCAATAAGCCGTCAAGCACCTGAATTTCTTTGCCTGACGGCAGTGATCTCTACAGTGAAAATGTATCTCTGGACAGATCTATATATTACCACATGTTCAACATTCTCCCTCATGGCCTCCGTATGACCTTATGTGATTGTGTCTTCTTTATCTTGCACTCAATAGAGAGAACCCCTTTCCCCATTCACATCTTAATTTAATCTCATTTTATACCATCTTCTCTTTTCACCACTGCTAAAAGCCTGTTTATCTGTTGTCACACCCTCTTTTCCCTGTCACCTACCCCCCACCTCTGGCAAGGAACTAAAATGCCCAGTTTCCAATCCTTTTCAGTTCTGAAGAATGACCACACTGGACTTGAAACGCTAACTCTGTTTCTCTGTCTCTGCAGATGCTGCCAGACCTGCTAAGTTTCTCCAGAAATGAATAGGCACAGCACAAATTTTCAATTAAACAAATAACTATGAATACTAGAAATAAAAATGCACAAATTGCTGTAGGAAGTGGGAGCTTTGTCGAAGGGTCGCTGGATACGAAAGATGAACTCAGCTTTCGCCTCACATGATGCAGCCAGACCTCTTTAGTTTCTACAGCAGTTTCTGTTTTTGAACATTTTCCAAAGACATGTGTTGAATCTGCTCCAACACCCTGTCCAGCAGAGAGCGCTGTACATTGGGAAGTTAACAAAACGCAAAGTGCACAAGTTCATTTTCTCTGAAACGACATAAGGCTGGCATCACTGACACGACAGAGGTCTTAATCATGATCAGGGAGAAAACCAGAGGGAAAAACATTCACTTCAAACATAGAAGATGTTATGATGGGAAAGAAAATGATTCCGATTAATATGTTAATGTAACATAACAAATTGGAGGCATGACATCAGGGAGAGACCCTCAACAGAATGATAATATGAAACTGGATGTGTTTGCACATCAGAAACCTGGTTAGGTTACTGAGTACAGGGCTGATGGACGAATGGGTATGGGTGTGAACTGGGGGAAAGTCAGTAAAATTGATTTGTTGTGCAAATATCACTGGATTACAGATCCAGACCAGGATAATTCTCTGGCAGCTGGTGGAAGTTGAAAACAATAAACAAAATATCGAGGCATAAAATCTGGTGCCAGTAATATTGACCTTGAATCTAATGCCCATTGTTAGCATCTGTCCCTTCCCCAATGTACTTTCAGGAAGTGAATCTCCCATGCTTCCTGGTCTGGTCTACAAGTGTCTCCAGACACACAGACATGTGCGAAACTCCATTCTGGTCTCTGAAACGGCCAAGCAACACACTCAATTGTATCAAATTGCTCTAAGTTCTTAAAGGATAAAACCAGACAGAACACCGGCAACGATCTTTGGAAAAGGGAACAGGAAACACAGTCCTTTCAACCAGACAGATGCTAACCTCCTAATGTTGAAGAGCTTGTGAAAACAATGAGAGCATTCCCACAGACTGCACGAAAACATCAGGAAGGGAGCAGGGCATTAGACACGTCCAGCTTCCCTGTTCTAGCACATGGAGACAAGTTTACTTTTATAACCCTGGTTAATACATTCTTCAGAAACTCATCAATTCCTGTCTTATGCTGCTCAATGATTGACCGTCCAACCCATACAATTACAGTAGCACTGGCCATATACTGTCAGAAATACAGCACGATCTATATTAGTCCCACTTTCCCATACGAGGCCCATAGCCATGTATGTTATGGCACTTCAAGGGCACGACCATGTATTTATTAATGGTTGTGAGGTTATCTGTGCCAACTGCCCTCTCAGGAAATGCATTCCTGACCCCAACAGCCTCTGGATGAAAACCAATCCTCAAATCCTCACTAAGGATCAGGCCCTTCACTTTAAAATGATACTCCCTTCTTCTTCGCCCTTTGACTGAAAGGAGCAGCTGCTGTCTATCCATCCTGTCCATGGTCCTGGTAATCTTATCCTTCTGAAGCACGTCCCTGTCAGCCTTCTCTGCTTCAAGGTAAACAACCCGAGCTGATCTACTCCATCCAAGGGAATATCCTAGTGAATTTCCACTGCACCCTCTCCAGTGCAATCACATACTTCCTGTAATGTGACTCCCAGAACTGTACATAGTATTCCATTTGGCCTAACCAAAGTTACACACAGCTTTAATAATCTGTGCATCCATGAATACAGTCTATGTTTATGGTCGCTATGATTTGTCAACTTGTGCATTAAGCTGTTTAATCACATTCACGGGTATTAGATTATATTACTTACAGTGTGGAAACAGGCACTTCGGCCCAACAAGTCCACACCGATCCACCGAAGTGCAACCCACCCATTCCTCTACATTCATCCCTTTACCTAACACGACGGGCAATTTAGCATGGACAATTCACATGGTCTGCACATCTTTGGACAGTGGGATGAAACTAGCGCACCCGGAGGAAATCTCCTCAGACACGGGGGGAATGTGCAAGCTCCACACAATCAGTCGACTGAGTCGTGAATTGAACCCGGGTCTCTGACACTGTGAGGTAGCAGTGCTAACCACTGTGCCACCGTGCCACCCATTATGTGGAGTAGCACCCTCTGAGCTTCCTAGTGTGCTGCTATTCTTTGAGTCCGCCCCTGTCTGGTTTCTTCTTCCAAAATACATCACCTCATATTTATCAGGGTTACATTCCATCGGCCATTGATCCACCCATTTCATCATTCCATCTGTATCTTCCTGTAATATAAGGCCTTCCTCCTCACTGCCAACCAACCAGCCAAGCTTTGTGTCAAACGCAAACTGATTTATCACATTCACCCCAATCCCTTCCATTTTCATAGCTGCATCATTTATGAATATTATAAATAATAAGGTTAAAAATCATAAAATATCAGTTTATAATCCAACAGTTTTATTCGGAAGCACGAGCTTTCGCAGCGCTGCTTCTTCATCACGTGATTATGCTCTTCGAAATGTCATGCCTCCAAATAAACTGTTGGAATATCATCTAGTGTTTGTAACTTTTCTAACTTTGCCCAAGCAAGTCCAACACTGGCATCTCCGAATCACAAATAATTTGGGACACAGCACTGATCCCTGTGGTACACGATTAGATACTGGTCTCCAGTCAATCAAACAGACTTCTATCAGCAGACCTTCTGTCTCCTGCCACTAAGTTGATTTGGATGAAACTTGGCAAGTCACTTATGAGTCTACCTGTTCCCTGGTTATTCTGTTCCACTTGACGTCCCAGTCGAATATCTGGGGATTCTCCCTAATCTTGCCCTGCCAGCAGGTTTCCATGTCCCTGTGCTGGTCAGTCCCCTTCAAATGAAGAATTGCCTTCTTATTGCAGTCTGAAATGGTCCATCCTTTACCTGGCATTATTTGCCTTAAATGTAGAGTAGACAACCATAGAAAAATCCAGTTTATTTGCACCTTGTCATATGTTTAGTAACTTTTCTAAATTTCACTATGATCACCTCTCATTCTTTGAAACTCTAAAGAACACAGACCGAGTTTCCACATCAGGCAATCTCACCATCTGAGGGATTAATCTGGAGACTGTCCATTGCACATCCTCCGTGGTCAATATATTCTTTCTCAGAGTGGGTCACCAACACTGGACTCAATACTTTATATACAGTTTCATTCGCAAGCTGTGAAACTGCTTCAACATGACCTTCCAACTATGTTCTGATTCATGTCAATGAAGTCGAACCTGACTTTAACTTTCCACTTCCATATATTTCTCCAATTACCATTTACATTACTTTATTTATGAATTCACTGCATGAGTTCTGATAACAAAAGCCTTCTGAAAATCGAAAGATGCCATTTCTGTGTTGCAATCAAAAAGTTCAAATTGTTCTGAAGTTTGTCAAATATGAACACTCTGTCAGACTCTGTCAGTGCATTCTGATTCTCTCCAATGTTGCTGTTAATTTAGAAATATCCAATATCAGACCCTATATAATAAATTCCATCAGTTTCCCTACAGATGTCAAGTTAATCGGTCTGCAATTCTCCACACTATCTCTTCTTCCCTTTGCAGATGCTTGAATCCCTTCCATTCTTCTACAATGCTTGGAACACATTTACTAACTTCCAGCCTCTGCAGAATGTACAGGAAAAAAAAGCAGTCATCGACAGCACAATTAATGCGTCTATTGCTGATTTATTTCAAATATTTTGAAAAGAAGTACAACTGGCTCATCAGACTTAGCAATGTTCAATCCAGCTACAATACTACTATGCTAGCCTTCAACTACTACCTTGTTACTGATATGAATTGAGTTTATGTCTTTAGTTCCACAAGTTCCATGTGATCACTTAGTATTTCTCAGCGATTTTCCTCCGTGATGACAGATGCAAAGTAACTGGCTGCTTTCTTCGTCATTTCCCTGTTCACCACAATAACCTCTCCTCTTCCGATTACAAAATTCCACATTTGACCTTGCTTTTATTTTGTTTTCTTTGCAATACAGATTGTAGATTTATGTAGTCTTCGTGTTCTTCTTTCACAGAATCATTAAAAGCCCACAGTGTGGAAAAGGACCTTGGGCCCAACAAGTCCATCCTGCCCCTCCGAAGAGTAACCACCCAGACCCATTCCCATCCGATTCTACCTTTTTCGACTGATGCAGCAAATGTACACATCGCTGAACACTTTGGGAAAATACGCATGGCCAATTCACCTAACGTGTAAATCTTTGAAATGTGGGAGGAAACCGGAGCACCCGGAGGAAACCCACACAGACAGGGGGAGAATATGTAAACTCCACACAAACAAATTTCTGAGAATTCTCCGGTTTCCACCATGTCTAAAATTCTTCTGAAATCACTTCCTACGATTAATATAATCTTTAATTTATCATGTTAGCATTCATTAAGTCACTTGCCCTTTACTTGGTGATTTTATCTTAAAGAAATAGAAATTTTATTTCACACATTGTAGTATTTCTGCAGAGCTTTTGGTCTTGACCAGGTGTATCCAAGAACAGAGCAAAAGACGAGAGAAGATAATGCAAGGGTCCTGGCTGATCTTTTTGCATCATCGCTGGCCACGGTGGAGGTCCTGGAAGACTAGAGGGTAGAGAACGCTGTGCCCTTGTTCAAGGAGGGCTGCGAAGAAGAACCTGTGAAACGTAGACCAGTTAGCTTAACAACTGTAACAACTTGAGAAGGATCTGAGAGATAACATATACATGCATTTGAAAAGACACGGATTCATAAGGAGCAATCAGCACTGCTTTGTGCATAGGATATCATGGCTCACAATTCTTTAGCGTTCTTTTGAGGAAGTGATCTGGAATGTTGATGAGGTTAGGGTGGTAGACATAGTCTATCTAGATTTCAGAAAGGCCTTTGATAAGGTTCCACATGATAGGCTGCTCTGAATGGTTCAATAGTATGGAATCCAGGGGACTCTGGCAAATTGGATACTCAATTGGCTTGATGGTAGAAAGCAGTGGCTAATACTGGAAGGATCCTTGTTGGACTTGAGGCCTGTGACTAGTGGAGTGTCTCAGGGGTTGGTGCTGGGCCTATTACTGTTTGTTATCTATATCAATGATTTGGATGAGAATCTGCAAAGCATGATTAGTAATTAGGCTGATGACAATGAAATAGGCAGGACTGTGAACAGTGAGGTTATCAGAAATTGCAGCAGGATCTTTATCAGCTGGGGAAGTGGGCCGAGAAATGGCAAATGGAGATTAACATATGGGGATGTTGCTTTTTGAAAAGTCAAATCCAGGTTGGAATTTCGTGGTGAATATTAGACCCTCAAGAATTGTAGTGGAACAGGGGGACCTTGGTGCTCAGATCCGTGGTTCTCTGAAAGTAGTTGCACGTAGACAGGACAGTGAAAAAGGCTTTTGGCCTTCATTAGTCAGGGCATTGAGTATACACATTCGAGAGTTATGTTGCAGTTAGACAGGACGCTGGTGAGACATGCACTTGGAGTACTGTGTTCGGTTTTGTTCACTTGCCATAGGAAGGATGTGATTAAATTGGAAAGAGGACAGAAGACATTTACAAGGATTTTGCCAGTACTCAATGGTCTGAGTTGTAGGGAGAGTTTGGAGAGGCATTTTCCTTTAAGTGGAAGAAACTGAGGGGAAATCGTATAGAAATGTATAAGATTATGAGATGCGTCAATAAGGTGAATGCACTCATTCTTTTTCCCAGTTTTGAGAATCAAAGACTAGAGGACATCAGGTTAGAGGTGAAAGAATAAAAATGATCCTGAGCACCAAGTTTTTTACGCAGAGGTTGGTAGACATATGGAATTAGCAGACAGCAGTTTGATTGAGGCACGTACATTAACAACATTCAAAAGGCTTTTAGACAAATACGCAGATAGGAAAGATTTAGAAGAATAAGGGACAATGGCAGGGAAATGGAATTAGCATGGATCGACATTTTGGTAGGCACGGACCACTTTGGTCCAAAGGGCCTGTATCCAAGCTGCAGGACTCCATGATTCTAATATTCTAACAACCATTTAGTGTCTACCACTCCGTGTTCAAACATTCGAGATTGTATGCAGGCGCCGTGTAAAATGCAGTATATTAACCTCTCTAGTCCTCAGAGCAAGGTTATTAATGAGTCCTTCTGACCACACAACACCAAATCCAAAATAACCTGCTCTCTTGTTTGAGTCACAACATACTCTTCAATCAACCTGTTATACGCTTATGGAATTTACTTTTCACAACATTGGCAGTCACTTAGTTAACGCAGTTTAGATGTATTTTAAGATCATGCAATAATACAATATTTGCATCTCTAATTTACAGAGCATATAATGCACAGAATTTGCCCGAGAGCAAATAATACACTAATACACTAATGCTTGTTTCTCCTTCCTATTTGTAAGATCTACTCAAACTGATTCTGTGGAATCTGAGGGACAGGGTCTGTGGCTTTATTAGTGATAGACGTGAACAAGCCATTCTGGGAGGGTCACCTCGACGCTGAAGAAATGACCAGCATCACAGGACAAGCATCAATATCCTCCCCACTCTGCCAGCTTAACTTTCACCGTACTCTCTCTGCACCCTCACACTCACTACCTGTTATAGCACCTACCCCCTAACAAGGCTCATATTTTATCTCTACATAAGGCTCAGGCACTACCACTCTCACAATTGAATTCAGCACCTACCACCCCACCCCCACCCCCACCCCGCGCACTCTCTCCCTCCACTATACTCCCAACACGAATAACACTGTTCAATTTTTGGGAGGAGATTTGTAGCTCGGGTGCTCGTTGTTGTGGTTCTGTTCGCCGAGCTGGGAATTTGTCTTGCAAACGTTTTGTCCCCTGTCTAGGTTACATCCTCAGTGCTTGGGAGCCTCCTGTGAAGCGCTTCTGTGCTGTTTTCTCCGGCATTTATAGTGGCCTGTCTCTGCCGCTTCCGGTTGTCAGTTCCAGCTGTCCGCTGTAGTGGCCGGTATATTGGGTCCAGGTCGATGTGTTTGTTGATGGAGTCTGTGGATGAGTGACATGTCTCTAGGAATTCCCTGGCTGTTCCCTGGCTGTGAACACCAACTAGCCACGAAACGACACGACCAGCTATCCTTAGTAGCCACACACACAGATGACAAGCAACATGAATTCGACTGGGACAACACTCCTATTATAGGACAAGCCAAACAGAGAACAGCCAGGGAATTCCTAGAGGCATGGCACTCATCCACAGACTCTATCAACAAACACATCGACCTGGACCCAATATACCGGCCACTACAGTGGACAGCTCAAACAGACAACCGGAAGCGGCAGAGACAGGCCACTATAAATACCGGAGAAAACAGCACAGAAGCGCTTCACAGGAGGCTCCCAAGCACTGAGGATGTCACCTAGACAGGGGACGAAACGTTTGCAAGACAAATTCCCAGCTCGGCGAACAGAACCACAACAACTAATAACACTGCATGGATACAACACTGTGGGCTGACTCCCTCCGAACACCGCACTATTCCCCCTCCCCCTCCACCTACACCAGCATTAACAGCAGGGACACACACTCCCACCACCACTCCCTCCTCCCCCCCCCCCTTTTCTCCCATTCCCACAGAAACGGACTGTAATAGGAGAGAAAGGGCCAAGCCAGATGTTGGAGCACCCGATATCTGATCCGCCTCCAACCACCCCCCCCCCAACCATGTGGGGAGGACACTGGTATCAGCCAGAGAGGACCGGGACGTGTCGTACGGAGATTCCTCGACACCCATATCCCTCCAACCGAGTAAAAAAACAATGTTCAGTGATGGGCAATTCGCACTTTAACCATTCTGTCTGTTCTCACAATTTTCTCCCTCCCAAAACAACAAACAACTCATTGCAGAGCGATACAGACACAAAAATATTTAGAGGCATATGTAAATACGCTAATATACTGACACTCCCAGTACATACACGGAGATAGAACTGCACACGTGTAGTAGCATACGGAGACATAGATAATCGCACACAAATAGACACAAGCACAAGTTTTACGCACAGGCTAATATACAGATGAACCAATGTCAGCACATAAATACACAAACACACAGACACAGGAACAAACACACACAAGTGCACATACGGACTCACAGAGACACAGACACTAGTGCTTATAGGACAGAGATAGATAGGTTTTTGATGAATAAGCATGTCAAGAGTTACAGAGAGTAGTCAGGAGAATGATGTTGAGAAATCTCTAATCTCTCTGGCATTCAGAGTCAATGGGCTGAATGTCCTAATTCTGCATTTTTAATGCTCGTGTGGTGTCATGCCATCATTTATTCTCTTCCTGAGACGGGAGCAGGGAATGAGTTTAATACATATTTGATTGAAAAGGGTCAGTGGTCCTATTGGACAGGCTTAGAGGGCTGAATAGTTTATATCTATGCCTAATTATTCTGTCGTTGTGTTTCAAAAAAGGTGGCGATTTCATGTTAGGTTAACACAGTTTAAAATAACAGGTTCCACACTGAAATAAGGTCGCCCCTTTCACTTTAGTGTTGTACTATCTGTAGGGTCCTCATCCTCAGGGAGCAGTGAAGACTCAGTTATTGAAGATATTCAAGGCTGAGCTCGAGTGATCTTTGCTGGACAGGAGAGTCAATATTTATTGGGAACAGACAGGAGACGGATGGTCAATCACAATCGGATCAGTCATGAGCATCTGACTGGTGGCGCCGAATGGACAACTGCTGTCCCTACGCTATGTGTTGTTCCCTCAATCCACCCTCGAGGCTGTTACAGTGACATGCTGCTCTCCCTACGTCATGTGTTGTTCCCTCAATCCACCATCGATGCTGTTGCAGATACATACTGCTGCCTCTACCCAATGTGTTGTTCCCTCAATCCACCCTCGATGCTGTTACAGGGAAATACTGCTGCCACTACCCTATGTATTGTGCCCTCCATCCACCCCTCGAAGCTGTGACAAAGATAGGGGGCCATCTCATTTCGCCAGTCATTACCGTTACCATGAAACTGGAGGAGTATATTCTGCCTATTTAACAAGTTACAGAGGAAAATAGAACGAATCATTTTAGCTCATTGAGTACATATTACTGCACAGGACGCCATGTAAACATCTGAACTGTTACACAGGAAGCTGTTGCTAACAGGAAATAGAGAGTAGCGATAAATGCTTATTTTCACATTACAAAGCTGTAACTGGTGGAGTGCCTCAGAGATCACTATGGGATCATCAAAAATCAGTACCTGAACCAAAGATCTGGATGAAGGGTCTGAATATATCAAAGCCCAATTAGCTTAAAATCCAAGCTGGTCATCCAGTATGTCATCAACTAGAGGTCGTGTGTGATCAATGTGATATAGGCAAAGGGAGATTAGTGAGCAAACCTTTACCAGATTTCGCATAATGTGAGTTGTCTATTTTGGATGGAAGGATAAAACAATGGTAAACAATTTAAGTGTAGAGAGATTGCAGATCTCTGAGATACAGACGGTATGCATGATCCTGCTACACGAATCAGATGTAGTTAGTCTGCACTTGGTGTAAGTGATTTGGAAGCTAAGTGGAATGATTGTGTTTCTAGAAAAGGGTACCAGGTTTAATCAGGAACGTTTTACTGCATCTGTACCGGTACAAGTGAGGAGTGCAGATGCTGGAGATCAGAGTCGAACAGTATGAGGCTGGAAAAGCACAGCCAATCAGGCAGCATCCGAGGAGCAGGAAAATTGGCGTCAGGGGTATAAGTCTTTTATCAGGAATATGCCCGAAATATCGAGTCTCCTGTTCGTTGGGAGTGCCTGACCTGTTGTGGTTTTCCAGCATCACATTTTTCGCGTCTCCATCTGTTCAGGGCGTTGCTAAGACCACATCTGGCACTTTATGTGCAGTTTTGATCCCTTAACCTAAAAAAAGTTCTTGAAGCTTATGAACAATGTTTTGTTCACACTTTTCTGGAATGAAGGCCTTTTGTTTTGAAACATTATCAATTTTGGTCTTAGATGAGAAATCCTTTAGAATTAGCAGGAATTTTCTCTTTTGCTAATGAAAGGCACTGTGTATAACAACAGCAATGATGCATTTGCATATCGTCCATTATGATGCATTCCAGAGAATGTTCCCGACGAGCGCACACGGCCCAGTTTAGTGTTCAGTTGACATGATTGCATGTTTCAACACAGAGAGGGAGAACAATGTTCCCTGCCTGAGAAGCAGCAGCCGATTGGTCCCTCTATCTTCTTTTGTTCCACCTGGCAACAGTAAATCTCTGACTCACTTCTACCTGATGAGTCGTGGAGTATTCCTGATGAGAGGTTCATTGGAATCTCTCTCCCGTCTGAAGCAAAGGGAATTCAGCTAAATCCAACTATTCTGGGGAGAAATCACATCACAAGTAGCTTGCCTGAGCAGAATGGGCGGCACGGCGGCTCAGTGGTTAGCACCGCTACCTCCCAGCACCAGGGGCTTAGGTTTGATTCCAGCGACGGGCGACTGTCTGTGTGGAGTTTGCGCATTCTCCCCGTGTCTGTGTAGATTTCCTCCGGGTACTCCGGTTTATTCCCACTGGTCCAAAAATGTGCAGGTCATGTGAATTAGCGATGCTAAATTGCCCACAGTGTTCGGTGCATTAGCCAGAGGGAAATGGGACTGGGTTGGTTAATCTTGAGAGGTTCGGTGTTGACTAATTGGGCTGAAGGGCCTGTTCCCACGCATTAGGGAAACTAAACTAATGACTTCAGAGGACCGAATAACATTTGGGACCGTCTATCATCTATCCATTTGTTTTGAGTTCAACTATTATGAAACTCTGGAAAGCTTTCATTTTTCTGTTTGTCTTAAGATCTGTGTGTGTGTGTTTCACATTATTCTAGAAGATTAGCCAGGCTGACATTTGTATAATTAGCCATATCACTAAACTTTGAAATTTGTTGTAAAAAGTGGAGCAGTGTGACAGCAAAATGAAACACTGACCCTGCAATATTGATTGGACCACGAATGACAAATTCTAAAAGGGCTGTTCAAGTGGGAGTTCCCTTCCCCAGAAGTTTGTGGTGCCTGGATGTTTACATTTATTCAAAGTTGTGTATGTTAAATACTTGAGAGACAAGTGAATGTAGGAAAATGGTGCACGTGCAGGTGAAGTACTGCTGAGACCACAATCAGATCAGTTACGATCTTAGTGCGTGGCAGAGCAAAGACAAAGTGCCTAATGGCCCACTCCTACTCCTCAGTCCAATGTTCCTATATTCCATTCAGCCCCTCACAGCTCCTGCACAGGAGTAGACAGAGGCCAATTGCTCGAAATACCCGGTCCACAGTAATACAGGATCTCCTTCTGTCCCTCACAATTGTCACACAAATTTGGCGTGGGTTGAAAAATGTTAATTCAAAACCCAGGCTGGGCTCAAAAGACGCCTCTGGTCTATTAATAGAGTGTCTCCTCTCTGCAACTTGTGCTTCATTTGTTGGTCATGGTGCAGATCCAGATTCACTGTGAATACAGTCCCCATACCTCACCCTGAAATGACTCATAAAATGCTTTGCTCTCTGTAACTGTAACAACCAATAACGGAATGTTCAGGAAAATTACAACCATTAACTTCCGAATTACAGAACATGAGAGCATAAGGAACAGGATCGGATGGTAATTCGGATGGTCAGGCCTGCCGTGCCATTGTATAAGATTATGGATGATCCACTGTTGTTATCAACTCTGCTTTATTTACCAATTTTTCACATCTCTCAATTCCATGGCAGGTCAAAAACCCACCTACCTCATCTGAAAATACTTTCAGTGATATAGCTCCCCGAAATCTCTTTACCAGATAGTTTCTGACATTCACTATCCTCTGTGAGAAGGTTACACGCCCCAAACATACACAATAACCTATTTGTATGTTCAAAAGAGTGAACACAGCAGCTTATGTAAGAGTGACAGACCCTGATATCAAGGTAGGAGTTGACTCAGGATGGGATCAAGAAACGTTGACAAAATTAAATTTAATATGAATCAGCCACAATCTCTCCACTGGGGATCAGCTATCGCACAGAGGAAGATGTTCATGGTTGTGGACATCAATCCTTTCAGTCCCTGGACATCCCTACACGAGATCCTCAGGGTAGCTTCCTCGACACAATCATCTTTGGCTGCGTCATCAATATCCTTCCCCATGATTACATCAGAAATGGGGATGATCACTGAAGATCGCACAATGTTCAGAATATTTCCCCCCCTCATCTCCTGAAGCAGTCTGTGTCCATGTGCAGCAAGGCCCGGACAGCATTCCAGTTTGTGCTGTTAAAGTGTTGGTAAAATTTATGTAATAGCAGGGCCGGACATTGCACATTTCCATAGTTAAAAGAGGAGCTCATTCTGCTTCTCAAGCTGGTTACACATGAATATGAGCTAGCATTCAGCCCATCAAATCTACTGAACAGGAAGAGTGGCAATACATTCAACACTCCTGCCTGTTACATAGGAAGGGGAGGGGTCTGTTCAGCACTTCGAACTGTTAAACAGGAACAGGTGGAGCCAAAACAGTCTCTCGAAACTGTTCCACGGAACCAGGAAGAGGCCATTCAGCCTCGCAAATGCTTATAGAGGAACAGGAGGATGTCACTGATGCTCCAACATGACAAATCACAGGAGTAGATCTTGATGTTTATCGTGGCTCCATTGTCTGTGGAACAATTGCTACTTTAACGTGGTTTGCTGGCAGTGAGGAGGGAAGCGAGATGTTTTCTGTCAAGTCTCAAGGAGACATCTTCCATCTCTGAAAAGGCAGACCAATGTTCTCCGTGGGGATCAGAAACTGGTGGGAATAGTTAACTGTTTTAGATTGAAGGTATTGTGGCGGATGTTGGGATTACGAATAACATGACATTCAGTGCAGGATCACTCAACAAATGCACTGCATTAATATGCAGAGTTTTTATTCAAAGTCTGGATTTTCTGCTCTCTCATTGATATGGGGAGTGGGGGTGGTTGGGAGGGGGGAATGTTTTCAGAGGTACTAAAAGTATCTAGAATTTAATAAAGTTAGTAAAAAAAAGGCAGTGGGATCTATCACCGTATCAATGTCTGTTGAGAACATCATGTGTGATTGTCCATCCCCCGAACTTCCAACGCAATCCCATCTTATTCTCTCACAGTGCGACAGATTAATCTTAACTCACTCCTCATGGTACCATCATCCCAGGGATTAGTTTGGTGGAACTCCTTTGAACTCTCTCTGTGGTAAGGAGATCATTCCTTATAAAGGAGAGAAAATCTGTGGACAATGCCCCAAATACTGCCTCTACAAATCTCTCAGGGATGATCACATTAATTACTTTCCCTCACTTCGCCGTCTCCATTTCTTTCTCATGGCGTAAAAAGCACCATTCTCTATATATTACCACTGATGCGAAATTTACATCTTCCTTCCATCTGTATGTTAGTGTCAATAAAACCAGCACCAGAGGTGCCGATCGAGATGGACATCACTCTCGGGGACAGACTCAATGAGATGGAATACACCTAAAATACGGAATAGTCGCCTACCTGATGGAAATGAGCAGGAGCAATATGGGAAACAGGAAGGAGGAGGGAGTTATCTTTTATTTTCTTCTTTTTCACGAGGAATATGAAGCCCTGGTCAGACCAGCATGTTATCCCAATCTTGAACTGAGTGGCTGGTTCAGCTGTTCCATTGGACAGTAAACAGTAAACCACATTGCTGTGGGTTTGCAGTTACACGGAGTCCTGACCAAGGAAGGATAACCCATTGCCTTCTCGAAAGGACATGACACAAGCAGATGGGCTTCTGTTTATTACAAATAATGATGTTTTTTTTAAAATTCCATCAACTTGCTTCATGAGACATCAACAGATCATTATTCTGTGCCTCGACATGAAGAGTCAATGACTTGAGCACCACGCACTATCTTCCTGTCTGACAGATTCTGTGGAGAGAACAAGTTAAACATCTCAAGTACAATTCGTTTCGCATGGACATGTGGTTAGAAGGGACTTGAAACAGATGAATCCAGATTTCATCGTGGCACAAATAAAGAAGTATATTCAGAAGTTGTACTGAGGCTGACGATTAGACTGGGACATAATAATAGTGGGACTGGGCAGGATTGGTGAGTGGGGAGTATATGGAAATGTAGATCTGTGCAGGGCTAGAAGGATTATAGAGTTTGAGAATAGTCTGATTCCTTCTCGCATATCAGTGAGCAATTTATAAATAGTAACTTGCTTTGTAGAATTTATCAGGAAAGGAATTTTTGATTGGAAGTGAAGACACTGATTTCCCCTTTTCCAAAATTTACCGAACATGAGCAGAAACACAGTTCAGCCCGGTTTTATAGACAAAGAAAATGACTTACTAAGAACACCAACTATACCATTACCTCTGATTCTATCTTCTCCCTCTCAAATTGCAGAATAAATTCAATCATATTGTGATTACTGCTTCCTTCGTGTTCCTTCACTTTAAGTTCTCTTAAATAGTCTGCCTCATTGCACAACACTAAACCCAGTATTGCCTATTCCTGAATGGGCTCCACTACAAGCTTCTCCAAAAAGCCCTATCGAATATACTCCACAAATTATTTTTCTTGCAAACCACTACCACCCTGATTTTCCCAGTCCCCACCAACCCTCCCCCCCACTCCCCAGTATATTGAGATCTCACATGACTACTGTACTTTGCTTTATCTATGCATCTTTTCTATCTCCTGTTGTATATTGTGACGCAGCTCCTGACTACTTTTTGGAATCCTGAACATAACGCCATCTATGTGTCTTTATTCAACCTTTCGGGATACTCTATTCGACCCACACTGATTTTGTGCCATCTGACCCTACTTTATGTCATTCAGTCAGAACGTTACACAGTCAGAGAGATGTACAGCATGGAAACAGATCCTTCAGTCCAACTCGTCCATGCCGACCAGGTTACCCAACCTAATCTCGTCCCATTTGCCAGCACTTGGCCTATATCTTTCGTACCCCTCCGATTTACATACCCATCCAGATGCCTTTTAAATATTGGAACGGGACCAGTGTCCATCACTTCCTCCCACAGTTGTTTCCATACACACTCCAGTCTGTGCATGAAAAAACTCATCCACAGATTCAATCAATAAGCACATCGACCTGGACACAATATACTAGCCGTTGCAACGGACAGCTGGAACTGGCAACCGGAAGTGACAGATTCAAACTACTATAAATGCTGGAGGAGATCACAGAAACGCTTCATAGGAGGATGAGTTTGTCACCTAGACAGGGGACGAAACGTCTGCAACACAAATTCCCAGGTTGGCGAACATAACCACAACAACGAACACACGAGCTATCAATCTTCTCACAAACTTTGAATATTCTCTGTGACCAGGATTGAGAGTCCTGAAGGTTGTGCTGCCTACCTGGTGCTTGCGTTTGGGATATGTCATCTGGGGTGCAGAAGAACTTGGAGTGGGAGCGGAATGAGTCAGTGGCTAGGGTTCGTGTAGGTACCAATGGCTGGGCAAGTAAATCACAATGAGAAGAGGACGGTAAATACAGAACTGAACTGTTATATCGGAATGCAAGGAAGAAATAATGTAAATAAGCTTGTGACTCATACACAAATTAGCATATATGACGTGGAGGGCATCACAGTGACATTACTGAAAGAGGATCAGGAGTGGGAGCTGAATATTCAAGGGTATTCATCCTGTCGAAATTATAGGCATGTGGGCAGAGAGACAGATTTGTCTCATTCGTAAGAAATGGAATTGAATCAAGTGGAAGAAGTGAAATAATCTCAGTTGGTGCAGAATCTGTGTCGGTAGAACTGGGGAATCAAAAAGCTGAAAAATGCTGTTGCAGTTATATACAGGCCGCCAAACAGTAGTCAGGAGCTGGGGTGCAAGATACACAGGAGATAGAAAGATCTGAAGGAAAGGCAACGTTACAGTGATCATGTGGGATTTCATTATGCAGGTGGACTGGGAATTTAGTTTGATAGTGGTTTGTAGGAAAAGGAATTTGTGGAATGTCAATGAGATGGCTTTTTGTAGCTGATTGAACAGGCACACGAGATGAGGGGAGCTTTGGATAAAAGAAATCATAGGAGGCAGTGATCGTAATATGATTGAACTTACTCTGCAATTTCAGGTGGAGAAGTTAGAATCAGAGGTAATGGTATTACAGCTGAATAAAGGCAATTACAGAGGCATAAGAGAGGAGCTGGTAGAATTAACTGGGATACAGGCCTAGACGGAAAGACCGTGGACAAGCAATGACAGGAGATTTTTGGAGTAATTCAGGATGCACCAGAGATTTATCTTGAGGAAAAAGAGGCATGATAGAGAGAGAGGATGAGGCAACCATAGCTGACTAGGGAAGTCATGGAGAGCATAGAAGCAAATGAGAACGCATATAATGTGGCGAGCGGCTGTTTGGGAAACCAGAGGATTGGAAAGCTTACAAAGACAAAACGGAGAGCAAACAAAATAAAATAAGGAGGAAGATTATTAATTATGGGGGTAATCTAGCCACTAACATGAAGGAAGTCTGTACGAGCTTCTTTCAATATATAAAGTACAAAAAGAGGCAAAAGTAGACATTGAACTGCTGGAAAATGCTACTGGAGAGGTAGTAGTGGTGAA
This sequence comes from Chiloscyllium punctatum, assembly GCF_047496795.1. Classification (NCBI taxonomy): domain Eukaryota; kingdom Metazoa; phylum Chordata; class Chondrichthyes; order Orectolobiformes; family Hemiscylliidae; genus Chiloscyllium; species Chiloscyllium punctatum. The sequence continues at coordinate 28,496,418 of NC_092761.1, read as the reverse complement.
CAAGAATAGGCCGAGGAACTGAAAAATTTGGTCACGGTGGAAGACACGAGTAATACCTTAACATTCAAGACATTAAGAGCCAGAGCTGAGTCTGCTGGCCACCAACATGGAGAGCGTGCTAGAAAAAACTGAATGACCAGCAGGTGGTTAATTATCCTGGACCGGATGGACTACATCCCAGAGATATAAGGAAGATAGCTGAAGAAGGTGTGCGGGGACAGTGGTGATCTTTCAGGAATCACTAGAGTAAGGAACGATCGCAGAGCACTGGACACCCTCTATCGTGACACCCCATTGTAACAAGGGAGTGAGGAAAAAGGCAAAAAATATCCACAATTAATGGCTGAACTTCGGTCTTGGGTATGATCCTGGAATCCATTGTGAAGGATGAGATTTCTGAATACTTGGAAGTGTTTGGTAAAATGGGACAAAATCTCTTCATCAAGGGAAGGTCATGCCTGACAAATCTGTTGGAATTATTTGAAGAGGAAATGAGCAGGCTAGACCAAGCACAGCCAATGGATGTTATCCACCTGGATTTCAAGAAGGCCTTTGACAAGGTGTCACACAGGAGATGACTGAGTATAATAAGGACCCGTGGTGTTAGAGGTAAGGTAGCGGCATAAAATACTTGCGTGCCAAATAATAAAAGCAGCAAGGGACAGACAGAACTGAACTATTCCACAACGAATGCATCAGATTTGAACAATGCAGTCCTCCGAGTCCGATCATGGATGGTTTTGCATGATTAAACAACTCACTGGAGTCTCCACAAATATTCCCATCCTCAATGATGGAAGAGACCAGCACATCAGTGCAAAAGGTAAGGCTGAAGCTTTCCCAGAAATCTTCAGTCAGAAATTTCGAGTGAATTATCCATTTCAGCCTTCTCCCGTGGTCGCCATCATTACAGATAGCAATCTTCAGCAAATTCGATTGACTGATGTCAAGAAACGATTGAAGGTACTGGGTACTGAAAAGGCTATATCCCCTGATAACCTGCCGGTAATAGTCCTGAAGACTTGTGCTCCAGAACTTCCCGCTTTCCGAGACAAGCTGTTCTAGTACAGTTACAAACCGACAATGGGAAAAAAAAGTGTTCAAGTATGTTCTGTACTTAAAACGCAGGACAAATTCAACCCGTCCCAATACCGCCTCATTAATGTAATCTCCATCATCAGTAAAGTGATGGAAGTTGTCATCAATCGTGTTATCAAGCAGCACCTGCTCAGCAATAACCTGCTCAGTGAAACCCCTTTTGGGTTTTGCCAGAGACACTCAGTTCCTGACCTAATCATAGCCTTGGTTCAAACAGATAAAAAGGAACTGAATTCCAGCCCTTGTCATCAAGGCTGCATTCTTTCAAATGTGACATCAAGGAACCCCAGCAAAAAGGATATCGCGGGCCAAAAATTGTTATTGGAGTCATAACTGACAGATAGGAAAATGGTCATTGTTATTGGAGGTCAGTCTGCTTAGTTCCAGAACATCTCTGCAGTAGTCCCTCAGGATAATGTTGATGCAGGTTTGCTCCATGAACTGGAATGTTCATTTACAGACGTTTCATCACCATACTAGGTAACATCTTCAGTGGCCCTCCGGATGAAACCTAGGTCCAAACATCTTCAGTGGCTTCATCAATGACCTTCTCTCCATCATAAGGTCAGAATATGGATATTCGATGATGACTGCACAATGTTCAGCACCATTAACAAATGCTCAGATACTGAAGCAGTGTGTGCCTAAATGCAACAAGATCTGGACAATCTCCAGACATGAGCTGACAAGTGGCAAGTAACATTCGCGTCACACAAATGTCAGACAATGACCGTCACCAGTAAGAAACAATATAAACACTTGGTATTCAGCAGCACATTTGTCACTACATTCCCCACTCCACACCCTCTATCAATACACTTGGGGTAATCATTGACCATAACTTCAACTGGACTCGCCACATAAATATAAGAGCCGATCAGAGGCTAAGAATACTGCGTGAGTAACTCACCTCCTGTCTTCCCAAAGCATTTTCACCATCTACAAGGCACAAGTCATGAGTGAGATGGAATTCTCCCACTTGCCTGAATGAGTGCAGACACAAGACACGAAAGAAGCTTGACACCATCCAGGACAAAGCAGCCCATTTGATTGGCACCACATCCACAAGCATTCACTGCCTCCACGACCAATGCTTAGTAGCAGCAGTGTGTACTATCTACAAGATGCACTGCAGAAATTCTTCAAAGATCCTCAGACAGTACCTTCCAATCCTACGAGCACTTCCATCTAGAATGACAAGAGCAGCAGGCTTTTGCAAACACCACCACATACAAACTCCCCTCCAAACCAGTCAACATCCTGAGTTGGAAATATATCACAATTCTTTCACTGTTGATGGGTCAAAACCCTGTAACTCCCTCCCTCATAGCATTGTGGGTCAATGCACAGCAGGTGGACTGCAGCGGTACAAGAAGGCAGCTCAGCACCACCTTCTCAAGGGGACAACTAGGGACGGACAAGAAATGGTGGGCCCATCCAGCGATTCTCATATCCGAAAACAAATGTAACAAGTTCCAAGTTGAGTGCCTTGATGGGACAAGTAGTCTGATTTGAACATGAATAGGAAAGCAGTGTTTCTGATGATGAACATTTTAGACCATTCTGTTATTCGAAAGGTGTTCAGTGTTCCATGATGTATTGTTGCTGAGCGCTGTGATAAAATGCACCTGTTTTGTTAAATTCAACAACATTAGCGTAACAATCCTTCAAAAATACCAAACTGAAAATGGCAATCATCATAGAGACTCACAAATAGCAGCTTATATTCAACATATTACTGCACTACTGACTGGCACTGAATTCTCCCACCATCCATATTACAGGGGTTACCATTGACCAGAAGGTGAATTCAAATCAACGTACATATACAAGGTAACAAGAGCAGGTCTGAGACTTTCAACTCTGTACTGAATAATAGACTGTATGACCATAAGGGCATGAGATTTAGCAATAGATTTAGGCCATTCAGCCTATCTCTTCATTGTGAAACTGTACCATTTTGTCGTGGTCTCTAAGACGAATGGAAAAGCCTTCTATACACTAACTATATCAATCTTTGCAATAATCGGTCAGCTTCAATCAGATGCGCCCCCCCCCCCCCCATTCTTCTAAATTCCATTGAGTACAGACACAGAGTCCTGAACTGCCGCTTCCATGACAAGCCATCATTCCCAGGATAAATCATGTCCAACACCGGTAGATCCTTCCCAAGAACAGCTCACAATAATCCAAATGCCGTCTGACCATAGCCCATTACATTCTCATCACTCTCACTCTCTTGAAATGAATGTTAACATTGCATTAGCTTTCCTAACTGCCAATTGAACCTGCGCATTAACCGTAAGAGAGGGCGAGGACTCAACTCCTTTTGCTTCAGATTTCATGAAGCCTTTTACAACAAAGTGTCTGCCTGTATTCTGCCTACTGAAATGCATAATCTCACACGTTCCCATATGGTGTTCCATTAGCCATGTGTTTTCCCAGTGTCCTAAACTGTCCAAGTCTTTCTGCAGCCTCCCCACTTCCTCAATATCACCTGCCCATCCAATCGTCATTGTATCATCTGCAAAGCTCGCAAAACTTCCGTCAGGTCAGATGGTTCATGTAAATGGCACTTTCTGACTACCTAAGGACTGTCCACCATTGAAAAGGCACAACGCTCACGATGCGTGACTCCATTTAGGTTTAAGCAGTGGCTTGACTGGAATTACACCTGCAAAGTCTTCACTCCTTGCACCACTGGCACTGGCACCCTGCCCACCATTTTATTCTGAATTTGCCCCATTATGGTAATGCAGAACTTGATGGTGCACGATCCCAGTCTATCAATGGCAATCTGTCTCAATGCTGACTGTGTGGTGATCACAACAACCAATGTCATTGTGTGTTGAAGACGACAGAGAAAGGTAGGGGGAGGGGATGTCGATCATAAATGACTGCGTGACTGTCACTGAGTGCTGACACCGGCCGCGAAAGCCCCACATGTACCTGTGTCTGTTGTCAGCGCTGCAGGCAAGGTCAGTCTTTCAGTGAGTCAAATCAAAGAAACTGATGGGCCTGGAGAGTGTTCCTGGCTGAGCACTCAGATCCTGTTTGTACCAACTAGCAGAGGTATTCACATACAACGTCATCCTCTCCCTCAAGAAGCCGAAGTCCCAACCTGATTCAAGAATGCCATCATCATCCTCGTAAGTGAGAAAGCACATGGAACGTGCCCTTATAGACGATGAAGTGCTTTGAGAGGCTGGTTATGGCCTGCACCAACTCCAGTATCCCAGCCTGACCTGCTGCCCTATAATTTGCCGACTGATGTAACGGGTTCACAACGGATGCCATATCCGAGTCTGCACGCATCCCTAGAACGTCTGGACAACAAGGACACCTACACCAGACACCTGCTCATTGACGAAAGCTCCACATTCAAAATCATTATCCCTTACAGACTAATCCCAAAATTCCATGACCTTGGTCTCGGTTCCATCCTCTGCAACTGGCTCCTCAGGCTTTTGACCCACAATCGTGAAGATAGGTAAAATCACCTCCTCCACAATAACAATCAACACTCAAGCTGCTGAAGGATGTGTTCTCAACACCCGACAATACTCCCTTTACACCCACGGCTGTACCCTCAGCCCACTACTGTCCTCCCTGTACACCCACAGCTGTGCACTCAGCACCTTACTGTACGCCCTGTACACCCACGACTGTGTCCTTAACCCTCCCACTGTCCTCCATGCAAACCCACGTCTGTGCCCTCAGCCCCTTACAGTACTCCAGCTACACCCACGACTGTAATCTCAGCCCCCTACGGTACTGCAGCTACACCCATGGCTGTGACCTCAGCCCCTTAGTGAGTTCCCTGTACACCCACGGCTGTGCCCTCAGCCAACCACTGTACTCCCTGTACACCCACGGATGTTTCTGCAGCCCCCTACTGTTCTCCCTGTACACCCACGGCTGTTTCCTCAGACCCCTAATGTCCTCCCTGTACAACAACGGCTGTGTCCTCAGCCCCCAACTCTACTCCATGTATACCCACGGCTGTGCCCTCAGCCCCCTACGTACTCCCTGTACACCAACGGCTGAGTTTCCAAATTCCAAACAACGCCAGCTACAAGTTCGCTGATGACATCACTATAGCAGTACGGATATTAAACAACAACACGTCAGAATGTAGAAAGGAGATAGAGAGCTTAGTGGCATGATCTGTTGATAATGACCTCTCTCTCTAATCCGGTAAACGTAAAGGACTGATCACTGACTTTAAGAAGAAAGGAGGGAAACACACCCCATCGACATCAACCGTTTCAGGGAGTGCAGAGCATCAAGTCCCTCGGAGTGATGATAACTGGCAACCTGTCCTGAACTTCTCACATAGGTCCGACGGTCGGGAAGGTTCAACAATGCCTCTCCTTCCTGAGGTGATACAGGAAAATCAGCATGCACTACTTCTACTGATGCACCATTGAGAGCGTATTGTCCCGGTGGATAACAGCCTGGTACAGCAACTGCTCGACTCAGGACTGTTAGAAACTACAGAAGGTTGGGTGCACAGCTCTGACCAACACGGACTCTAACATCCCAACCATCGATTCCATTTACATGGCTCGTTGCCGCAGAAAGGCTGCCAACATCTACCCCAGATTACTGAGGGAAGGGAGAAAGGAAATAGCTGAGGCATGAACACATATCCTTGAACACGGCTGATGTCCCAGAAGACTGGACAATTGTTAATCCCCTTGTTTAAGAAAGGTAGTAGGGATAATCCAGGCAATTATAGACCGGTGAGACTGATGTCAGCGGTCGGGAACCTCCTAGAGAAGATACTGAGGGATATGATCTACTCTCATTTGGATGAAAATAGTCTTATCAGTGATAGGCAACAAGTTTTTTTGTGCAGGGAAGGTCATGTCTTACCAACTCAATTGAATTCTTTAAGGAAGTGACAAAGTTGATTGATGAGGGAGAGAAAGTGAGGACTGCAGATGCTGGAGATCAGAGCTTAAAATGTGTTGTTGGAAAAGCCCAGCAGGTCAGGCAGCATCCAAGAATCAGGAGAATCGACGTTTCGGGCATGAGCCCTGAAGAAGCCCTTCCTGAAAAAGGGCTAATGCCCGAAACGTCGATTCTCCTGTTCCTTGGATGCTGCCTGACCTGCTGCGCTTTTCCAGCAACACATTTTCACCTCTGATGAGGGAGAGACTGTTGGTGTCAAGTACATGGACTTCAGGAAGGCGTTTGGTATGTTTCCCCAAGGTCGGGTTATGGAGAAAGTGTCGTCACATGGTGCGCTAGCTACGTGGATAAAGAACTGGCTGGGCAACAGGAGGCAGAGAAGAGTAGGGGAAGGGAGTTTCGCAAAATGGTGAACTATGACCAGTGGTTCTATTTGAGATGTTTCTGGGAAGATACATGAATGGGAAGAGAGCAAATGGATACAGATCCTTAGAAAATAGGTGACAGGTTTAGATAGAGGATTTGGATTGGCGCAGGCTCGGACCACCGAATGGCCTGTTTCTGTGCTGGAATGTTTTGTTCTACCATTATCAAAGACCCATCACACCCCAGTAATGGTCTCCCACAACCTCTTCCATCAGGCTAAAAGATATGGAAGCTTGAAATCACTGAGCAGCTGGCTCATTAAAAGTTTCTTCCTGACTGTTATTAGACAGATAAATGGACTCTCTAATCTCAGATAATACTGATCTTGTTCATTTTGACCTCGCCTCGCGCATGCGCTGTGCAGCGTAACCTATATGCCTCTCAGACATGTTTTATAGCCATCTTTATGCACATCCTTGCTTACTATGATCTGTCTTGTTACAGGTCATAGTAAATGCTCATCTTCCTCCCCCCAGCTCACTCCGAGCTCTCTCTGGTCCTCATCCCCAGCACCTCCCATTCCCATCCTCAGCTCCCTGTGACCCTATCCCCAGCTCACTGTGACCCTATCCCCAGCTCACTGTGACCCCATCCCCAGCTCACTGTGACCCTATCCCCAGCTCACTGTGACCCTATCCCCAGCTCATTGTGACCCCATCCTCAGCTCACTGTGACCCCATCCCCAGCTCACTGTGACCCTATCCCCAGCTCACTGTGACCCCATCCCCAGCTCACTGTGACCCTATCCCCAGCTCACTGTGACCCTATCCCCAGCTCACTGTGACCCTATCCCCAGCTCACTGTGACCCTATCCTCAGCTCCCTGTGTGCTTTGTCTCTCACTATTTCTCTCACACTATCTGTTTCCCTGTCTTTTCCTTTTCTCTGTCTTTTGTTTCTTTCCCTGAACTTACTATCTCCCCTTCTCCCTGTCCATGTGACTGTTTGTTTCTTGTTTTGTTTCCTTTCTCTGTTTTACTGACTGTTATTCTGTTTTCCTCGCTGTTTTCTCTCTCTCCTTATATGTGTCTGTCTATTTCTCCCTCGTTGTAATGGTGATGGCGTCTCTATTCGTTTGAATCATGTGATGGCTCTTTGGTTGGATGTTGGCAATAAAATAAACTCAATTGTGTTTTGGTGTCTTGGACATAATTTAAATTTATTGGTTAAATTTCAGTTGTTGTCAAAATAGCAACCAGAACTTGGATCTCCATTGAACAACCAATTCTTACATCTAAATATTTTGGAACTGCCTTCTCCCAGTGCTCTGCATACTGGCAACTGAAAGCATTCTATTCATGTACACAATAGTGTGAGGGTAACAGCGCTTCCCAGGACCAGAAGAAACTACAGACGGTTGTGTTCACAGCCCAGACTATCATGGAAGACAATCTTCCATCCATTTATACTTCTCATTGTCAGTGAAAGGCTGGCAACATCAAATATCTCTCCAAAACCGGTAATGATCTCCTACAACCTCTTCCAAAAGGGAGGAGATACAGAGGCTTGAAAACATGAACCAGTATGCTCAGGAACACCTTCTTCCCCACCGTAGTTACACTGGCGAATTGAAGTCTCTAACTTTTCAAATAATATTAATCTTGCGAAAGTCGCTCTTGCTTTGTGAAATCCTGTGCAACTGCCACCTTGTGTGCCTCACTCTGTCTAAGTTCCATTGAGGCTCAAGGTCTTCTCAAGGGCAATCAAATAAGTGAATTAATGCTGGCCCAGCCATCGATACCTATATCCCATTAATAAATATAAGAAGATGACGACACTCAGGGAAGACAGACAGTTGGGATCAAATCGCTTTAAACATGATCTTAGATATATATATTTTCCCTAAGTATCTGAAAGTAGAGTGTTCCTACAAAACCTTTCATAAGCTGATATGGCGTTAAGTGAAATAGCATTAATTTATGTGGGAAAATAAATCATCTTTATTGGTATAAGTGAAAATCCTCTTCGGATTTCTTTTGGTTAGCGAAAACAGGACGTAATGGAGGTTTTTCGGAAAAGGAAGTGGCAAAAAGCGAATATTTGAAAAGCGGGGTATACATGTATCGGCATGGGCATGATATTCAGGAAGATGGGAAAAGTTAAAAATAAATGAGGGGGATCTCACATTTTATTTCCATCCCAGCTGATCATCATTCCCTTTGTTTGCTCTTTTTCTTCTCTCTCTCTCTTTCTCTATTGATTTAGCTCACTCATCCTGCCCTTCAAAGCAGACTTTCCTGTCCCCAGCATTATTCACACTATTTTCCAACTGGTTTCAGTTCAGGAAAGCTCCCAGCACTTTCTGTTCTTTGCTTTGCATTTCTTATGTAATTTCAGATCTCCAGCATCTTGTTTTATTTGGTTTAAGCTTCAAATTTGTTATTCCAAGGAAAGTCGGCATCTCTGCCAGGGCAGCATTTGTTAATAATCACTAATTGCCCTGATTGTGAGGCCATTCCACAAGCCAATATAAAAGAAAGCACATTGATATGGGTCTGAAGTCACACTTAACCCAGACTAGGTAGGAACATTAGACTTCTTTAAAGTCATCAGTGAAAAAGCAAGATTTTCAGACAAAATCTGGGTTTTATGGTTTTTTTTCGTGCAATGCACTTTATTCGAATTCTTATCATTTTTTATTGAAGTTCTGCCATCAACTGTGGTAGGACTTGAAACAAATCGCTTGGAACAATGTCTATCGTTTAATAAGCTTTGCTCCTGAATTACATCCAGCGACATTCCTACTCTGATACATTGTCCAAATCATGAGGTAACGTCCGAGACAAGAACAATTTTGTGATGGTAATACGGAAAATGTTGGTTTATATGCAGAAAAGACTGGATGGTGAGATTGGATGAGAAACCATCACTGTTCAAGAAAATCGGCACCTGGAATTCATTCAAAATTAAGAAAGGATTTCTTGTACTGTCTCTTCTATCGTTTGGTCCTTGTTCAGGTTGTACATGTACGATATATTTCTAAATCTCCATCAAGTGCAGACGACATGTTTTTTTTTCTCTCTCCCCTACTGTGGTTTTTCAATACTATTGATTATTTTCCAGTATGTATTTGCTTCCAATTCAAGGTGGATATGAGAACATGGCTTGACCTTCTGCAGTTTGCCCATAATATAGAATTTAATTGAATATTTATCCCCATCACACCCGTTGAATTAAACAAACAATGCATGAGTCCACGTCCATCCTGCAGATGAAACATTTCGTCAGGTCTGGCTATTGCAGGAAATGTTACAAAGAACAGTGTCACACAAAATGCTGATGTTCCAGCGCAAGATGCCAAATCCAGTTTATCCTAATTTATTTACAAGGTTTATAAATAAAACATGCAGAGGGGCGGAGAGTAAAAAGTGAATTCAACTCTGTGTCGAAAATGCTATTTGTTGCTCCCTCATAAAATGCGTGAATTACATCAGTCATAAATTCACCAAAATGGGGAAAGCAAGAAACTGGAATTGACAAATAATCCTCTGAATAACATCTGGAGAACAGGAAGGAAATCACGGCTTGTTTGTGATCTTCAGAAATGACGATTGTGAGAATGTGGAGGTGGGGAGCAGTGAAATGATGATCAATGTTGTGGATGACACAAAGATGGGCTGGGTGGATCACAGTCAGAAGGGAAGTGTTAGGCTACAGGAGGATATAAACAAATTATTCAGATAGCCAGATCAATGGCCTGATGAAACTTAACACCCATAAATTGGGAAGATGCAAGTCAGAAGTAACAAGACAAGTAAGTACTCAAAAGTGAGTATGGAAGAGGAGGGCTAAATTTGCTCGTTTTTTCTTTGCAGCAGGAAAGGTTGAGGTGGGAATCTGGTACAGGATTACAAGAGCATAAGGGGTATGGAGAGGATGAACAGACAACAGCTGTTTTCCTGAGTCAAAGGATCAAAAAAATGAAGGACACACTTTTAAAGAGAAAGGGAGGGGTTTGAGAGAGAATTTGTGGAATGTGTTTCGAACTGAGAGGGTAGCCTGAATCTGGAATGTGTTGTCTAGGAAGGTGGTTGAGGCAGGTAACCTCACAAACGTTTAAAAAGCCTTTGGATGTCCACCTGATGGCACAGACGTGATGAGCCTGTTTTTCATTGCATGATTCTTTGCAGTGGCAGCTGTGAACACTCTGGTATATTCTGAAACAATAAGCAATGGCATTTGCTGCTTTGTTCCTTTGATGGTACTCAGTAAGTTTCTGTATTACAAAGGAGCAGCATCTCATGCAGCTTCAGCACTTACTGAACCAAAGTCAGCCCAGCCATTTCTGGGAACATCCAGGGTAATTCACATGCTCTGTGCAAGCATTGTCCAACAACAGCACTGACACTATTCTAGCTGTTTGCCACCATCATTATACTTACAGCCATAATTTGAACACAGCTTTTCCTTCATTATAATAAACACCTCTAGCAATAAGGATGTTATTTCGCTGAAGCATAATAAATTATTTCCCAGGTATTCACTTTGACAAACAGCAAGTTTTCCTGTGTTTTTTTTTCTGCCAGTTGTTTCTCACAGAATTCCCCACCCCACCCTCTTTCCACTTTATCATTTTCTTGTGCACTGTCTCTCTGTCTCACGCACCTCACTCCCTCACATCCCCCACACTCTCCATCCTTATTTATTAATCCCTGAAAAACTTGTGCCTAATCTCTATAATTTATTCAAACACCCAACTCACTGTTTTAATTCCTTCTCTCGGCATGGTCATTAGACTGGCCGTGCCTGATGTCCTATTCACCTCGACCTTCTACTCAGTTCCTGATCTGCTGCTTTGGTTCTCACTCTCCTGGTTTATTCAAATCCATTTGACTTGCACTAGCACACCTCCCGACAAGGATGTTGGTGCTCGTCCAGTTAATATACAACATTTTTTTTTGTACAGGTCCGCGCCTGTCTTGGAAGAGATCGCAATGATCCAACAATCTGAAACACCAACCCTTGAACGAGCTTGTTAACAACGTGTTAAGCTGTACTGCCTTCCTCATCCGTCCCTCTTTTCCACATGGCATGTGGAGTAATCCAGAGATTATCGAGGATTGTTTTCTCTCTCTGTCTCTGCCTCTCTGTCCATCTGTCTCTCTCGCCCTCTCTCTCTCTCTCGCACCCACCCCCCCAAAAAAAACACACACACATTCAGAAGACAGACAGACACCAAATTACTTTGCAGAAGAATACAAATAACTTTAAAATAATGGGAATGATACCTGGAATGAAGGATTTAGTTAAAGGGAGGATGAGAGAAATTGCGCTTCTTCTGGATGTCAGTTTGCTCGCTGAGCTGGAGAGTTCAGTTTCAGATGGTTCATCACTTTACTAGGGAACATTATCAGTGAGCCTCTGTTAAATTGCTGGTATTATGTCCCACTTGCTATTTATGTGTTTAGGTTTCCTTGAGTCAGTGATATAATTTCCAGTATTGGTGATTTTATGTCTGGTTCATTTTCTCAGAGAATGTTAGATGGAATCAAAATCGATGTGTTGGTTGATAGAGTTCCGGTTGGAATGCTCTGCTTATAGGAATTCTCGTGCGTGTTTCTGTTTGATTTGTCCTAGATGGACCCAGTCGAAATGGTGTACTTCCTCATCTGTATGTAAGGATACTAGAGATAGTGGGTCATGTCTTTTTTTCTGGATAGCTGTTGTTCATGTATCCAGGTGGCGAGTTTCCTGCCTGTTTTTCCAATGTAGTGCTTGTTACAGTTCTTGCAAGGCTTATTCTTCCTGGAGGAGAACAGACAAATATGTGAACTTATTGCGGTGCTCAAAAGTATGAAACAAAGTTGTAGAGTATTACAGGAAAACTCTGTTTCCGTTAGTTGGCATTACAGCATCAAGGAGTTCTAATTTCAAGATTGTTAACAAAAGAACCAGGTTTGAGATAAGGAAAAACTTCTTTTTTGAGTGAGATGTTAGGATTTGGAATGGACTGCCTGGGAGAGTTGTGGATGAAGATCAAAAAGAGATCTGGATATGCATTTGGAAATATGAATTTAACAGGCTGCAGAGATAAGGCTAGCAAATGGGAGGGGCTTTGGAGACATTCCTGGAGCTGATGCACACACTCTATCATGTGTCTGATGTGAATAAATGTTAGTATCCGATTATTTGCCATTGTAAATGCTCGCACATATCTGATTATTTAGTGCAGCATAAGCATTTAAAATGCATGTATTGCAAGACCATCTTCATTATATAGTCTAATTATTGCGCAGAACATGAATATTTTAGATGTTGAGTTCCAATTATGAAAACAAATCTGTCATTGCTTTTACACAAGTCTCTTTGAAAAGGTCTGACTTTTCACTTACACGATAATATATTTATCGTTTTTGTTCACTGTCTGCATTTCAAATCAAATAACATTTTTTCTAAAAATTAAACATTTTCAAATTATTGTTCTCTAAAATTTGATAACACAAATCATTTATTTAGTTGAATATTCACAGTGCATGTTGAATAATAGCCATTTCTAATTCGCTGGCAAATAGATGAAGCTTGTACATTTCAGTGAGAAATTAAACTGATTGATTATGTATAATTCTATAAGAATGCTAATTCTATTTGATTATTCAATCGTTTGCTCGCCCTGAACATGTAATCATTCAGAAGCCAACCGCTTTCAAAATGTTGGAGTGACAATGCATTGTTTTGAATCCTGACACTGTGTGTGTAATTCTGATCGCCAGAAGAGTTACATCCATGTTGTTCGTTCGAAATAAAATAACATGTAAATTCTTTATTTCTATGTTAAGACATCTTGACAGGAGTTTATTTTTTTGATCCATAAATATAGAATCAACCGAATTCTTTTCAGAGATTATAGTTCAGTTGAATAATCATAGTTGATGTCTTATTTTTGCCTAACTCACTCAACTTAGCAAACATCTGATTAATACATGGGTCACCCAACAGATTGTATCTGAAGAAAAGAGCAGCAAATGACAAGTCAATAATCACGTTAATAACTGAACTTGGCGGAGCCTGCCTGGTGTAGGACACCACACAGACTGGCATTCATGTGAAAGGAACAATGAACAACATAACTGGAAGTTTTGGGCTAACGCCCCTCCCCACCCTCCTGATCTTACACATATCACTTCCTCAAGCATTCAACAATTGATAAGAATCCACAGGCTGGGTGAAACGTAAAACACAGAACAGTACAGCACATTGCAGACCCTTCGACCCTTGACGTCCTGCCAATCTTTTATCCTACTCGAAGATCAGACTAACTGACATACCCAGACATGCTGGTCCGGTGACAGGTACAGTGCACAGTCAGCTATTCTTACTTCCTGTTCTTTTCTGATGTGCAGCTGCCTTGAAATGTGTGTTCAAACCAAACAGATTGAATGAAATTCAAGCAGCCGAGACGACGTTCATGACTGTGTATTTCAATCAGGATTTAATGATGGATGAAATTCCAGAATAACATAATCAATGAATGAAAAACAGGGCAACACAAGAAATAGCAGTCGAGTACAACATTTGGTTCCAAGTAGGCATCCTGGTGTTACCGATAGATTATCAATCCAGACAATCAGCTCCTGATCTTTGGACCCAGGTTCGAATCCCGCCACTGTAGATGATGGAAATTCCACTCAATAATTTTAAAATATCCCTGGAATTATGAATCTACCTATGAGAGTAAAATCATTGCCAATTTTTAGAAACGTCCATCTGGATCATTAATATCCTTCAATGAAGGAATCTTCTATCCTCACCTGGTCTGGCTGACATGCAAATCCAGACCCAAAGCAACGTTAGTGATTCCCAATCGCTCCCTGAAATGGTCCAGTGAGTCATTCACTTGTACCAATGGTTACAAAGGTTCAAAGAAATGAAACCGGCTGGACCACCTGGCATCAAACTGTGCACTGGAAAAGTCAACATTAGAAACATCACTGTAGAACCTCCAAAGTCTTCATTACTATCATCTAAGGGGTAGTGTCAAAACTGGGACAACTGCCTTACAGGCTAGTCAAGCAACAGCCTGACATAGTCATACTCACGGAATCATACCTTACAAAAATAACCCAGCCACCACCATCACCATCCCTGGATATGTCCTGCCCCAAAGGCAGGACCGATCCAGCAGAGGGGGCAGCTCAGTGAGATATAGTTGGTAGGCAGTTGCTCTGGGAGTCTCCAGAATTGACTCAAGACCTAACGAAGTCCCATGGCTTCAGATTAAAAATGGACAAAGAATTCTCTTACTGATTACCACGTAACGTCATTCCTCATCTGAATCAGTGCTCCTCTATGTTAAACAACACTTGGAGAAAGCACTGACTGAGGGAAGGGCACAAAGTGTATTCTGGCCTGGAGATTTCAAAGTCGACCACCACGAATGGATTGGCAGCAGTACTATTGATCACGCTGGTCGGGTCCTAAAGGACATAGCTACTAGATTGGGTCTGCAGCAGGTGGTGAGGGAAAGAACAGGAGGGGAAAAAATCATACATGACCTCATCCTTACCAATCTACCAACTGCAGACGTATCTGTCCGTGACAGTAAAAGTCTCGTGGTCGGGTTCAGAATAAATTCTATTGTGTTGTGTGGCACTATCACCATGCTAAATGGCACAGATTTCGAAGAGATCTAGCAACTCAACACTAGCATCCATCAGACACTGTGGATCATTAATAGCAGCAGCACTGTACTCCAGCACAAACTGTAATGTCACGACCCATCATATCCCCCCACTCAACCATTACCATCAAGGCAGAGGATCAACTCTGGTTCAATGGAGAGTGCAGGAGGGCATGCCACGAGCAGAACCAGAAATATACAAAGATAAAATGTTAATCTGCTGAAGCTTCCAAACAGAAATACTTGCATGCCAAATAGCATAAACAGCAAGGGACAGACAGAACTGAGCTATCCCACAATGAATGCATCCGATTTAAGCTCTGCAGTCCTCCTAATCCGAACATGGATAGTAGTGGATGATCAAACAACTCACTGGAGTAGGAGTCTCCACGACTGGATTACTGGGCTAATGGTCGGATACTTGGTCGTGTGGAAGAGCAGAGGGATCTTGGTGTCCATGTACACACATCTCTGAAAGTTGCCACCCAGGTAAATAGTGCAGTGAAGAAGGCATATGGCGTACTGGCTTTTATTGGTAGAGGAATTGAGTTCCGGAGTCCTGAGGTCATGCTGCAGTTGCATAAGACTCTGGTGCGGCCGCATCTGGAATATTGTGTGCAGTTTTGGTCTCCATACTATAGGAAGGATGTGGAGGCACTGGAACGGGTGCAGAGGAAGTTTACCAGGATGTTGCCTGGTATGGTAGGAAGATCCTATGAGGAAAGGCTGAGGCACTTGGGGTTGTTTTCATTGGAGAAAAGAAGGTTTAGGGGTGATTTGATAGAGGTGTACAAGATGATTAGGGGGTTAGATAGGGTTGACAGTGAGAACCTTTTTCCACGTATGGAGTCAGCTATTACAAGGGGGCATAGCTTTAAATTAAGGGGGGGTAGATATAGGACTGATGTTAGGGGTAGGTTCTTCACTCAGCGAGTCGTAAGTTCATGGAATGCCCTGCCAGTAGCAGTAGTGGACTCTCCCTCTTTATGGGTATTTAAGCGGGCATTGGATAGGTATATGGAGGATAGTGGGTTAGTGTAGGTTAGGTGGGCTTTGATCGGCGCAACATCGAGGGCCGAAGGGCCTGTACTGCGCTGTATTCTTCTATGTTCTATGTTCTTAACTATCCCCATCCTCAATGATGGAAGATCCCAGAACATCAGTGCAAAAGCTAAGGCTGAAGATTTCACAGCAATCTTCAGTCAGAAGTTTTGAGTGGATGATCCATTTCGGCCTCCTCCCGTGGTCCCCATCATTACAGATAGCAGTCTTCAGCAAATTCGATTGATTGATATCAATATACGATTAAAGGTACTGGATACTGCAAAGGCTATAACCTCTGATAACATGCCGACAATAGTCCTGAAGACTTGTACTCCAGAAATTCCCGCTTCTCTAGACAGGCTGTTCCAGTACGATTACAAACAGACAATGCGGGAAACTCCTCAAGTATGTTCTGTACATAAAACACAGGACAAATTCAACCCGACCCAATACCGCCTCATCAGTCTACTCTCCATCATCAGTAAAGTGATGGAAGGTGTCATCAACAGTGTTATCAAGCAGCACCTGCTCAGGGACACCCATTTTGTGTTCCAACAGGGTCACTCAGCTCCTGACCTCATCACAGCCTTGGTTCAAACATAGGAAAAGGAACTGAATTCCAGCCCTTGACATCAAGGCTGCATTCTGCCAAATATGACATCAAGGACCCCAAGCAAAAACGGTATCTTAGGCCAACACTGCATTATTGGAGTCATACCTGACAGATAGGAAGATGGTCATTGTTGTTGGAGATCAGTCATCTCATCTCCAGAACATCTCTGCAGTAGTCCCTTAGGATAATGTTCTAAGTCCAAACATCTTCAACAGCTTCAGCAATAACCTTCCTTCCATCATAAGGTCGGGAGTGGGGATTATCCAGGTTTAGGCTGACAAGTTGCAAGTAACATTCGTGCCACACAAATACAGACAATGACCATCACGAATAAGAAACTATATAACCACTTGTTATTCAGCAGCATTTTCCCCACTAAATTTCCCCACTATCAAAATCCTGGGAGGTATTATTGACCATAAATTCAACTGGACTCGTCACAGATAAGAGCAGATCAGAGGCTAGGGATGCTGTGCAATTAACTCACCTTCTGACTTCCCAAAGCCTGTCCAACATTTACAAGGCACAAGTCAGGAATGAGATGTAAGAATCCTCACTTGCCTGACTGAGTGCAGCCCCAACAACACTAAAGAAGCTTGACACCATCCAGGATAAAGCAGCCCATTTGATTTGCACCACATCCACAAGCATTCACTCCCTTCACCACGGTCGCTCAGGAACAGCAGTGCGTACTATCTACTAGGCACAATGCAGAAATTCCACAAAGATCCTCAGAGAGCTTCTTCCAATTTCACGAACACTTCCATGTAGAATGACAAGGGCAGTAGAATTTTGGGAACATCATCAACTTCAAATTCCCCTCCAAACCAGTCAACATCCTGATTTGTAAATATATCGCTTTTCCTTCCCTGTTGCTGGTTCAAAGCACTAGAATTCCCTCCTTAATCACTAGTGGGTCAACGCACAGCAGGTAGATTGCACCAGTTCGAGAAGGTAGCTCACCACCACCTTCTCAAGGGCAACTCGGGATGGGCAAGAAATGCTGGGCCCGTCCAGTGTTGCCGACATCCAAAACATACTTTTTTAAATAAATAGTTCCAAATTGAGCATCTCGATGGGACAGATTATCTATTTGAACACGAACAGGAAAACAGTGTTACTAATCGTGAATATTTTAGACTTTTTCTGTTATTGGAAAGGTGTTCCGTATTCGATGACATATTGTTGCTGAGTGCTGTGATAAATTCCACCTTTTTCGTTAAAATCAACAATACTGGTATAACAGGCTCAATCCTTCAAAATGACCAGATTACAAATGACAATAATAATAGAGACAATGTACTCCCGCCAGGGAAGACTCACAGATAGTAGCTTACATTCAACAGATTAATGGACTACTGGCTATACTGAATCCTACCACCGTCTATTTCACGGGGGTTACCATTGACCAGAACGTGAAGTCAAATCAACTTATAAATACAAGAGCAGATCAGAGACGTACAATTCTGCACTGTGCTGTTTTATCATTGTCTCTCTGTCTAGTGGAAATATGTTCTACACACCGACTGTATCAATCTTTGCAGTAATCGATCAGTTTCAATCAGATGCCCCCCCGCCATTCTTCTCAGTTCCATCGAGTACACACACTGCCGCTCATATAACAAGCCGTCATCCCTCAGCAGCTCACAATATGCCAAATGCTGTCTGACCATTGCCCATTACATTCTCAACAGTATGTCTCCTCTCTTGTATTCTTGTTCTCTTGAAATGAATGTGAACATTGCATTTGCTTTCGTAACTGCCAACGGAACCTGCACATTAACCATAAGGGAGGACGAGTGCTTCAAAATCCTTTTGTACTTCAGATTGAATGGATCCTATTAGAACATAATGTCTGCCTCTATTCCGCCAATCAAAGTGTACGATCTCACACGATTCCATATTGTGTTCCATCAGCCACATGTTTTCCCACAGTCCAAAACTGTCCAAGTCTTTCTGCAGCCTCCCCACTTCCTCAATATCATCTTCCCAGCAAACCATCACTGTTTCATCTTCAAACTTAGCAAAACTGCCCTCAGCTCCTCTGTCCAATTTGTCCAGATATAATACATTTCCTGGCTCCCCAAGGACTGTCCACCATCTACAAAGCACAACACCCAAGGTGCCTGACTCCATTCATGTTGAAGCAATGGCTTGAGTGGAATTACACCTGCAAAGTCTTCACTCCCTGCTCTACTGACTCGCAGTAGAAGCACACCCTGCCCTGTTTCGTGGTGAGTTTACTTCATTATTGTGCATAATCCCAGTCTATTGATGGCATTCTGTCTGGACAAACTGTGTGTTGATGACGATGGAGGGAGATGGGGGAAGGAATGTCTATAATGAATAACTGTGTGACTGCCAGGCTGAAACCTGCCCCGACAGCCTCGGATGTATCTGTGCCCGCTGTCACCGCTGCAGACATGATCAGTCTTCCTGAGAGTCAAGGCAAGGGAAGCGACAGACCTGGACGATGTTCCCGCCTGTGTACTCAGAGCCTATGAGGACCAACTGGTAGAGGTATTCATTTACAACTTCAGCTTCTCCCTCTTACAAGCCGAAGTCCCAACCCGCTTCGAGAAGACCACCATCATCCTCGTAAATGAGAAAGCACATGTAACGTGCCTTAATGACTACTGCCCAGTGGCTCTGACCTCAATAAACATGGAGTGATTTGAAAGGCTGGTTATGGCCCACATCAGCTCCAGTCTCCCAGCCTGACCTGATCCCTTATCATTTGCCTACTGATGTAACAGGTCCAGAACGGATGCCATACCCCGATCCCTGCACTCATCCCTGGGACATCTTGACAACAAGGACACTTGCACCAGACTCCTGCTCACTGACTAGAGCCCCACCTTCAACATCGTTATCCACTCCAGACTGATCTCAAAATTCCATCACCTTAGTCGCGGCTCCACCCTCTGCAACTAAATCCCCTGGTTTCGGACCAACAGACCACAATCTGTGAAGTCAGCTATCTGCACCTTGACCACAATTACACTCAACACTGGATACCCCAAGGATGCGTCCTCAGCCCCCTACTGTACTCCCTGCCCACACACGGCTGTGTTGCCAAATTCCAAACAACGCCAGCTGCAAGTTCTCTGATGACATGCCCACGTAAATACAGGTATCCCCTGCTTTTCAAAAGTTCGCTTTTCCCCGCGTCCCTTTCCAAATAACCTACATTCGGACATTCCCGCCTCAGGTGACTGACTGTGTGGAGTTTGCACATTCTCCCCGTGCCTGTGTGGGTTTCCTCCGGGTGCTCCGGTTTCCTCCCACAGTCCAAAGATGTGCAGGTCGGGTGAGTTGGTCATACTAAATTGCCCGTAGTGTTAGATAAGGGGTAGATGTAGGGGTCTGGGTGGGTTGCACTTCGGCGGGTCGGTGTAGACTTGTTGGGCCGAAGGGCCTGTTTCCACACTGTAAGTAATCTAATCTAACCTAATCTGTTTTCGCTAATCTAAAGAAATCCAAAGAGGATTTTCACTTTTAAGAAGATTGCCAAAATTTTTCCCATACAAATGAATGCTTCTTCACTTTACACCATATATGCTTATGAAAGAAACACTGTACTGCAAATCGCAGATCAGTTACCATGTCACACGAATAGAATGCTTTCACTTGCCAGTATACAGAATAACAGTAAGAGATACAGCTCATTCTAAGCTGGAAGAGACAATGGGTTGAGTTTCCTCAACCTTTGCTGTAATAATTCTGTGATATGTATTGAAAGCCTATGGGGGTGGGGGGTGGGGGCGGGGGTGGGAGACAAGCTTGTTCAATAAAGGGAAACCTGTGTATGTCTAAGACAATGTTTAAAGCAATTTTATCTCCCTGTCACTCTGCCTTGAACGGTGGTCATCTTCTTATATTCGTTGATGGGATATGGGTATCACTGCCTGGACCAGCATTACTTCACTTTTCTAGCTGCTCTTGAGAAGACCATGAGCCACTGTAGTCCATGTGTTTTATTTGATTTGATTTGATTTATTTTAGTCAAATGTACAATGGAAAGCTTTGTTTTGTGAGTAGTGCAGGAACATGATAGTAGACAAAAAAACACAGCTCATGAGGTACTTCAACAGAGTGAGACATATAAGGTTACAGCTGCACAGGAGATGTCCAAAACAAGATCGCTATTAGCAAGACTAGTATTATTTGAAGTTAGAGATGTCAATTCGTCAGTCTAATTACGGTAGGGAAGAAAGTGTTCTTGAGTATGCTGGTCCATGTTTTCAAGCCTCTCTATCTTCTTCCTGTTGGAAGAGGTTGTCGGAAATCATTACCGGTATGGGAGAGATTTTTTTTATGTTATCAGCCTTTCGGTGAAAATGAGAAGTATAAACGGATGGAAGGTTGCCTTCCGTGATGGTCTGTGCTGTGCACATAACCGTCTGTAGTTTCTTATGGTTCTGGGCAGAGCAGTTACCATGTCACACGAATTGAATGTTTTCAGTTGCCAGTATACAGAATAACAGTAAGAGATACAGCTCATTCTAAGCTGGAAGAGACAATGGGTTGAGATTCCGCAACCTTTGCTGTAATAATTCTGTGGTATGTATTGAAAGCCAATGTGGGGTGGGGGGGGAGGTGTAGACAAGCTTGTTCAATGAAGGACACAGACTGTTCCATCAACAAAAATCGATTCTTATTATGTCATGAAGTTCAGTTGCAATGAAAAGTGTTTTAAAACAACGTGGTTTTCTGAGATTTACAGGATATTCAGAAACATGTTTTTTTTCCCCTTTGAATCTTATGGAAGAAACAGATTTTGGCCTTAATACAAATGTCACAGACACACCAACTATAATAGGACCACAGTGTCCAAATACAACCAAGGTCAACATATGGACCTGTCAAGAAACATGAGATAAAATGATATGCAAACATGAGATACAAACTGAAAATGGTGGAGAAACGAAATAGAAATATGAAGAAGTATCTGCAGATAGAAACAGAGTTAATATATTGATTATGATGTGAAATTTCTGGAAAGTCAAATGTTAATTCTATGCATCTCTGCTCAAATTCTGCCAGATTTTTTGAGTTTTGCTCCAGCTCTTTAAAATTCTTTTTCTTTCTGAACTGTGACAAATTGTCTGATCTGAACGATAACAGCAAAGCCTCTGTCTCACTTGGATCTCGAGTAATTTGTTATGGACATTAAATGAAAAATTACAAAGTTCCTATGTTTGACAAGGTTCTAAATATTGATGACGTATTAGATTGTGAGAACTTGTCATGAAAATGTTGAAACAAAAACAGAGGTTGCTTCTAAAGCTCAGTAGGTCTGGGAGCATATGTGCAGAGAAATCACAGTTAACGTTTCGGGTCCAGTGACCCTTCCTCAGAACTAATGGTAGCTCTAAAAATGTTGGTTGATATGCAGAAGAGGTTGGACAGCTGTTAATGGAGATTGTTAGTAGCTAACAATAGAGGGTGAGTAATGGAAGGCGATGTGAGAACTAGACCTGGTGTATTATTGGTCGGGGGATACAACATTGGGGAGATCAGGGCCGAAAGCTATTGAACTTGATTTTGAGTCTGAAGGGTTGTCGGGTCCGCACATGGTAAATGAGGCGTTGTTCTTCCAGTTTGCATTGACTTTTTGTAGAACACTACAGCAAGCCTGACACAGAGATATTGGCCAGGGAACAGGATGCGCTATTAAACTGGCAGGCTACTGGATGCTCAGGGTCATTTGTATAGGTACACTTTGGATGTTCAGTGAAGCGGTAACCCAGTCTACCATTAGTTTCCCCAGTGTAGAGGAGACCACATTGTGAGCAGCGAATCTATTAGACTACATTGTGGGAAACGTTGGTAAGGTGCTGCTTCATTGGTGCGGTGTGGTTGAGCCCTTGGATAGTGAGAAAGGAGGACAGAAGGGCGAAAGTGTTACACCTTCGGCAGGGGCAAGAGAAGTGCATCTGTGGTGTGGGGTGAGGGCGGAATATTGGGAGTGAATAAAGAGTGAACCAGCGTGTCCTGGTCCCTCCAGAAGGCGGACAAGAGAGAGGAGGGAAATACGTATCTGGTGATGACTCTTGCTGGAGGTGGGGGAAATGGCGGCTGATGGTCCTCTTCATGTGAACGCTAGTGGGATGGTAAGCCAGGAAAGGAGGAATTCTCTCGCTGTTGCAGGAGGGTAGAGAGAGGTTGAGGATAGAAGTGGAGGAGGTGGGTCAGACCTGGTTGAGGGCCCTGTCAAGAACAATGCTAGGGAAATCCTCAGTTGAGGAAGAAGGTGGACATATTGGAGGCTACATTTTTGAAATTGACATCATCAGAAACAATGCGATGGAGACAGATTAACTGGGGGAATGGAATGGAGTGTTTGCAGCAAACAGAGTATGAGGGTTTACACTCCAGGTAGCTGTGGGCGTCGGTGGGTTAATACTGAATATTAGTCGCCTGTCGATCCCCAGAAATGGAAACAGAGATACCGAGGAAAGGAAGGGATGAGTCAGAGAAAGACGAGGTGAAAGTGAGGGTGGGATGCAAGTTGGAAGTGAAATCGATGTGTTTTTTTCCAATTCAGGACAAGAGAGGGAAGCAGAATCGATGATATCATTTATGTATTGGAGAAAGAGTTGTGGTTAGGTCTGGAAAAGAACTGGAACAGGGAATGGTCTACGTACCCCGTGAAGAAACAGGTTTGACTGGGGCCCACGTGTGTATCCATGCACCCCCCTCTGTGTGGCAGGAGTAGGCTGAAGCAATGGGTCTGCCAGGGCAGTTCTGTTTGTGGATTTTCAGGAGGAGATAGAAGTGAGCTCTGCTGTCAGAGACCATCAGCTTGTGGACTGTTATGTGGGGGCAAGTGGGGTGGGAATAACCTGATGAAATGTGGTCAGTTTATCATAGTGAACACAATGGCCTGATGTGCCATGGTTGTGTCATGGTCCAGCAGGTGACATGAGGACTATCTGAGAGCTGGCACTCAGTCTCTGCAATGTCGAGGGTAGTCCACCAGACGACAGCAGCATCACCATTACCAGCATAGGCTGAATAACAAAGTCAGGGTTGGATCAAGCACACGGCGTACAACCTGTTCAGAGTGTAATTTGTAGATTGGGTGAGGGGATGCAGAGAAAATAAAACAACCAATGTCACATCGAGCATTCTCAATGAACAGATTGAGTTCAAGCAAACGCCAGAGCATTTCGAGGAAGAGTATTGGAGCTTGGCGAAGAGTCTGTGGAACAGAGAGTGGATGGGCACTAAGGAGAATACAGTGGAAGAAGAGATCAGCATCATGCCGTGCCCGAAATTCATTAAAGTGGGGACAGAGTGGGATAAAGTTGAGACCTTTTCTAAGTATAGAACATTCAACATCAGATACGACGGCAGGTGCATTTGGGTTAGGGGATGCATTCAAAGTGCAGGGCACGGATCGGGAGGCAGGTTTCAAGGGGTCACAGGCATCTCTGCATCATTGCATCTTGTGGGCCCCATATATCTGAAGAGCATGGCGAATGAGCTGGAGAAAGAACTAGAATTGGGGAGTAGTGCAGCCTTGAGTCAATGGGATGTGAATCTTTTGGACAGATAAAATGTTGATATCACTGGCACTGACATCACACGATCAGTCCTCTAAAAGTAACTGGTTGAAAATAATCTGAATCGTAATCTTATTGTAACGCCCTGATTTCATTGGGGTGACACTCAACCGCAAGGTCTTACTGTTCTGAGATTTCAGACCAAACTGTGAAAACATAATATGTGTTGATATCATGAACAGGACAAAGTCATCCATGGTTTTGGAAGGTACTAGAAGGGCATAGTGTATTTGTCATTCTCAAAAGCTCTGGGGAAGATGTCATTGCTCAGTGAGGAAATTACCAGGACAGAATTTCCTCCGATTCCCATTGACCCCTGTTTACTCAGGGTCCCTGATGCCACATGAGTCAAATACTACTTTGATTCAAGGGAAGTGACTCTGATCTCACCTCAAATGACATTGGAAAATCCTTAAAATAATAAAATGCAAAAGGATAGAACATGGCTTGTTTGAACAGTGTGTTCACTGTCCTCACAAAATTAAAAGGAAAGCTGATACATGGACTTCTGATTCTGAGGAGAGATTCGTCCTATTTGTGATGAGGCTGTTTGGTTAAGCGCTGTGACACAGAGACAGAAAAACACTCCACTCTGTACCAAGGGTAACAAAACGATCCTGTTCACGGTGCATCAGGAAGTGACAGAAACACACACTTGTCTGTTCCGATTGGACATTGATCATCCCAATCTCATCATTTGTTAATGATCAATAGCAGCACAGAAGCCAGCAGTTCCCATCATCCCAGTTGGAAAGCAAAAAGTGAACACGATGGTCAGACGAAGTGGGAGTAATTGGGGAATTGGTGTAAATTACAGTGGGAGTGGCAGAAGAAGGGTATAAGGAAGATCATCAGTGGAAGAGTATGTAGCAGCAGAAGGAGTAGTGCAAGGAAAGTAGGAGTGTAAGGAAAGAGTAGGACAGAGGACCAAGAATGGCAGATGAAGTTTTAGTGACAGGGAAAAGCTTGTTTTTGAGGAAGCGGGATTGTGTGCAAAAACATCACTGTTCAGAAAATCAAGATCAGGTTTCCACTCAAAATTAAGAAAATATTTCATGTACTTTCTTTTCTATCACTTGATTCTTGTTCAGATTGTACATGCACACTATATTTTTGTATCTCCATCAAGTGCAGACGACATGTTTTTTTTCACATTTAATGTGGTGTTTTTGAATTTTTTTACAGTATGTATTTGCTTCCAATTTAAGGTAGACATGACGATATGATTTGATCTTGTGCAGTTTGTCCATAACATAGAATTTAATTGCATATTTGTCCTCCTCATACAAGCTGAAGTAAAGAAACAATGAATTAGTCTGTGTCCATCTTGCAGATGAACTGTTTCTTCTTTTCTGGCTATTGCAGTGAATGTAACAAAGAACAGTGCCTCCAAAATGCTGATGTTCGTTTTTCCTTTGCAGCAGGGAAGGTTGAGGAGGGAATATGGTACCGGTGTAGAAGTGCATAAGGGATAAGGAGAGGCTTAACAGAGAGATGCTGTTTCCTTTAGTCAAACGGACAATAACAAAGGGACGCATTTTTGTAGTGAAATGCAGGGAATTGAGAGAGGATTTGTGGAATGTGTTTCACACTGAGAGGGTGGTATGAATCTGGAATGCATTGTCCAGGAGGGTCGTTGAGAGAGGTAACCTCACAAACGTTTAAAAAGTCTTTGGATGTGCACTTGCTGGTGCAGACGTGATAGGCCTTTTCTTTGTTGCATGTTTCTATGCGTTGGCAGCCATGAAGACTCTGATATGTTCTGAGGCAATAAGCAATGGCAGTTGCTGGTTTGTTCCTTTGACTGGACTCAGTAAGTGGTGAGATTACAAACCAACATCATCTCATGCAAGTTCTCACAATGCACTTACTCAACCTAGCGCATCTCTGGGAACATCCAGGATAATTCACATGCTCAGTGCAAGCATTGTGCAACAACCGCACGAGCACTTTTCCCACCATTATTATAGCGACAGCAATATCATGGATATAGCTTCTCCTTTAATATAATGCAGACTTTTAGCTATGAGGGTTCTCGTTCTCTGAAGCATAATAAATTCCTTCCCAGGTATTCACATTGACAAAAAGCAAGCTTTCCTGTTTTTTGGAGGCAGCTGTTTATCACTGAATTCCACACCACACTGCACCCCAACCTCTTTCCCCTTTAATATTTTCTTGTGCACAGAATTCCTGATCTCACATGTCTCAATCCCTCACAGCCCCTACACTCTCCATTCTTATTTGTGAATCCCTGATAAACCTGCACCTCTTCTCTTTCATTTATTCCAACTTACATCTCACAATGTGAACTGATATGATTCCTTCCCTCAGCATGGAGGTCATTAGACTGACCGTGCCTGATGTCCTGTTCACCTCGAAATTCTACTCAGTTTCTGACCTGCTGCTTTGGTTCCCACACTACTGCTTAATCCGTTTAAATCCATTCGACTTGTACTAGCAAACCTCCCCACAAAGACGTTGCTGCGCCTCCAGTTAAGATGCAACCTGTCTTTTTTGTACAGGTCCTTCCTGTCCTGAAAACAATCCCAATTATCCAAAAATCTGAAACCATCAACCCTGAACTAGATTTTTAACTACATGTTAAGCTATACTGCCTTCCTAATCTTTGCCTCTTTTCCATATGGCACGGGGAGTAACTCAGAGATTGAAGAGGATTGTTCAATCTCTTTCACACACACACATTCACACAGACAGACAGATGCCACATTGCTTTGCAGAAGAATACCAATAACTTTATAAATAATCAGAATGATAACTGGAATGAAGGATTTAGTTAAAGAAAGTATAAGAGAAATTGTGTTACTTCTGGATGTCAGTTTGCTCGCTGAGTTGGAGAGTTCATTTTCAGACGGTTCATCACTATACTAAGGAACATTATCAGTGAGCCGCCGGTGAAGTGCTCGTGTTGTTTTCCGAATTTATATTTAATTGTTTAGGTTTCCTTGAGTAAGTGATGTAATTTCCAGTCTTGGTGATTTCATGTCCCGTTCTTTTTCTCAGAGAATGTTAGTTGGAATCAAAATAGATGTGTTTCTTGATGGAGTTCCGATTTGAATGCCATTCTTCTAGGAATTCTCGTGCGTGTCTCTGTTTACCTTGTCCTCTATGGATGTGCAGACCCAGTCAAAATTGTATACTTCCTCATCTATATGTAGGGATACTAGTAATAGTGGGTCATGTCTTTTTTTCTTGCAAGTTGTTGTTCATGTATCCAGGTGACTAGTTTTCTGCCTGTTTGTCCAATGTAGTGTTTGTTACAGTTTTTGCAAGGCTTATTCTTCCTGGAGCAGAACAGACAACGATGTGAGCTTATTGCGATACTTAAAATTATGAAAAACATGTTGCAGAGTAAAACAGGAAGACAGCATCATTGCTTTCTAATTTCAAGATTTTTAGCAAAAGATCCAGGAGTGAGATAAGGAAAAACGTCTTTATTGAGAGTTGTTAGGATTCGGAATGGACAGCCTGGGAGAGTTGTGGATGAAGGTTAAAAGGAGAACTGGTTATGTATTTGGAAATATGAATTTAACAGGCTGCAGATAGGGCTGGCAAATGGGAGGCACTTTGGAGACATCACTTGAGCTGGTGCACACACAGTGGCCAATGGCCTGCTCCCGTACTTTCAAGTTTTGTATTCTATCATGTGGCTGATGCGAATAAAAGTCAGTCTCCGCAGTAGTATGGCTGGGTCATTTCTATCAACAAAGACGGCATACTTGAACTACTGGACTTGTGCCTCACAACACACTTCACATTCAATAACCAAATAAAGCCAGACTACTGCGACCACTAGGACTCATAACAGCACACAAACCAACAGCCACGCTCAAACAACAACTCACCGGAACAAAGGACCCGATACCCAACATAAGCAAAACTAATGTAGTGTACAAAATCCCATGCAAGGACTGCAAAAACACTACATCGGACAAACAGGAAGACAGTTAACGATCCGTATACATGAACACCAACTAGCCACGAAACAACACGACCAGTTATCTATTAGATTAGATTAGATTAGATTAGATTAGGGCCTGCGGCTCGTTGGTCTAGCGGTATGATTCTCACTTCGGGCCTCGAGGTGGGTGGACTTGTGAGAAATCCTGTGTTCAAATCCCGGACGAGCCTTCATTTCTTGTGGGCGGCACGGTGGCACAGTGGCACAGTGGTTAGCACTGCTGCCTCACAGCGCCGGAGACCCGGGTTCAATTCCCGCCTCAGGCGACTGACTGTGTGGATTTTGCACGTTCTCCCCGTGTCTGTGTGGGTTTCCTCCGGGTGCTCCGGTTTCCTCCCACACTCCAAAAATGTGCAGGTCAGGTGAATTGGCTATGCTAAATTGCCCGTAGTGTCAGGTAAGGGGTAGATGTATATGTAGATGTAGGGGTATGGGTGGCTTACGCTTCGGCGGGGCGGTGTGGACTTGTTGGGCCGAAGGGTCTGTTTCCACACTGTAAGTAATCTAATCTAATCTATCCTTTGTAGCCACACACACAGAGGACAAGCAACATGATTTCGACTGGGACAACACTACCATTGTAGGGCAAGCCAAACAGAGAACAGCCAGGGAATTCCTAGAGGCATGGCACTCATCCACAGACTCTATCAACAAACACATCGACCTGGACCCAATATACCGGCCACTGCAGTGGACAGCTCGAACTGACAACCGGAAGCGGCAGAGACAGGCCACTATAAATATTGGTGAAAACAGCACAGAAGCGCTTCACAGGAGGCTCCCAAGCACTGAGGATGTCACCTAGACAGGGGACGAAACGTTTGAACGACAAATTCCCAGCTCGGCGAACAGAACCACAACAACAAGTATACCATTTTGGATTCTGATTTTGTGTGTGTATTGGCAGATGGGGGATGGATGTCAGGAAATCAGCAGTAGCCAGGTTGGTTGCATTACGACTGGCTCTGGGGAGTAGCAGGAAAGGATAAAGTTAAACAGGGTCTGAGGGATTGAAGAGTCGATTTTTAGGCGGACAGATCAGAGATTCTGTGGCCTCAAGCGGGAATCCAGGATGTGCGTTGCCTCTCAGGTGTCAGGGTCCAACGTGCTTCTGAGTGGCTGCTGAATGCTGTCAAAGGGGAGGGGGAGCACCCAGAAGTCATTGTGCACGTTGGCACAAATGACCCAGGTGGACAAAGGAATGTGGTTCTACAGAATGATTACTGGCATCTAGGAGAATAGTTAAAAACCAGGACCTCGACAGTGGTAATCTCCTGATTACTTCCAGTGTCATGAGCTAGTGAAGGTAAGAATAGGATGAGATGGCAGATAAGTATGTAACTGAAGAATTGGTGCAGGGGGAGGTATTCATAATTTTAGATAATTTGGAGCTTTTCTGTGACAGAATTGACCTTTTCACGAGGGACTGGTAGCACATGCACTGGAGAGGGGAACGAATATCTTTGAAGACAGTTTAGCTAGTCCTACAAGGGAGTGTTTATGCGAGATTGGCAGGAGGTGGTATCCTCAAGAGCAGGGAGGCAAATGTGAGGCTGGAAGGAGATACAATATTCAGAATAGTACGTTGAAGACATAGATCAGGCTGGAATACGATAGGGAGCAAGGAATGCCTATGGATTAAATTGCATTTATTTCAATGCAAAAGAACTAACAGGTGACGCCAATGAATTCAGGTTGTGGATACGTAATCGGCGCTGGATAGAGTAGCTATTACAGAAACATGGCTGAGGGATGGATACGACTGACAGCTTAATGTACCAGGTAAAGTGCATTAGGAGGGACAGAGATAATGGAAAGAATAGAGGGAGTTTCATTTTAGATTAAGGGGAGTATCACAGGAGTGATCAGAGATAAAGCAACCGATGAATCATCCAGTGAGGCATTGTGGGTGGAACTAAGAAAAAAGAAGGGGATGGTGACATTAATGGGGTTGTACTATAGGCCCCTATATAGTTAACAGGAATTGCAGGTTCAAAAATAGATACAGAGATTGGGGAGACATGCAGGAACATTCGGGTTGTCATAATAGTGGCTTTATGTTTTATAACATAGACTAGAACTGCCAGAGCATTAAGGGATTTGAAGGAATGGAATCAAGTAAGTGCGTCAGGAAACTTTCGTCAAGCAGTATATCGAGGGTCCTAATCGGGAAGGGGCAAAATTTGACCTACTCTTAAGAAATAGGTCAGGACAGGTGAGTGAGGTGACAGTAGATGTGCACTTTGGGACCAGTGACCATAGTACTATTAATTTTAAAATAGTTATGGAGAGGGAAAAAAGAAGGTCCACAGATTCAAGTTCTAAATTGCGGAAAGGTAAATTTTGATGGACTTAGACAGGATTTGGAGGAGTTGATTAGAGTAGTCTGTTGCAAGCAAAAGGACCTCCCGAAAGTGGGAGTTTAGGATCTATATTTCCAGTGAGTGTGAAAGGATAGTTGACAGGAATGAGGAACCCTGATTGACAAGAAATGTTTAGGCTTTGAACAAACAAAATGAGGAGACAAACAAAATGAGGAGACATGGCTCAGGTAGAGGCAGCTGGAATCAAGGAAATCCCTGGAGTTACACAGGGGATATAGGAGCTTACTGAAGTAGAAAATCAGCAGGGCCAATAGGGGGTATGAGATAACCTTGCCTGAGAACATCTGGGTGAATCCAAAGTGGCGCTTTAAGAATATTAAGGGGAAAACATCACCTAGAGAGAGAATAGGACTTCTCAAAGACCAAAGTGGACATGTATGTGTCGTACCATGAGAGATAGGCGATGTCCTCAACAAATATTTCTCCTTTATGTTTACAGTGGGGAAAGACATGAATACATAGGAATTTGAGGAAATAAGTGGTGATATCTTGGGGACAATCCATATCACAGTAGCGGAGGTATTGGATATACTCGAATGTTTGAAGTTGGAGAAATCTCATGCCTTACCAGATATATCCAAGAACACTGCAAGGGGTTAGAGAAGAATTTGCGGGGGCCCTGGCTGATAATTTTGATCATCAGTTACCACAGGTCACTGTGAGTGTCTTTTTGTATGGGTCTGTGTATGTGTATGTTTCTGTGTATACAAACTGCATCTCAGTATAGATTGAAAGATAAATATTAATGTACATATTTGTCTACACTGCTTGCCACGTATCTTTCCATCATAGCTTGAGTAAGTCTGCTTTGGTAAATTACTTTCCCAAATTAAAGATATCTTGTGCCTACCTGACTTGTGCCTTGCAAAGAACCTGACCTAGTCTGAGAACAACATCATTGGCCATATCAGCAACGTAGTTACATTTAAAATGTATCATGACCAATGGAGGAGCTGGAGTAGAAAATGAAACAGAAACCTCTCCAAACCCAGTCTGAACAGGGATGACGAGAAATTCACAAAGGGCTGTTTGAGTGGGAATGCTCTTGCCCAGACGTTTATGGTGCCTGTGTGTCTGCATTTATTCAAAGCCACGCTATTTAGACATTGGATGGTAAAGGATAATGAACTACAGACAGGAAAGTGAGGCTGAGACCACAACCTGATCAGCCACAATCTGATTGCCTGGTGGAGAATGCTCAGTGTCTAATGACCAACACTTCTCCTCAGTCTCATGCTCCTATGTTCCACTGAACCTGTCAAACCTGATGGGCAGGAACAGTCGGAGGCCATTTCCCCCAGTAACCTGGTGCACAGAAACAGCGGAGACAATTCAGCCAAAGAAGACTGTCCCACATCGTTTGACATGGCGTTGGAAAATATTTTTGGGAAAAGAAAGGATAGGTGACGGTGTGAAACATCTCACTCCTCTGTCTTTACAGAACTGTCTTCATTTGTTGGTCATGCTGCCGATTCAGATTCACTGTAAATACAGCGCCCATACCTCACCCAGAGATAACCCACAAAATCCTCTGGTCTCACTGACTGTAACATCCAATAACAGAATTTCCAGGAAAATAACTTCCCAATAACAGAATGAGAGAACATCAGATACGCAAATATATAATATTCAGCCCTCCTGGCCTGTCTTTCGCTTCAATATGATCATTGCTGATCTGCAAAAGCCACAACGCCTCTCTTATGCTCCATCCCTTCAGTCCTCAACATTCTGATGCCTCATATCCATTGTGCCCCCTTCCAAATATCTTAGTAATCCACCTCCCCTACCTTTCTTGAATACAGAACTCCCGACAGTCACTACCCTCTGTGAGAAGGAAACACTCCTCACAAACACACCGTGACCTAGTCACATGAATAAAAGATATGAACACGTGATAAGAGTGACTGGCCTTGATATCAAGGCAGGATTTAACTGTGGATGGTATCAAGGAACCCGAATACAATGGAATGTAATGGGAATGAATTGTAAACTCTCCACTGGTTAGAGACATTCAGAGGACAAGGGAAGATATTTGTGATTGGTCACAGGATATCTCTGCCTGCATCCTCAAGGTAGCTTTCTTCAGCCGTTTCAACTTCACTCCAACATCTTCTGGTCAGAAGTGGAGATGTTGTCTGAAGATCACACAATATTAAGAATAATTTGTCACGTGTCCACTGCTGAAGCAGTCCGTGTCCATGTGCAGCAAGGCCTGAATAACATCCAAACTGTGTTGTTAAAGTGAAGGTAACATTCATGTAACAGTCTTACTAGAAATTTCTCTTTCTTGTGTTCAACAGTTAAATATGAGGAGCTCATTCAGCCTCTCAAGCTGGTTTCAACTGAATATATTCAACCCAGCGAAATTATTGACTATGAACAGGGATAGCCCATTCAGTCCCTACTGCCTATTACACGAGGAGGGAAGGAGTGTAGTCAGCACATCGAAGTGTTAAACATGAACCAGGAGTTGCCAAGTCAGGTCTTTGAGCCTATTCCATGAGACCAGGCAGAGGCCATTCAACTTGTCAAGTCAATTATGCAGAAATAGGAAGATGTCATTGATTCCCCAACATGACAAACAGTGAAGCAGAGACTACACAGATAAACCGCTCTATGTTGTTCCTCCTGGGTCCATTGCCAGTGGTACACGTGTTACTTTAACTTGGGTTACTGAAGGTGAGAAGGGAAAGTGGCGGTGTGTGCCACGTCTCAAGGAAAAAGCTTCTGTCTCCGAGAAGACAGACTGGTATTTCGATGGAGGTTACAACCTGGTGGGACCGGCTAACTCTTCCAGGAATAAGGTATTGTGGCTGCTGACAGATTTGTGAACAGTGCATGTTCACACCCCGACTGCATATTGAGACAGTTAGAGTTCATTCAGAGCCTGGAGCTGCCTCTCAACCAGCATGGGGGCTCCGGGCAGGTATGTGAACTATTGGGAATCAAATATAATGTAAAAAATGTAGTTTTTCACATGATCACAGTCTTTTTCCTGACAAAATGAGTGTTAGTTTTTCATCTTCAAGTCTAAATGTAAAAGCCTGTTATTTTCTCTCAGCGCCATGTATTAAACATTCATTTTCCTCGCACTTCCCTCATGGTACCATCATCCCAGGAATAAGTTTGGTGCAAGTATATTGCACTATCTCAGCCACAATGTAATCGTTCCCTATAAAGGAGAGAGAATCTGTAATCAGTGTCCGAAATACTGCCCAAGCAACACACTACAACTGCAGGAAGATGAATTTACTTCAACACTTGAATCATTTTATAATGAAGGACAACGTACCATTTACTGTACGGATTACTTGCTGGCTCATGTGAATTATATAAGTGATGACTGAACTTCCCAATCTCTCATCTTCTAATAAATACAAAATGAAAAGAACTGTATTTGCTGCTCATTTCAAATCATTTCTTTGCCTTGTGGACAGCTGTGCTCCAAGCACTGATACATGGGATACCCTATGTGCAATGACCTTTATTCCAAAGCAGAATCTTACTCTCTGTATTCTCCCTATTATCCAATTCTCATTTCCATGAAATATATTCACCCCTTACCCAAGGACTCTAATGTTCTTCACTCATCTGTCAAAAACTTCCTAAAAATTCAAATATACTGTTCCCGTTGGTTCTCATTTGTCGATGTCACAATCAAGACCCTCCACAAACTCCAAGTGGTTTATCAATAACGATTTCCCTTTCTAAAATATAGACTGACTCAGCAAATCATATCATTATTCTCCAAAGATGTAGTTATTACGAATTACTAAAAAATTCTAAAATTTTCCCTCACAACTGACATCGATTTATTCATCACTGTTT
This sequence comes from Chiloscyllium punctatum, assembly GCF_047496795.1. Taxonomy (NCBI): domain Eukaryota; kingdom Metazoa; phylum Chordata; class Chondrichthyes; order Orectolobiformes; family Hemiscylliidae; genus Chiloscyllium; species Chiloscyllium punctatum. Next base: position 28,461,942 of record NC_092761.1, on the reverse strand, counting down.
TCCATCTCCCTCCTGTTTTAAATCTTTGTGGTCACAGTAGCTACGTCCAAGTCTGGCAGGATCTTTTCCATAACATAAAAAGCTTTGACATACTTTGCCCTCCCTCATAGAGTTTAAGGAATTGACAGGACAGATTTAGGCCATTGACCCATCGTGACTGTACCTGCTCCCGAAAGAGCTACCCGGCAAGCACAACTCTCCAGTCTGTAGCCCTCTAAATTCTTAACTCAATTAGTCCAGCAACTTACCAATATTCACAACAATGAGCTTTGTTTTTTTTATATATCCCCAGTACTTCCTCTTTAATAATTCTAACTTCTTGCAGTTCCACATTTTCGCCAGTCACCATATTCCCTAACATTTCGGGAAGATTTTTCTGTTCTTTCCTCTGTGGAGACAGAACCAACATATTCACCGCACCGGACGGAGATGGTCTCTGTCACCTTGTGAGTACATGAGAGGATCGCACTCTGGCAAAATAGATCCTTCACCCACTCCTGCCTGGAAAGTTCCAGAATCAAAACAGTTGATGGGAATTTTGAGTACTTTCATCTCCCTGGTGTGAGACAAATTTTGTGTTGATGGAGATTTCACAGCTCTGTGGCATCATTATTGAAATGAACTGGCTTCACACTTTGCACACGGAAAAGGTTCAACATTGAGAAATATTTGTGGAAATCTTAGAAAGGATAGTGCAGTGTCCTGCTCCTTCCTATGAAGTCTCTGCAGAACCAGACTCTCTCCAAAATGCAGTGCCCAAACCTTGTCCAGAATGGGGACACCAGACCCTCAGGTTTCCCTAAATCATTGCAGTAGCTGACAACACAAACCCAAGAAAAACATCCAGGGAAACTCCTGTGACTTTCCAATGATGAGAACAAGTCACGTCTCCGTACATATGTCACACCCACTCAGAGTTAACAAATGGCTTTCTCGCCTCAGTTTCTACTCCTGGCTGAAAAAAACATTGCAGCTCTGCTCAGTTCCTGTGACCTGAAATATTGCTGGTTCTGTTCTCCATGGAAGTAGTTGACAATGTAACTGCACAATTTTCTGTACCTCAGTCACAATAACAGCAACACTACCATTACCAGAGTAGATGCTGGGGATGCGATGGCCTAGTGCTATTATCTCCAGTCTATTAATCCAGGGACCCAGCTGATGACACAGACCTGGACTTGAGTCCCGCCTCATCAGATGGTGGAATTTGAATTCAATTGAGTATTTGGATTAACAATCTAATGAACGCGTATCAATTGTCAAATAAAAAACAAACACCTAACTAATTGTGTCCTTCGTGGAAGGAATTCTGTTATCTACATGTTGTCAGGCATACATGTGACACCAGACCCAAAGCAATATGATTGACCCTCAACTGCCCTTTGAAATGACCAAGCCAGCATTCAGTTGTATCACGACAAAGTCTCAAAGAAATGAAACTAAACATATCTAAGCACTGGCAGCCGACAGCATGTGAACTGCTATTGTTCAAAAGGCAGCTCACCAACACCTTCTCGTGGGTAATCCGGAAAGGGAAATATATACCGCCCCAGGCAGTCACACCCACGTCGCTTTAATGAATTAAAGAAAATTACCACACTCAGGGATGAGAGTCAGAGAAGGCATACCGCATTTTAAAAAGGGGGTTGGATAGATATCTACATGGACATGATACTCAGGATATGGGTAAGAAATGAAAAATCAACGAGATTAATATCACAATTTATTTCCATCCTATCTGATAATCAACAAATGATTATTAAAACCTTTTTCTCTATCTTTCTATTCCTCCATATATTCAACTCACCCCACCAAAACAAAGTGCACTATTTCCCAGCTGCTTTCAGATGTGAAGCATGCTGAGTGGATTGAAAAAGTTAACTCTGTTTTTCTCTCAACAGAAGCTGCCAAATCTGTTCCGTTTTCCCAGCACTTTGTTTCTTTTAGTTTCAGATCTTCAGTAGCTTTCTTTGTTTGATTCAATGTTTCTTTTTGGTATTTCATGGAATATCAGCATCACTGTGAAGGGCAGCATTTGATGACCATCATTAATTGCCCTTAATTGTGACCATTCCACAAGGCAGTATAGAACAAAGCACATTGTTGTGGGTCTAAAGTCACTCTCAATCCAGACCAAATAACGATGTTAGATTTCTTTACTAAAGGACATCTCTGAAACAGATAGATTTTTAGACAAAATTCTCCTTATTTATGGTTACAGTTCGTGCATTTGTTTTTATTTTGATTCTTATCATTGAATTTAAGTTCTGCGATCAGCTGTGGTAGGATTTGCGACAGTACCTTTAGTATTCTAACCTGTGCCTATGAATTACCCATCCAGCGACATTTCAACTCTGACACGGTATCCCTATCATAACCTTACTTTAGACACATTACAAGTTTGTGACCGATTTATTTGTAACTGGAGCAGTGGCCAGGGGAAAACTGTAACTGTAAAGTATGACCTTTAGCAAGGCATAGGTTATGGTTTATTGAGCAAAGGCACTGACACAGTGACAGAGACTCAGTGTATTATGAAGCTGGTAGTGGGCAGGTTTGGTGATGGAGACAAAACCATGACATACATCAGTTCAACGCAAAAAGTGTCCTCACAATTTTGTTTCAGAGGTTTGTGAGGGAGGGGTCTGGAATTTGTGGATAATGAATGGGATTTATAATGGAATTAAAGTTTCTGTCTTTACCAGATATAGACAACAAAAAAAGCAATGAAGTTCAACATGGTTTATGTAATTAATAAGTGGATAGAGATTGAAAAACTTATCAGGAACACCAACAATAGCGAGGGTGGGATAATAACCTGCCTGAATAATCATCAGTACACCCAATATTTGAAATGGTAATGTTGACTCAGACCAGGAAATCAAGTAAAGACCATAGGATAAACTCCTGTGCATTGTTGTAACATTCCAGTCTATTGTTCTCAGATTCTGATCGATTATTGGAATATTCCAATCTAACGTTCTTAGATTCTGATCGATTGTTGTAACATTCCAGTCGAATGTTCTCAGGTTATGATCCATTATTGGAACATTCCAGTATGTTGTTCTCGGATTCTGACATCTCCTCTCCCTGTCTCTGGAGCTACTGACTCCGTTAGTGTTGAAGGTAATGTATCTGCTGCTACCATGGGATAAAGCACCGAAAGAAGTCCCGTACTAATAGGAGACAGAAATCCTCTATTGATACAGTTAGAGTCCATGGAGACTGACATCAATCACAGTTACTGAACAAACAGTTCCAGTTAACCCCTTTCAATACAACATTTTCAGCTCACCTTAACAACGGGAGTGGATTAGATGTCGACATCACTAGGTATTGAGCTCATCTCCAAACACTAGTGAAGTCAGTGCCGAGGTGGGGGTGAGGGAAAACTGATGGCGATTCTCTGTGTGGAGTTTGCATATTCTCCCCAGGTCTGTGTGTATTTCATCCCACAGTTCAAAAATGTGCAGATTAGGTGAATTGGCCACAGTAATCTTCTCATTGTGTTCACCGATGTGTAGGTTAGGCACATTAGTGAGGGGTCAATATCGGGGGTAGAAGAATGGATCTGTGTAGGTTACTCTTCCAAGGACCTGTTTCCACACGACATGCATTCGATGAATGTGAACAGGACAATATCAAACGGAATGAATAGTATGCTACATAAGTAATTAATCAGTGGATATACAGTTCGACAGGGTTGTGCACATATCGCATATTGCATGTTACAGCGCAGTACTGACCCTTCTGCCCTCAATGTTGCGCCAACCTATGAAACCAATCTGAAGCCCATCTTACCTACACTACTCCATTGTTCATCCATATGCCTATCCAATGACCAATTAAATGGCCTTAAAGTTGGTGAGTCAACTTCTGTTGCAGGCAGTGCATTCCACACCCCGATACTCTTTGAGTAAATGAACGACCTCTGACATCTGTCCTGTATTCACTACATCTCAATTTAAAGCTACGTATCCCCGTGCTAGCCATTACTGTCCAAGAAAAAAAGCTCTCGCTATCCAGCCGATCTAATCTCTGATTATATTATATGTCTGAATTAAGTCACCTCTCAACGTTCTCTCAAATGAAAACAGCCTCAAGTCCCTCAGTCTTTCCTTGTAAGACTTTAACTCCATACTAGGCAACAACCTAGTAAAGCTCCTCTGAACCCTTTCCAAAGATTTCACATCCTTCCATGAATGAGGTGACCAGAACTGTATTCAATAGTCCAAGTGCAGCTGAACCAGGTTTTTTTTTAACAGAAGTACATGACCCAATGGTTCCGAAACTCAATCCCTCTACCAATAAAAGCAAACACACCATATATCTTCTGAACAACTCTATCAAATTGGGTTGCAACTTTCAGGGATCTATGTACATGGAAACTGAGGAATCTCTACTCTTCTGCACTACCATGAGTCTTACCAAGTGCCCAATACTCTACATTCCTGTTGCTCCATCCAAAGTGAATCACCTGACATTGTTCAGCATGGCATTCCATTTGCCACCTCACAGCCTATCCTCCAAATTATCTGTGTCCTGCTGTAACCCACAAGATCGTTTGGCATTATCCACAACGCTAGTGACCTTAGTATCATCTGCAAATTTACGAACCCATCCTTCTACGCCATCATCCAGATCGTTTATAAAAATGACAAACAGCAGTGGGCCCAAAACAGATCCTTGCGGTACACCACTAGTAACTGAACTCCAGGATGAACATTTCCCATCAGCCCAAGGTGGCCCAAGGGTGGAATTGAGCGCAGGTTCCCAGATGTTTCGAGAAAGCCACTGAGCCACCGTGCCACCCACCCAAATATGTCACTGTGCTAGCGTATACGATGAAACTTTGAAATCTCAAATACAAGTGGAAAATGTTGGTGAAACACAGCTGAAGAGTCAATACCTTGAGAGTGACAGAGAGTTAACATATTGAGACGAACATGACCCTTTTCTGAAAAAGTCATATTGGTCTCAGAACGTTAATTCTCTTTCTGCTCAGATGCTGCTGGACTTGTTAAAGTTTTCCAGCACTTCCAACTTCCCTTTTTGTTTTGGAGTGTGGATATTTTTCTGATATGAAAGGGAACAGTGAAGCTGCCATTTCAGTCAACTCTCATGCATTTGGTTATGGTCATTGAGTGAAAAATTAAAAGCTTTTTTATTTGACAGAGCCCTAAATATTTTCTGTGTCATAAATCACCAAGGAAATTTGTATTCAGTGACCATGAATCACATGATCAATCCTCTTTAAGTAGCCAATTGAATTAAGGATCCCAATCATAACCTCAATGTCATATCATGCTGCTGGTGTCACAAGAGTCATACTCATTCAGCAAGGTCTTACATTTCTGAAACTTTAGATTAACCTGTGGAAACATAAGATACATTGATACAGGGCACAGTCATCCATAGGTTTTGGATGGAACTGGCATGGGCAGATTTTAAGTGTCAAACACAATCACACTGGAAAAGGCGACCTAGAGTAGCCTACTTGAATCTCTTCTGTCCAAGCGATACACATACACACAGAGCTGCTTGTAGGCACATTCCAAGATGTTTTAACAACTGGTAGTGTAGGAACAGCAAATTAGTTCCTGGTCAGGATGGCATGCAATTTTGAAGATAACTTGTAGAGATTGTTTTCCCATTGTTCCCATTGTTCCCATTCCCAGTGCAGAATGTTCTCTAATTCCCATTAATCACAGTTTTGCTTAGGGTCCTTAATTCCACGCTTAGTCAAGTCCTGCTTCGATTGAAAGGGAAGTCACTCTGATCTCACCTCAAATTGTATTGGAAGATCAGTTGAAAGAACAAGGAGCAAAAGACTGTTTGTTTGAACAATATCCTCAAAATATACAAAATAAAATTGATACATTGTCTTCCAATTCTGTCCTAAGATGTTTGTCCTGTTGGTGATGAGGCTGTTTGGTTAAGTGTTGTGATAGAGGGACAGGAAGAAACTCCACTCTGTACTAATAGTTAACAAAGCAATCCTGTTCATGGTGCATCAGATAGTGGCAAACATGTTGTTTTCTGTTATTGTTGGACAGTGATAATTTCAAACGCACCATTCACTGATGCCATGCAATAGCACAGAAGTCAGCAATTTCCAGCACTTTGTGAGAGAGCAAAAAAACGAAAGGGAGAGTCAGGGAAAGTGGGAGTGATAGTGAAATGGTGTGATATACAGTGTGGGAAGTGGGAAGGGAGATGGTCAGTGGAAGGATATGTCACAGCAGAAGGGGCAATGCAAGGACAGTAGGTGGGTTAGGAAAGAGTAGGAAGGGGAGGTGGTGTGTCAGAAGGACCATCTGTGGCAGGCAATACCATGCAGTTGGAAAACTGAGATTGATGTACAATCAAACATCACTGTTAAGGAAAATTGAGGTTTGGTTTCCTTTGAATATTAGGTAAATGTTTCTCATATTTCTTTTATGAACAGGATTCTTGTTCATGTTGTACATCGCTCTACATTTCTGTATCTCCATCAAGTGTAGACATTTTCTTTTCTCTCCAATTCATCAACTCAACATTATGTCATTTTATGTCACTAAACAATATCCAGAACGATGGATGTCTTTTTTGTATGAATTTGCTTCTAATTCAACGCAAAAATGAGAATGTGATTTGGTCTTCTACTGCATGCTTATAATGCAGAATTTAATTTAATCTTTATCCTCACCACCTTAGTTCTTTCGAACAAACTTCATGAAAGGGCCTGCGTGCATCCTGCAGATTTAAAAAAAGGGTTATCTGTGCTCTGACGCGATTGCAGCGAATGTTATAAAGAATGAGCTGCAGGCCCACATAAAATGGAAATGTTGCAGTGCTCAGTGCCAAAAGCGAGTCCAAGAATAATGATGCACAAGCCTTATGAAGAATACATGCAGAGGGGCGGAGTATAAAAGCAGAATTCAGTTCCACGTCCAAAATACTATTTGTGGCTCCTTCATAAAAGCCCTCTCCTGCATCATGTTGCGAATTAACCAAAAGAGAGAAAACTATAGACTGGAATTATCAATTCTTCCTCTGCAACAACGACTTGTAGAAAAGGAAGAAAATCGAGCTGTGTTTCTGATATTCATACACGTTGATGATAAGAATGTGGGAGATGGGGGTGGGGGTTAGTGAATGATAAACAATGTTGTGGATAACACAACTATTATTCCGGTCGTTCAGAGTGAGGACGAAAGAGTTAGGTTACAGGAGGGTACAACCGGATTGTTCAGAAGGCCAGATCAATGACCGAAAAACTTAACACTGCAATATGTGAGATGCTGCACTTTGAAAGAATAACAACACAAGACAGTACTCAAACCATGATGATAGGCTAGATTTGCTTTTGCTTTACTTTGGAGCAGAGAAGGTTATGGTGTGAACCTGACAAAGGTGTACAACAGCATGCGAGGTATGGACAGAGTGAAAAGACAGCAGCTGTTCTCCTTAGTCACACGGTTAAATACAAGGGGATACACTTTTAAAGTGAAAGACAAGAGATTGAGTGAGGATTTGTGAAATCTGTTTTGAACCCAAAGTGTGATATGCTTCTGGAATGCATTGCCTGTGAGGGTGGTTGATGAAGGAAACCGTACAACCTTGGCAAAACACTTGTGTCAGCACTTGATGGGCACAGATTTGATAGGCATCTTCTTTATTTTAAGATTCCATGATATATTGTGAAGCAACATCCAATGGTAATTGTTGGGTTTTTTTTCCATCGAACTGTGCTCAGTAAGTGGGGAGATTACAAATCAGCATCATCCCATGGAGCATCAGCACTTACTAAACCGAGGACAGACCATCCATCTCTGAAAATATCCAAGGTAATTCACATGATCAGTGTAAGTTTCGATCAATGAGCCCACCAACATTATTCCAGCTGCTTGACAACATTAGTTTAAGGGCACCAATAACATAGAAACAAACTTTCCTTCATTGCTATATAGACTTCTAGTTGCAAAGTTGTTATTTCTCCGCAGAATAATAAATTCCTTGCCACATTTTCGCTTTGACAAAGAATCCGTTTTCCTGTGTTTCCTGCCAGCTGTTCATCACAGTACAGCGGCTTGTTTAACACTACGTCCACCACCAGTAATACTTACTCCCAGCGCAACTGGCACATGAAATGCACAGCTGGTACTCCCTCCCAATAGCCACTTGGATGGACCAACACCAACTTGACTGGAACTTCTCAATGGCAATTAATATTGGACTAGCTCCATTAAAATCCCAAATAAACTTTTGAAAAATCCAATTTCCTAATAATAATTGAACAATGTAACCGTGTTTATTGATCAGATGAGCTTGTTACGGACTTTGAAGTAGTGTGATACATTTGCAGAAACCATTTCGTGAATACATTGAAATAAAATGCCAACTGACAGCCCAGGTAACGAATAACACAAGTTAATGCAGCATTTAATCAGCAGCTGAATGAACACAAAATGCCAGAGCAGAGTCGGCCATGCGCCTTGAGGTAACTTTCATTAATGTCGTTTGGTGTTTTCTGGTTGGTGTAGACATGTTGCGCTGAATGGACTGTTTGTGTGCCATAGTACTCTATCACTTTAATTCTTGAAAACAGAAAATAGCATCATTATTTCCATAGCGTGTGAGCATCAATTGGTGAAGAATATAGTCTCCAAGGTCACATTGCATCGTGAATTGAATCGAAACCATTGTCCCTTCACTGTCACTTGTTGATAATCCTGTAACTCTCTCTGAAACCAAAATGCTAGTGTTCCAGCACCACGAGGACCACTGGGATTCATTAACACATTATGAGTGGAAAGTAGATATAGTCAACAGATCGGTGGCTTTGCGAATGAAACTCACCTCACAACAACAACTGAAAGGAAGCTGCACGATGAAGATATCTATTCGACATTATCTAATTTCTAAAGCAGTTTCAAAGGAGTTTTTCACTTGTTTAAAAAACACATTTGGAAAGTTGTGTCCAACATTCTGAAAGGAAAAGTCTTCATGTTCATGAGAATGGTCTACTAATTTTTTAGTAGCTGAAGACAACAAAAAAGTAGAAACTAACATCAGGCGTAAGTGTTCCTTCTTTGCCCTTATAACGTTACTGTGCCATTCTTAGTCAAGAATCTCCCTGTCTCTGCCTTCGGAATATTCAATGTCCTCGCCTTCAACGCTCTCTGGGAAGAGAGTTTCACAAATACACAACACTTTGAGAGGTCTGAAACAACCCACATCTTGTGAAATGAGATATTCTTTAGTTTTACTTTCCATCCACTTATTATAATCTCTCATACAAGCTGAAATATTATTTCAGAATCCAACTTTAAAAGACTATTCGGAATATTCTGAAGATAAACAAGATCACAAATTGTCCAGCTAAACTCCAGGAGATCCAGGGCCAGTCTGGTCAATATTTCCTCCTAAAATACAATTCTTCACAGGAGTCAGTTGAGTGAAACTTCTCTAGACTGCTTTGCATGTCATTATGGCCATAGTTATTTCGATGTGGTCTCACCAGTACCCTGTAAAACTGTAGAAAATTCTTCCTACTTCTGAATGAATTCTGTTTCTAAAACGTTTCAACATTTGTCTGGTCTCTCTAAAACCTTGATGTACACGACCTTTTTTTGTGTGATCCAGGTTCCTGATTCCTCTGTGCCTCAATGCAATCTCTTCATTTAAATCATTCGTACGTTTCCATTAAACTTATACCATATTTGAACACAGACGCATTTTCCATTCTATTCTCCATACACAAATATTTGTTGTTCATTTGACCAACTTATATCTCCTTATTAACTCATGTCTGCTTCATATACAAATAAAATCAAATAATGTAAAAATATTACATTGTCAATTCCATTGGAATGTGGCGACAGGCTATGTATTTGACCAAATATTCTGTCTGTATTATGGAAGAATACAAGGTCATATTTTTAGTCCATGTCTAAACTATAAATTAGCGACAATGCTAAAGTGTTTTGCAGTCCCATCACTCAGTTTCCAACACTGAAACATGGACAGATGGTGTAGAATCTGAGTGGGTGGGATTGAGAAGCAACAAATGTTAAAAAGGCAGAAAAAAGCGAGTGAGGATACAAATGATCATGTCAGCATGGTAGCCAGTGACATGTGATATTCCACAAGGCTGAGTGTTGGGACCACGACTTTTTACTTTGTAAATTAAAGATCTCGATGAATGTTCTCAGGGCATTCCGGTGAACTTTTCAGATGATATAAGATAGGTGGAGAGACAGGTAGCATTGCGGAAGTGGAGAGGCTGCAGAATGGTTTAGACACAATAGGAGATTCGGCAAACAAGTGGCAGATGGAGTACAATGGGGGTAAGCGTGAGGTCATGCACTTTGATAAGGAGAATACAGGCATGGACTATTTACTAAATTCGGGAAAATTCTTCAGCTCTGAAGTGCAAAGAGACTTGGGAGTTCTCGACCAAGATTGTCTCAAGGTAAACTTGCAGGTGAACCAATTGTTTGGAAACTTTTATATCACGACACAGTGTGTTTTAAAATCTTATATTCACCAAAAGATCTGTGAGTCGACTCATAAACAACAACATCTGTTTATTGAACACAATTAATATTAGATCAATAAATTGTAATGTAATGTAACGAAACACACTACAAAATACCTTATGCTTTAATTTAACTTTGTATGATCTTATACTGCCCCAACAGAATATTGCCGGGTTCCACGTGCTGATTTCTCCTTATTACGATGGACTTGGAGATATCTTCTGCTTTGTTGGTTATTCTTGGTGTACTGCGCTAAGTGGGGTTTGCGGTGATTCTCATTCTTCAGAGTCTTCACTTCACTTTGGGAGGGTATGGAGGATCTGTCAACAGAATGACCATGTTGGATAACTCTGATCAATCAGACCCAACCAGGGGGCAGCACATTGATGGCCCAAAGGGTGGAATTCCGTTGTCCCGTTCAAATTCAACTCCTGGTTTGTCTTGCAGGGTCTGTAGCTGTGAGGTTTGTTTACAAACCGTCTGTGGATACCTGCAGCCTGTCTGGATTTTGCAGCATGTGGATGAGCACAGGCAGTTTATTCAAGGCTGGGATCCATTTCCCAGCATGCTTTAATCATTGTTCATTTTTGTAACTCCATGGTATTTGTTATTATCCATCATAAGTTCATTACTTCAGATGGTCCGACTGGTCACAAAGGCAAATACAATGATGACATTTATTTTCAGAGGACCTAAATATAAAAGCATGAATGTAATTCTGAGACGCTATTTGGCTCTAATCAGACCACATTTGGATTATCATCTGATGTTTTCGGCCCCAGATCTCAGGAAGGATATACTACCCCAGAGCGTGTTCAGAGGCAGTTCACAGGAATGGCCTCAGGAATGAAAAGCCTAACATATGAGGATACTGGGAAGTTGAGAAGGATGAGGGGATCTAATTGAATCATACAAAGTGCGAAATATCTGGTTAGAGTAGATGTCAGAAAGATGCTTCCATTGTTAGGAGGGAAAGGACCCAAAGGCATAGTCTCATAATTAAGGGAAGATCTTTTATATCGGAGATAAGGAGAAACGTCTTCAGCCAGAGAGTGATGAATCTATGAGAAGGATAAAAATTTCCTTCCTGAAAGGACATTAGTGAACCAGATGATTTTTCCCTTACAATCGATTCATGATCGCCATCAGTTTCTTAATTCCACATTTTAATTCAAGCTCCACCATCTGCCATGGCAGAATTCAAATCCAGGTCATCAGAACATTATCTGGGTCTCTCGCTTAACTGTTCATCGAGAACACCAGCAAGCCACTGCCTTGCCCAGTCCTCCAGAGTGTGACTAACTTGTGTAATGTGATTTGCCTGAGACTTTTCCCTCAAACTATTATTGATTTCCGTGTCAAATCATGGATGATTTTACTCCATTACGCAGTTCCTCTTCCTCTCACCAATAAACTTTAATTGAGAGGTTATTTAATATCTCCTTGTGTCTTTACCTTTTTTTTATCTGTCCCGCCCTTGATAGTTTTGCTTTTTCCTGGCCAGCCCACTCATGCCAACTCCTTTCTTAGCCCAATATAATTATCATTGCTCAACACTAAAAACGTCATATGTGACTCTGTCCTTATACATTCAATCTGAGTTCGAAACTATAGCATGTTGCGGTCACTGCGTCCAAGAGGATCCTTAACTGCAAGATCATTTATCAATCCGTGCTTTTCACATAATATCAAATCTAAATAACCTGTTCTCTGTTTGAATCTATGACATGTTGCTCTCAAAAGCAATCCTTCATACAGTCTACGAATTGTTCTTCAAGGCTTCCTTTGCCAAGATGTTTAATTGAGTCAATATGCATATTCATCCCAATGTTGTGCCCTTGTCACCAGCCGTCATTATTTCTGAACTCAGAAATGCATCAGGTGAACAGTGTCTGAACTTTCCTCTTCCCAAGAGGTTTCTTGTCTTGATTTTTGTTTATGTCTGGACTGATTTACATGTCGTTCCCTCGTGCCAATATCATTTCCTAATGCAGCCTTGATATCATTCTTAACCAATACATCAATTCCACCTCTTGCTTCTCCTTGTCTAACCTTTCGGAATAGTGAGTGCCCTTGGACATGTCACTGCCCAGTCTTGATCTCCCTGTAACCATGTATCAGTAATCTGCCCCACATCATACCCATTTGACTGTGAGCCTATTGTCAGCTCATCAATATTTTTCTCCAAATACTTTATGCTTTTAGGTACAAACTTTTAAAATAAGTTTTATTGGTTTATCTTTCGCTTTTATACTTTTTGTACACTTGCTTCCTGATCTCACACACTTCATTCCATCCCATCCCCCACACTGTGCAACCTTATTCGTTAATCCGTGATAATTATGCGCCTCATCTCTATCATTTATTCAAATCTCCAAATCATATTTTGAATTGACATGGTCCATCCTTCATCATGGTCATGAGACTGGCCATGCCTGCTGTCCTATTCATCTCTATCTTCTGCTCAATTTCAGACCTGCTGCTTTGGTTCCCAACCTCCTGGTTTATTAGTTTCAATCCACCCAATTTCCACTCGCAAACCTCCCCACAAGGATGTTGGTGCTCCTCCAGTTAATGTGCAACCTGTCCATTTTTGAAAGCTCTCACTTGCCCTGGAAGAGTCCCGAATGATCCAAAAGTTGAAACTCTCACCCCTGTTATACTTCTTTTACCACATGTTAAACTATCCCACCTTCCTAATCATTACCTCTTTTCCACGTGGCACTGGGAGTAATTCAGACATTCCAGCGGATTGTTCTCTCTTTCTCTCTCTCTCTCACACACACACAATCACACACCACATTAGTTTGTAGAAGAATACCAGTAACCTTATAAATAATCAAAATGACAACTGGAATGAATGAATTAGTTAAATGTAGGATGCGAGCAATTAGGGTTACTCTTCATTAAGCAGAACGGACAATGCTGTGGACTTATTGCAGTGTTCAAAATTATGGAAAAAATGACAGCTTAAAATACGAATACTCTGTTCCTGTTCGTTGGCATTACAGCGTCTAGGAGTCTTGGTTTCAAGATTGTCAGCACAAGATCTAGGAGTGAGATAAGGAAAAACTTCTTTATTGAGAGAGTTGTTAGAATTTAGAATGCTCTGCCTGGGAGAGTTATGAATGAAGCTTCAAAAGGGAACGCGATATATATTTGTAAGTTACGAATGTAAAGGACTACAGAGACCGGGTGGCAAATGGGAAGAGTTTGGGAGACATTTTTGGAGCTGATGCATACACTGTGCCCCAGTAATCTCCGTCTGTACATTAAAGTTCTGTATTCAATCGTGTACAGATGCAAGTCAACATCAGTATCTGATCATTTCCGATTGTAAATGCTGGCAAATACCTGATCATATTTGCTGCAGCATAGCCATTTAAAATGCAAGTGTTGCAATGTCAGCTTGATGATGAAGTCTAATTATTACTCAGCACATAACTACTTTAAATCTTGTTTCCCAATTACTAAAACAAATATTTCTTTGCTTTGGCACAAAACACTTTGTAAATGTTAGACTTTTCTCTCATATGGAAATATGTTCATCGTTTTTTTATCACTAACCAAATGTCGCATTAAATGCCATTCATTCTTTTAGAAAATGCAAGATTTCAAATTATTGTTCACTTCAACTTAATATCACAAATCATTTATTTAAGTAAATATTCACAGTGCATGTAGAATTATTGTCATTTCTCAATTGTTGGTAAATAGCTGAAGCTCGTACATTTAAGTGAGAAAATAAACTGATTCTTATTTAAATGTATAAGAACGCCAATTCTCTATGATTGTTCAATTATTTTCTCAATTGGAATATATAATCTGTCAGACGCCAAGCACTTTCCAAATGTTGGTGTGACAACGCATTTATTTGAATACCTACAATGTGTATGTAATTGTAATAGTCAGATAGCATATTCTTTGTTCGAAATATAATAAAATGTACATCCTTTATTTTTGCATCATTAAATGTTGAAAGGAGTTTGTATTTTAGTTTCATAAATATAACATCAACCTAATTGTTTTCAGAGATGATGCAATTATTGTTTGGTTGAATAATTATACTTCACACCTTATTTTTGCGCAATTCATGAAACATGGCAAATATCTGATTATTTTTCGGATCACTAAACTCATCACCTTGCAATCGTAGCTTTCGTTGAAAATACATTTAAAAGGATCTGACTTCAGGCAGAGTGTTACTGAACCTCATAGTTGTCTGAGGCACTTAGCGAGACGCTGGCCTGCACCTAAATGTATCCAGAGCACGACCACGTGATTCAGGGCAGCCATTCAAGCATTATTTCACAACAAATCATTTGGAATCCACCTTAGGCCGCGGGGAAACTAGCCACCAGACTATCACTGGTCTCTCTGTAAGAACAAATGCTGTCCAAAATAGACATCAATGACTGGCGAGGAACAATGCTTTACAAATTCATTTTCAGTCAGACCCTGGCCCAGAGAGCAGATGTGTGGACATGGAGTGTCAAAAGCACACCACACAAATTACTTACGGTGATGACATCTGGCCTACCTCCCAGACTCCGTACATCTGCAACCTTGACAGGCACTGAGTGGAGACTTTAACAAGGCGAAGGCGAAGACAGCAGATGCTGAAAGTTAGAGTCGTGAGGCTGGAGCTGGAAAAGCACAGCAGCTCAGGCAGCATCCAAGGAGTGGGAAAATCGATGTTTCATGCAAAAGCCCTTCATCAGCAATAAGAATGGGATCCATGAGGGTGGAGTGATAAATGGGAGGGGTTGGGGCTGGGGAAAGGTAACTGAGAGTGCGATAGTTGGATGGAGGTGTGGGTAATGGGTGATACATCGGAGGAGAGGGTGGAGTGGATAGGTGGGAAGGAAGATGGACAGGTGGGCATGGTGGCTCAGTGGTGAGCACTGCTGCCTCACAATGCCAGGGACCAGTTTCGATTCCAGCCTCAGGCGACTCTCGGTGTGAAGTTTGCACATTCTCCAACATGTCTACATGAGTTTCCTCCGGGTATTCTGGTTTTCTCCCACAGTCCAATGATGCACAGGCCAGGTAAATTGGCCATGCCAAATTGCCCATAGTTATAAGTGCATTAGTCAGAGAGAAATAGGTTACTCTTCAGAGGTTTGGTACGGACTTGTTGGGCCAAAGGGCCTGCTTCCACTCTGTGGGAAATCTAAAAAAAAATCCATTCCCACTTTGAATAAAAAGATGGGATGGGTCATGTGGTCGGTGCTAAGCTGGAAGTTTGGAACTGTGATAAGGTGGGCGGAGGGGAAATCCATATTGATGCCATGGGGTTGGAGTGTCCCGAGGTCGAAGATGAGGTGGTAAGGGAGTGGCAATAGATGAAGCCCTGGACCTGCATGTCCTCAGCAGAGTGGGATGGGGAATTGAAGCATTGGGCCTCGGGCAGTGAGGTTGGTTGCTGCGGGTGTCCCAGAGATGTTCTCTGAAGTGCTATACGAGTAAAGGTCCTATCTCCCCAACGTATAGAAGACCGCATTACGAACAACGGATACAGTAGCTGACATGTGTGGAACTGCAGGTGAAACCTTGGTGGATGTGGAAGGATCTTTAGGGCCTTGGGGGGGGAGGTGTGGGCACAGGTCTTATATTCCTGTGGTTGGCAGGGAAAGGTGCCTAGACAGGAAGGTGAATTGTTGTGGACCTGAGGAGCACTACCTATCTTTTATCCTGTATTCTGCATTCAAAAGTGATTGTCCAGAATGAATCGCTTCACACTTTTCCACGTTGATATCCACCTGCCACTTCTCAGCCCAGTTCGTCATCCTGTCAATGTCCCCAGTGCAAACTACAACAGCCCTCCACACTATCCACAATTCTACCAACCTTCTACGGACTTTTGTTCCATCAACAAATATAATAGCCAACCCTTTCACTTCCTCCTCCAAATCATTTATAAAAACTACAAACAGCAGAGATCCCAGAACCGAATCCTACAGATCGCCACTTTTCACCGAGCTGCAGACGGACTACTTCCCATTTACTACCACTTTGTGTCTCTATGGGCCAGTTAATTCTGCATCCAGACAGACAGGTTTCTCCGTATCCCAAGCCTCCTTACGTTCTGAATGAATCAACAATGGAAACGTGATCAAACGCCTTGTTAAAATCATGCACACCGCATCCACTGCTCTAACTTCTTCAATGTGTTTGATCCCATCCTCACGGAATTCCATAAGGTTTGTGAGGCATGACTTGGCCGTCACAAAACCACGCTGACTATTGCTAATCAAGCTATGATTTTCCAAGTAATCATAAAGTCTTTCTCCCAGAATCCTCTCCACTACTTTGCACAATGCTGATGTAAGACTGACTGGACTGTAATTTTCAGGATTAAATCTATTCCCTTTCCTGAACAAGGGAGTAACATTTGCCACCCTCAATCATCTGGCACTACTGCAATGGAGAGTGAGGACGCAAAGATAATCGCCAAAGGCGCAGAAATCTCTTCCCTCTCTTCCTGTAGCAACCTAGGGTGTTTCTCCTCTGGCCCAGGGGATTTATCTGTTCTTATGTTTGTACTTCAATTAGTCTGTACTTCACCTGAAATTGTGTACTCCCTGTCCAACCAACTGATTGACTGCTTTCCATTTCAGGGCTATATACTATGCTGCTTCACTTATTATGCA
Organism: Chiloscyllium punctatum; assembly: GCF_047496795.1. Lineage (NCBI taxonomy): Eukaryota > Metazoa > Chordata > Chondrichthyes > Orectolobiformes > Hemiscylliidae > Chiloscyllium > Chiloscyllium punctatum. Next base: position 28,444,766 of record NC_092761.1, on the reverse strand, counting down.
TGGTTCCCAACATCCTGTGAACCATGGAATGAAAAATATAGGAAGGCATGAATGCGCTCCTGATGAAGGGGTGATGCCCAAATCTTTCACTCTCTTCTTCCTCAGATGTTGCCTTACTGGCTGTTCGTTTTTAGTGCCACATGTTTCGACTCTGATCTCCAGCATCTGCCATCCTCATTTTCCTTATTACTGACGGCTGTCCCATCTACATACTGAGCAGGGAATTCATTAGCAGAAACTCGTTGTATGTGGAGCAGACTGCTCAGTTCTGGATAATTGCATTAGATTAATAAATTAATAACAACTAAATTGCATTTCATCAAATACTAATTCAGCCCCAAGTTACAGTTTTGGTTCATGAATTGGGCAGCTTGATAAGGTACACTGATTGGTTGAAGAACTCCAAGGTGCAGAGTATTCCAGGTGTTATATTCCAGGGTGGATGTGCTTTACCTTAATGCTGGGAATATTATCGGACAGACAGATGTGATAAGGGAAAAAGACGGCATGTGGAAATGTGACATTGTTGCCATTACAGAGATTCGTTTGAGGGAGGTCAGGGCTGACAACTCAATATGCTGTGGTACAAGAACTATAGGCAGGACAGGAGGGGGTAAAAGAGGAGGTGGTGTTGCATTATTAGTTATGGAGTCAGTTACGACAGTAAGGAGGGACAATACCTTGGAAAGATCTTTTAATGAGGCTTGGTGGTCAGAGCTCAGGATCAAAACCATGGCAGAGGCACTGCTGGGGACATATTATAGATCCACAGATAAAAGAAAGTACAGGAGCAGATATAAAACCGATTTACTGAGGTGTGTCAAAACAATAATAGGTTTATTATACACAGGCATTTCATTTCCTACCACTAATTAGGGCCGTGATAACTTTTTAAGAGGGGACCGATGTCTTGACATTTATTCCAGAAAGCTCCTTGTATCACCAAGGAGCAGATACAGCAATGGGTGGGGCAGTGAGGTGCCTCACTGTGGGGTATGAAGTCAGTTAGGATATTGCAGGCAGGATTGGGAGAGCGGTATATGCCAGTCACCGTGACATCATACATTCTATGTTTGGTAAGTAAAAGATTTTAAAAACGCACTATCTGATAAATAAAAGGTTTTTGGATTGGGGAGACCGATTTTATGAAATAATATGACGGGATCTGGCCAAAGTGCAGTGGCTTCTGAGTGAAACTGTAGCAGAACACCATGTGGCGGGGGGATGGGGGAATCACTTGATCAAAATGGAATTAATGAGAGTGTCCGCCCAACGTGTTACACGAAAGATGAAAATTTGGAAAATAAGCCCAGAGAACCTCGCGTGTCAACAAAAAAAAAATCCGAACAGAATTAAAAACGAAAGAGAAGCTTCAAGCAGGTACAAAGTGAGCAGGTCAATGGATGCACTAAATTAATATAGAAAGTGTCGGGTTAATCTTAAAACTTCAGTAGAAGAGCAGAAGGGGAATCGCGATAAAACATTACTGGGTAAGATTAACATGAATCCAAAGACATTATATCAGTTTATTAAGAGAAAGAGGGTAACAAGAAAAAGAAGGGGGACTATTAGAGACCAAAGGGGCAGCCTGTGCACGGAGCCACAGGATATGTTAACCACTGGCTTCATATCGGTCTTTAGTTGGGAGAAGCAGTTCCTGGATTCAGGGAGAGTGACTGTGTGCCCCTTGAACGAATTGATAGACAAGACAAGGAAGAATTGGAAGTTTATGCAGGGAAAGAGTGGGCAAATCCCCAGATCCGAGTGAGCTGCAACTTAGGCTGATGTGGAAGAAGAGGGAGAAGAGTACAGGCTCTGACATTTTTATTTTTTCTCTTGTCTCTGGCCACAGCAAAGGTATGATGGGACACGATAAAATCTAATGTTGGCACAACTCTCACACAGAGTGCTAGAAATAAATTACGGGATTAAAGATCACCACGTCTCCCAACAGCGAGAGAGAAATAATTGTGGAATATTCTGAGGGCTGTTGAGGCTCGATCATTCAACATCTTGAAGTGTGACGCAGACTGATTTTTAAACAAGGGTTGGTTATGGGGAAAATGAAATAAAGTAGAATGGTGTATTATCAGAATAAATATAACAGAATTGAACAGAAAAGCAGACTCAGTGCGGGGATGGCCAGAATGTTGCTCCAATGTCTAATGCAATTCTTTTTCCAACAGCCCTGTATTCACTTGAAGATAACTTCTCTCCCTTTGGAGTGGGACACAGTTTGGAATGCAATCGACGGATTCAAGGATTTCATAAATGCAGTACTAATAGACAGAAAGGACCAGGGGACTGGGACAAAGCGGATTGGCTGTTAGGATGAATATTTGTGTCAGCGCAGCTACCACCAGCAGGAGAAAGACTCAGCAAGACACTCTCTGAGTACAAGTAATGACGTGCTCTGGAGAGCAGGTCGTCATGGGCTTGGGTGTCAAGGAGTGTTTAAGGCACAAACATTGCATTACTGTAGTGTCTCCCTTCTTCCCTAAACAAAAGTAAATGTGGAGGAATAGAGAAAATGCAGTTGGTAGCAGAGTAATTAGTAAGTCATTAGTTTGAGAGGCTTCAGACAGCAGCAGCTCAGAAAAAACGTACAGGCAAGTTCAAATAAAGTTATTTTAATTTAGTATTACAGCAGTCAAGATGGCAGTTAGGCCAGTTGTACGTTCCTCCTACGGGATGTGGGAGCTCAGAGAGATTTACACTGTCCCTGTTGACTACACGTGTAGAACGTGCACCCAGCTGCAGTTCCTGGGAGACCATGTTTGGGAGCTGGAGCTGGATGCACTCGGGATTATCGGGGATGCTGCAAACTTCGTATATAAGTGCTTTAGTGTAGTTTTCACACCCAAGATCCACCATCCTGACCATGTTTTTATAATGACGATAATGGCACAGTCCCACATAAACGTCCATGCCCTGAGTTCATCAGTCGTACCTGTCAGCCCTGTTGCATTTAAATAAACACAATTTAATCCAACGGCCAGTCCTTGCTCCCTGTCATGTTCCAGGCAGAGAGTAGGTTTGGAATGGCAAAGGGAGTAGGCAGAGAATGCAGCTATCCCCTGTGGCCATTCTCCACGAAAACAAGTATACCACTTCTGATACTGTTGGAGGGAACGACCTTTCAAGGAAAAGCAGCGGTAGCCAAATTGGTGGTACTACCACTGGTTTTGGAGCATAGCGGGAAAGGATAAATTTAAACAGGGTCTTAGAGATAGGAGAGTGGATTGTTGGAGGGACAGATTGGAGATTCTGGAGCCTCAAACGGGAATCCAGAAAGTTGTGCCACGTCCCAGGTGCCAGGGTCCAGGAAGTCGCTGAGCAACTGTAGAACATTGTCAGGGTGGAGGGTGAGCTGCCCGAAGTCATTGTGCACGTTGGCATCACAAATGGTACACATGGATATAGGATTGCGGTCCTCCAGTGTGATTACAGAGAGCTTGGAGAACAGTTAAAAACCAAGACCTCGAAGTGGTAATCCCCTGATTATTTTTTATTTCATGAGCTCAGGAAAGTAAGAATAGAAGGATATGGCAGATATATGCATAACTAAAGAATTGGTGCAGGTGGGAGGCGCTCAGATTTTTAGATCATTGGGGTCATTTCTGTGACAGAGTTGACCTGTTCAATAGGGACAGGTGGCACCGGCACTGGAGGGGGGAACAAATATCTTGGCGTCAGGTTTGCTCGTGCTCCCAGGAGGGTTTAACTGAGATTGACAGGGGGTGAGATCCTCGAGAGCAAGTGCGAGGCTGGAAGGAGATACATTAATCATAAACAGTCCAGTGAAAAGACAGGTCACGCTCGAACACAACAGGGAGCAGGAATGCCTGTTTTTATTAAATTGCTTTTATTTCAATGCAAGAGGTCTGACAGGGAAGGCCAAAGAACTCAGAGCATGGATAGGTATGTAGGACTGGGATATTACAGGCATTACGGAAACATAGCTAAGGGAGGGACAGGACTGGCACCTTAATGTGCCAGGGTATATCTGCTTTAAGCAGGACAGGGATGGTGGAAACCGGGGAGGGGGTCGCATTTCTGATTAAAGGGAGTATCACAGCAGTAATCAGAGATGAAATAACTGAAGGATCAAACAGCGAGGATTTGTGGATGGAGCTAATAAATAGGAAGGTGTCTGGTGATGTCATAGGGGCTGTACTATAGGACCCGAAATAGTCACCAGGAATTAGAGTAACTAATATACTTGCAGAGAGGTGGGACATGCAGAAGCAAAAGGCTTGACATAATTGGGGATTTTAATTTTTATAACATTGACTGGGACTGCCAGAGCGTTAAGGGATTTGGTGGGGTGGAATACATTAATTATGCCAGGAAAATTCCCTCAAGCAGTATGTAGTTGGGCTTCTCGGGAAGGGGCAAAATTTGAACTACTCTTAGGAAATAAGACAGAACAGGTGATGGAGGTGACAGTGTGGGAGCACACTGGAACCAATGGCCATAGTTCTACTAATTTTCACATCTTGATGGAGAGAGACAAAACTGGTCCACAGCTTCAAGTTCTAAATTGGGGCAAGACAAAGTTAGATAGAATTAGGTAGGAATTTGCAGGGGTTTGTTGGAATAGTTCCATGTTGGCAAAGGGACCTCTGGCAGGTGGGAGTCCATTGAATGTGAAATACTGGAGTTCAAGGTCTATTTGTTGCTTTAGGCATGAAAGGAAAGTTGGCAGGATTGGGCAACTCTGGATGACAAGAGATATTTAGGCTTTGACCCCAAAAAAAGCAGCTCCGTTACAGGCAGCTGGGATCAAGTGAATCCCAGGAGGTATATAAGGGATACAGGAATTTACTGAAGAAGGAAATCAGTTGGGTGAAAAGGGGGCATGAAAGGGGGCTGAGAAGATTAAGATGAATCTAAAATGGTACCTTCAGTATATTAAAGGAAAAACAAAAAACCAGTGAGAAAGTAGGACCCTTCAAAGACGAAAGTGACATGTATGTGTGGAAGCATAAGAGATGGGCGAGATCATCAAAGGATATTTCTCCAATGTGTTTAACATGGAGAAAGACACGAATACTTAGGAACTTGGCGAAGTTCGTGGTGATTTCTTAGGGACTGTCCATTTCACAGTAGAGGAGGTACTGGATATTCCAGAATGCTTGAGGTTGGATAAATCTCACGTTCCTTACCAGATATATCCAAGAACACTGTAAGGAGCTAGAGAAGAATTTGCAGGGGACCTCGCTGATAGTTTGATCATCATTAACCAGAGTTGAGATCCTGGAAGGCTGGAGGTATCAAATATTGTGCCCTTACTTAAGAAGGACTGAAAAAAGAGCCTTGTAACTATGGAGCTGTAAGTTTAACATCTGTGGTAGGTACGTTACTTGAGAAAATTCTGAAAGATAAAATATACATCAATTTGTAAATACAGGGTTTGATTAGGAATATTGAGAATGTCTATGTGTTTGAAAAGTTTCTTAAAGTTATTTGACGATGTGACCAGGAAGGTTGTTAGGTCGGGGCGGTAGACGTCAAAAAGTGTGGATCTGGAAAAAGGACAGCAGATCAGGCAGGAACCAGAGAATCGATATTTCAGGCATAAGCCTTTCATCAGGAATATCCAAAACATCGATGATCCTCTTCCAAATGTTGCCTGACCTGCCATGCTTTTCCAGTACCACACATGTCGACTCTGATCTCCAGCATCTGCAGTTCTCACTTTCTGCTAGGGGGGTAGATCTAGATCTGGGGTGATAAATTCTAGTAGATTTCAGTTACACCAGGAGCCTGATATACAGTTACAGGAGGAGGCCAATCAGCCCATCGAACCTACACAATTGTACCGAGATTATATCACGCAGCACTGGTATCCTGTTATGCAGCGACAGGATCAGTCTATTCAGCTACTTCAGGTCAGTAACACAGGAAATGGAAGAGACCACAAACTGACTGGACTCTGGGGAATGCTGAAATAACACGACGCTATTTAGCTCCTCAAGCCTGCCCTTCCCTTCAGTAAAGTCAGGGCTGATCTGCTCTTGGCAGCAATTTCTCTTTCATGCCATAATTTTGCAGCCCTCGATTCTCTCAAAATCAATTGACACCCTCCTTACCATCTCCCATTCATTCCAGGGATGCAACTGTCTGGTATAGAGAGGCCCCAACAGTCACTACCCTCTGAGAGAAATAAACACTCCCCACACATATACCTTGGCCTATTGACATGAACAAAGAATTGAACACAGCATCAGAGTGACTGGCCCTGACATTACATCAAGATTTGAATGAGCAAGGTTTCAAAGAGTCCGAACAAGATTGAACTTAATAGGAATCAGTTGGAAACTCCCCACTGTTTGGGTCATTCAGAACACAATGTAGTTGGTGGACATCAATCCTCTCAGTTCCTGGATATCTCTGTAGGTTATCCTCAGGGTAGCTTCCTTAGCACAAATATCTTCAGCTGCTTCATCAATGTCTTTCCTTCCGTCATTCGATCAAAAGTGAAGTTGTTCAGTGAAGATCACATAAAGCATCAAATTCTGGACAATATTCAAGCTCATGCTGTTAACGTGCAGATAACATTTGTGTGTCAGCACTGCTGGACCCTGGACACTTCCACAGTATAGAAAGTGGAGCTCATTCAGCATGTCAAGCTGGTTTCATTGGAATGTGAGAAAGCCATTCAGCTCATCAAAACTATTCGATAAGAAGAGACACAACCATTTCACCCTCTGTTGTTTCGTCCACAAGAAGAGATTTTTTTTAAAAAATCTGCAAATGTTGGAATTCAAAGTAGACAGTCAGGACACCAGAACAACACAACAAGCGAGGCGGCTTCAGGAAGTGAGAAGTCAATGACTTGAGTAAAAGCCTTCTTCAAGACTGGGGTGGGGGTTAAGGGGGTCTACGTTTAAAGAGGCGGAGTGGGAGAGGTGGAGACAGGATGGTGGGGTGGGGATAGGTGAACAAAAGTAGAGGTTATGACCGGGTTTGTCGATGGGGGGAATGAATCCAATTGGGAGATGGAAGAAGGGCTGATCAGTGGAATGGAAGGGAGGAGGAGGGGCTGGAAATGTATTTGGGAGATTGGAGGGGAGGTTATTTGAAATTGGAGAACTCAGTGCTGAGTCCCCCGGGCTGTAGGCTTGCCCAGGCAGAAGATGAAATGTTGTTCCTCCGATTTGCAGTTTGTTTCATAGTGGCAATGGAGGAAGTCAAGGGCGTGGGAGGGGGAATTGAAATAGGGAGTGACTGGGAGGTCAGCTCAGCCCTTATGGGCCCAGCTGAGATGCTGAGCAAAACATCCCCTTAGTTTACATTTGGGATCGCCGATATATGGTGACGACATTGGGAGCACCAGATACAGTAAACTAGGTTGGATCCAACACCTGGCACATTTTCCACAAGGGCCATTCCCTTCTCTAATCTTTGGTTCGTGCCATACTCTTCAGCAAACCCTCCAATCCCCAATGGCACGGCCCCTGCAAACGGAAAAGTTGCAATAACTGCTTGTACACCACCTCCCTCACATCCATCCAGCGCCCCAAACAGTCCTTCCAGGTGAAATACAGCTGCCTCCCTTCCAACCTAGTGCGCTGCATCAGGTGCTTCTGATGTGGTCTTCTCTACATTAGAGAGACCAAACATAAACTAAGAGCACATTTTCGCAACCAACATAGCCGGGCTCAAAGTGAACTCCCAGTCACCACCCATTTCAATTCCCCTTCCCCTGCTCTCCCCACCCCCGACCATTTCCTTCTAACTTTATCTGCAGTCCACCCTACCCCCACCCCGTATTCTGAAGAACGGTTTTACCAGAAATATTGACTTCTTTACCCCTGATGCTGCCTGGCTTGTTTTGTCCTTCCAGCCTCCTGTTTGTCTGTTATTACACAGGACGATAAGGAGTCTCGTCAGCACAACAAGCTGGTTAGCAGCTATCATGAATCACCCAACAATGAACCTCTTTCCTGGGATGAGGAGGAGGATATGCAATCCCTTGAGACGCTGACACACGAAACGAAGAGGCCATTCAGCCCCTCCAAATTGTTACACTGTAAGAGAAGGATGTCATTGATGCTGCAACACGACAAACCAATGAAGCAGAGACTGCACCGACACACTGGCCAAAGTTGTTCCTCCTGGCTCCATTGCTAATGTTAGACATGTGTTACATTAATGTGGTTTGCTGATGGAGAGGAGCACACCGGATGCTTTGTCCCAAGTCGCAAGGAGGTATCTGCCATCCCCGAGAAGACAGGCTTGTCTTCTGCATGGAGATAAGAAACTTTTGGGAATGGCCAACTCTATAAGAGTATAGCTGCTGACATGTTTGTGAACAACATGATGCTGAGTGCAGTGTCTCACTCCAACTGTACGTTGAGATGGTGAGAGTTCATTCAGAATCTGCAGCTCTCTCATAAACAACATGGGGTTCCACACAGAGTGTAAACTATCAGAGAGTCAAAGAGTTTAACAGCAGGGAGACAGGCCCTTTAGCCCAAATTAGACTATGCCAAACAAAATGTCCATTCATGTTAACTCCATTTCCCTGCACTTGGCCCATATCCTGTTAAACCTTTCCTATCTGTACACATATGAAAATATATACTGCAGGAAAACATTTTATATTTCACGCTATCATTGTTTTGTTCTGGGAATAATGAGTCCTGGTTAAAAACGCTCAAGTTTTATTGCAACCACTTTTTAATCTTTTGCAGCATTACAGATTAAACACTCAATTCCTTCACAATCTCCTCGTGGTACCATCACTGCAGGGATTAGTCTGGTCAAATTCCTTTACACTATCTCACTGTGACAAGGATATTATTCCTTATAATGGAGAGAAAATCTCTTCACAGCGCCCCACGTGCTGTATCAATATCTCTCTACAACTGCACGGAGGTGTCTTCACGCCTATATTTTAATCAATTTTCAATGAAGGACATTATACAATATACTGTGCTGATTACTTGCTGCTCTGTATGAGTTCTATCAGTGACTCATGACCAAGGGCATTCAGCTCCTTTTCACCAAGAGCACTTCCCCTCATCTCCCCTTCTCATAAATACAAAATGAGAAGGATGGTATGTTTTGTCAAATCATTTCTTTGCCTTGCGAAACGCTATACTTCCAGCATAGCCACGCCAACAGCATCATCACTACTGCCATTGGAGATGTTTGGAGATGCTGAGGAGGCGATGGTCTAGCTGTATTATCTCCGGATTATTAATGCAGCGACCCAGGTTATGACCCAGAGCACAGATTCAATTCCCACCACAGCAAATATTGGAATTTGAGTTCAATAAAAAAATCACGAATTAAGAAATAATGAAACGATTGTCAGAAAACCTACCTGGCACACTGATGCCCTTCAAGGAATGAAATCTATCATCTTCAACTGATCGGGCTTACATGTGACTCTAGACCCATAACAATGTTGTTAACTCTCGGCTGCCGTTTGAAATGTCCAATCCCAACCACTCAGTTATATCACTCAGTATAAAGTCTCAAAGGAATTAAACCAGACGGAACTAAGCATTGAATGCTTACAGCCCACAGACTGCAGTGGTCAGGAAGGCAGCTCACCAACAGCTTCTCAAGGACAACGTGGAAAGGGAATGACATGCGGTCCCAAAATCCCATTAATGAGTTTTTAAAAGATGATTACTCTTAGGAAAGGGAGACAAAGGGACATAACTCACTTCAACCGTGACTTTGATGTATACCTTACATGGACAGGATTTTCGTAAATATCGCAACAGGAGAAAAATAAATAAGATTAATCTTGGTTTTTATTTCCATTCCAGCTGGTCATCAACAATCCCTCTATTTGCTTCTTTCTCTCTATCTCTCTCTTTCCCTATCTGTTCAACTCCCTCCTTCACCCCTTCACAACAGACGTCCCTGTCACTAACATCAATCACACTATTTCCCAGTTGTGTGCAGTTCTGATGGATGGTCATTGGACTCAAAATGCCAATTCTATTTTTATCTCGATCCGAGGCTGCCAAATCTGCTCAGTTTCTCTGGTACCTCCCCATTCTTCTGACCTCACGCTTCATTCTTTTCCCCCCAGACTTTAGTGTTGTCATTAGATAGTATGCCTGCATCGCTGTTAAGGGCACCGTTTGTTGCCCTCACTAAATGCCCTTTACTGTGAGGTCATTCCTTAAGGCAGTATAGAGCAAAACACATTGCTGTGGACCTGATGTCGTCCTTATCGAAACCAGGTAATAATGTTTCGATTTCTTTACCAAAGGACATCAGTGAAATAGATAAACTTATTGACAAAATGTTAGTGGGGTCATATTAGTGAGAATCGCTTTTATTTCCAGTTTCTGTCATTTGAGTTTAAGTTCTCTCATCGTCTGAGATAGGATTGGAAACAATGTCTTTGTTGTAGAAACCTGGACCACTGAATTACGTGGCCAGTGACATTCTTATTCTGACATAGTGACCCTGACATGAATTTACTTTAGAGACAAGAACAAGGTCATAATGGAAACATTGCAATGGGAAGAGTGATTAGAAGAGAGCTGGAACCATGAAGTCTGAAATTTTCCAAGGCATGTATAATGGTGTATTTAGCAACTGAACAAATGTCAAGCTGTGGAATGGGGATACCATGGAGCTGGTAGTGGGTCTGTTTGGTGATGGAGATAATGTGAAGACATAAATCAATTCAGGGTAAATAAATACTTCCGGATTGTGAACAGTCTTGTCCTCAGATGTGTGTGAGGGCGGTTTTGAAATTTGTGATAATGAATGCATTTGCATTTGAAACTGAAGACAGTAGTTTCCAACTTTGCCAAATATAGTTAACAGAAATAACACTGAAGTTCACCATGACTTATGGGATTAATAAGTAGATAGAGATGGGGAGACTTACCAGGAACGCCAACAATAGCAAGCATGGGATAGTAACCAGCATGAATAATCCACAGTATACCTAATATTCGATATGGTAATATGTTCCAAAACCTGGAAACATATAAAAGACCCCAGGATAGACTCCTGTCCATTGTTGTAGCATTCCATCCTCGGGTTCTCAGATTCTGAGCCATTGGTGCAGCATTCCAGTCTACTGTTCCCAGATTCTGAACCATTGTTGGAACATTCCAGTGTATTCTCAGATTCTGACCTCTCCTCTCCCCGTCTCTGGAACTGCTGATTCCTCTTAGTGTTGCAGGTGCTGCCTCTGCTGCTAAAATGGGATAAATCACTGCAAGAAGCCCCTTACTAATAGAAGAGGGAAACTATCCAGCGACATCATTAGGATCCATGGAGACTGACATCAATCACAGTTACTGAACAAACAGATCCAGTTAACCCCTCTCAGTATGGTACCTTCAGATCACAAATAACAAATAACAACTGAACATGATTGAATGTTGACATCGCTGACTATTGGTCACATCTCCTATCACTAATTGTTCTCGTGAAGCTAGTTGTGAGGGAGAATGATGGAAGTCTCCTGATCACAGGCTAGATGATTCTTCTGTGTTGTGTTTGCAATGCTGTAACCAACTGAACACCTACACCCCCCCCTCCCACCCTCCAACACAGCCACCCACAACATATGCGATCTAGAGGTAGTTAAAATGCTAATCTCTCCTCAACTAGACCAGACGCCAGACAATCAATTCTCAGTGGGCATATTTTCCCTGACCATACACAGGAAGTGTGGATATGTCTGGACATTCCTCTCGTTGCTCTAATAAAACATTGTTGAACCTTCAACACACAATGCAATTCAGCTTTGTTTTATGTAAACTCACAAACACTTGAATACACTTTATTGGCATCAAAGCAGTAAGACTTACATTTACTGAATTCAGTTCAAAGCCATATATGGCATGTTGTCACGAAACCGGTCCTTTTACAAGGTTATGTTGTCCTTAATTTTTTACAGAGAGTCTAAATGAACAAAGATTCCAATATGTCTGAACTCTGAATGTTTTCATTTTATTTATATCTAACAGGTAATGCCTTAGCCAGAAGGCTCTCTAGTACTTAATAAGAAACCTGGACAATCAAGAGGACGTGGCCAACTCTCTAACTGGACAGCTCTGATCAGTTCTGGGGTTAGTTAAGTCAGGGTCACTGTTGGAACTGGACGCTCTCCTCCTCCTTCTGTCCTTCTAACCTTATAACCTGTAAGCCTTTGTGTCAGTTTTACTCTTGGTGCTAAGGAGTTTGCTTATTGAGATTGTTGCAAATATTTTGGAACAGGATCCTTAAGTCTGGCTAGCCTGTCGTGTTTATATAGGATTAGTCATTCAGGTATTCTATTTTTGGTTTCTTGTGTTTCATTCGGTAATTTGGTAAATAAATGTTTTGTTTAAAACTCGGCAGTCTGACCAGTTAATTCACTCGAGGAAGATCCACTCCACTCTAACTTTTAAGAAATAACAAAGTTACGGTCTGAGCTAGCTGCTTAAAATGTTCTGTGGGGTCGGGCCTGTTCCATAACAGAATGGGAGCCATTTGCGGGATTTAGGCAGCGAGTGGCAAGTATTAGTGTCTCCTATTCCTTGTATTGATTTGATGGAGATAAAGAGCTTCAGATAGCAATGACTCTTGCAGGAACAAAGGATGTTTTGGTGTTGGAAAAACCTTGGTTTTTTTACAGAACGCATTTAAGTCCAAGCTGCCGGAATTCGTGGACAAGCTTGCGTTGTAGCTACCTCCCAACGTGAGGAAAGATGAAATGATTCCAGCAGTAGTACAGCATTCCAATTTGCTGGAAACTCCATCAGGATCTATAGAGATAAGCAGACCTCAATTGCAAATGACGCAGCTTGAGTTAAAAGCGGAAATGAAGCAGTTTGAGTTTTGGCTAAAATGAAAGGAGAAAGACAGAGAGTGAATAGGTTTAGCAGAGGAAAGAAAAAAAAACAATGAATATCCTTAGCAGGAGAGAAAGAAAAATAGAAAGGGTTTGTGCTTCAGAGATAGAAAAACCACGTTTTAAGGACCAATTCATAATCATCAGCCACTTCAGCTGTCAGATTTGCCGTTTTAACTCTCTGCTCTTCCAAATGTGTTTGCACTATGTCAGGCAGTGAATCATTGATCTCCTCCAAAGTAATTGTCTCTCTCAGAGCATCGTGGGTTTATTGAATTTTTAAAGCTCTTTTCCTAGAAACGTTTCAGGAATATAAGGAGGGATCCTGGTCAAACCTATATTGAGTTTCTAAGGATCGAAGAAAGTAATTTTGATAGCTGGAAAAGAGCTTTACAATACGCTGAGAGAGACAATTACTTTGGAGGAGTTCAAAGATTCACTGCCTGACACAGTGCAAACACATTTGGAAGAGTAGAGAATTAAAACGGCAAGACTGGAAGCTGAAGTGACTGATGATTATGAATTGGTCCATAAAACGTGATTTGGCTTCTAGAATCAATTTCAGTCCATCAGGGATAGAAACTGGAGCAAAGAGAAATCCTCACGCGGGAGGGAAAGGCAGAAGAAGGTCATAAGGATAACATGGCACAGGCTACAAAGGAAAGACTTGAAGGAAACAAAGAAGTTAAAAAGCTCCGGTGTTTTCATTGCAATAAATTATGTCACATGAAAGCACTGTGTTGGTGGGTTCAGGGAAAAATAAACAGGTGCAGGAAAATAGGATAAGCTTGGAAGTTTTGTTGGAGTGGTAACAGTAAACACAGTGGAAGCTAGAAAGCTGCATCAGAGTGTATAAGCTGATCAGAGGTTTGTTAAGGAGGAAATGGCAGATCTGCGTAGAAAATATACCACAAAGGGAAATTTTTCTGACATAGAGCATGTAAAGAGGATGCAATATTAAGGGACACAGGATCCTCTTATTCCGTGATGCTGAAAGATCACGAGATATATACACCGGAAAGACTATTTCCAGAAAAGGCACTGCTAAACGGAATTCACCTTGAGACAAAAAGCGCATAATGATGTAAAGTGAGGATAGGGTATCCAGAAAAGTGTGGAGAAATTGTGGTATGAGTATTGGACAAACTCTGAGCTCCAGGAATACACACTATCCTTGCAAAAAATATAGCTGATTCACCAGTAGGAGTATTGCCAACTCTGGTTGAAAAGCCAGTGGAGACGCAGGTAACTAAAGCAATGCAGGAGTCTTATCCTGGAAGTTTCCTGAGTGTGGGTAACGAAGCCCCAATGTGACCAGTTGAAACAGGAGATATCAAAAATGTAAAGATAAGGAAGCAGAAGTGGCATTTGCAGAGACTTTGTTCCATCAGATAGTTGTGAAGAAATCTATTGAGCAAAAAGGGCATTATGCAAATATGTTTAGCTCATTTAAACAATTGAATTACAGCAGAAAGAAAACAAAGGGTAAAGCAGTTTTATCAAAAAGAATATATGTTAGGAATTTTGAATGTATCCCTGAGTGTTATTCCCATAAAAATGATGTCCAAATGAGGAAAACGGAGACTATCACATACTCAAGGAGATGATAATTGGGCAGAAGTTCATCAAATCATATTGCCAATGGAAAACATAAAAGAGGTGATGTGAATGGTACATGAGCAGAAGTCATTTAGGAGTGAGGAAAACACAAGCTGAAACACAGAGACATTTTTACTGGCCTGAACTGCAACATGATGTCGTTGAATTTTGCAAGTCGTGTCATACATGTCAGGCAATTGGAAAAAACACAAGTGATAATAAAACCTGCGCCTTTTTTTTAACTATTCCTGCATTTGAAAAACCTTTTTACAAGAGTCTTAACTGATTGGCCACGTCCCAACATCAAACAAAAAGGTGGGCACCAGTATTTGTTAGCAATACTGGATGCATCGACTAGATTTCCAGAGGCCATCCCAAGATGCAGTATCACAACTAAAGGAATTGCAAAGGAATTACACTTTTTAAAAAATACACACGGACTAACAATAGAGATAGAGTGAGGTCAAGGTTCAAACTTCACAACTAATGTATTCACTATGGTGTCGTAGGAATAAAGCAATTCAAAACGACTGCATATCATCCAAAATTGCAGGGAGCGCTAGAAAGGTGACATTAAACATGAAAGACCATGTTGAGAGCTTATGATCAAGATTATCCAGATGATTAGGGTTAGGGAATTCCATTTGCGCTTTTTGTGATCAGAGATGCACCAAATTAACAGAGCAAATTCAATCCATTTGAATTATTTTTTGGGAAATAAGTGAGAGGACTATTAATATTGATTAAGGAGAAAATAGTAAATCAGAATTCAAAGGCCACACATTTGGGCGAGGTCTCACGTTTTAGGGAACGATTAATAGTGGTAGGGAATTGGCTAGCCAGCAGTTAAGAGTATTGCAGCATGCAATAAAACAGGAAGCGGACAGGAAATCAAAAAATTGCATTTGTGCGATCGGGGATAAGTCATTACTGTTACTTCCAGTTATAGGTGAACCTTGAAAAGCAAGGTTTAGTAGACGTTATCAAATACAACGGATACTGAGTGAGGGTAACTACTTGATAGGGACTCCAGAAAGAAAGAAATCTCACAGTGTATGTCATGTGAAAATGCTCAAAATGTACTTTGATAGGGAAGGAAAGCCAGAGGATAAGGAGTTAATGATTACGGCACAGAAGGAAGAACCAAGTTGAGAAGATTCTGAATCGGATATTCCTCAAATTAAAGTGGGATAATGAGGTTCTTGTCTAAAATTGGGATAATTTATTGATTAACCTTCATGAGAAAAATTGAAATGATCAGAAAGAGTTATTAATATCATACGTGGCGATATGCAGATATTAACTTCGAAGTACTCACCTAATAGCGCATAATGTAGATATAGGAGATGCCGTTACGATTAAACAACATCCTTACAGACATCATCCTCTCAAGTTGGCACAGTTTCAGAAGGAGCTTGAACGCATGCTCTAAGATGACATCATCAACGTGCGTTACAGTGACTGGAAATCACCCATAGTCATGGTGTCAAAGCCAAATGCTATCCAATGATTATGTGTGGACTATCGTAACATCAAAGCAGTTAAACATATTGATGTATACCCAGTTCCCGCATTGAAAATGTGGGACAAGCAACTTACATGAAAAATGTGCCAGCCACATTTCATGGACTAACCAGCAAATTGCCAGATTATCCAACCTGTGGATTGTGATATTTAGTGACTCATGAAAGGTACACTACAGCATCTATCTGACTTGTTCGATCGACTTCAGAAGTCAGGCTTGGTGGTAACCCGAGCGAAAAGTGAACTGCTAAAGCGAAAGTCACCTTCCTTGGCCATGCTATTGGACATAGATAAACGGTGCCATGAGATTTACAAGTGACGGTAATTGGGGAATTTCACATCCTGTTGACAAAATGAGCAGTTCCTGGGATTAAGTCAGTTTTATCGGATATTTGTGCCTCATTTTTGCAGTGTGACTGCTCCACTCACTGAATTGTTAAAGAAAGGCAAGAAGTTTCAGTGGACAGAGGACTGTCAGAAGGCATTTGACGGAATTTGAAATATGCGTTAACCACTGCGCACGATCAGACCCACCTGATTATGCAAAACCATTCAAGGTGGATTTAAATGCGAATGATGTGGATATAGGTGTTTGGCTCGTGCAGGAAGATGCCGAGAAGTCAGTGAGACATACTGGGTATTCCTCCAAGAAGTTAAATGTTCATTAGTAGAAATATTCAACAGTTGAGAAAGAGACTGTGAGCTTTGTGTTGGTCTGACAATATTTCAGTGTTTATATTAACAGCAACGTATGGGAGACAACCATTTACACTGATCATAACTCAATGGAGTCTTTTTGAGAAATTTTAGGACAAAACTGCGAGATGAATTAGCTGGAGCCTGTTGTTACAGCCATTCAATTTGAACATTGTGCACGGGGCAGGTCTTGAAAACATGATTTCCAATGCATTGTTGAGACTTGAGTGACAAATGGAGGCACTCAATGATGGAAGGACCACACACTGAATCTGGATGTAGTTGTGCATGTTTCCATGTTTATAATAAACAAATGCACATGCTCATTGTAGAGTTCAAACTACTATTTCTGGGAGTTTTGACAACTGAAACCATCTTGGATATTCAAGATTCAGTTTTATATTGGGGGAGTTGTCACACAGGTGGGATCTTTACAAGATTATGTAGTCCTTGATTTTTTTCAGAGAGTTTCTAAATGAGCAAATGTTCCAACATGTCTCAATTTTGAATGCTTCATTGGGGGTGTTTTGACTTTTTCTTACCTAACAGATAATGCCTCGGGAAGAAGGCTTTCGAGCCTTTAAAAAAAACTGGTGTAATCAAGGGGATGTGGCCAGTTCTCCAGCTGCACAGGTCAGTTCAGTTCAGTAGAGTCACGTTCACTGTTGAAACTGGACGCTCTCCCCCTCCTTCAGTCCTCTTACTTCGTGAACTATAAGCTTTTTAATGTAATTTTTACACTTTGTACTCAGGGGTTTGTTTATTGGGATTGTTGCAAGTAATTTGGATCAGCATCCTTAATTCGAGGTAGCCTGACAGTTTTGGATAGGATGAATTATTCAGGTACAGTGTTTTCGGTTCGTTGTGTTTCATTCCTTATTTTTACAAATACATTCTGTTTGTTTAAAAGTAGACAGTCAGCCGAACTAATTCACGCTAGGTATATCCACTATACACTTACCTTCAACACATGGCAACATTACGGATTGGGCTCCGTGCTTAAGAATGTTTTGAGTGGTCGGGCCTGGTCCATAACAATGTACAATAACTTTGTCTATTAAAAGTCATGAATTAATGAGTAAGGGATGGAATGAATATGATTTTGGCTATGAGACAGAAAGGGCTGCGGCCAGTGGCTAAGGAGACCTGAGGGGAGTGCATTAATATCGCCCAGTCACTAGTATTAAGCCATCTCTGATTCTGACAAATGGAATTAAATGCAATGCAGAGCAAGATAACGGATGACCTTTGGTACATGGAATGCTAAACGACAATGTGAATGGAATAGGACAATTTAAATGTGAAGTACATAATTATATTTTA
This sequence comes from Chiloscyllium punctatum, assembly GCF_047496795.1. Taxonomy (NCBI): domain Eukaryota; kingdom Metazoa; phylum Chordata; class Chondrichthyes; order Orectolobiformes; family Hemiscylliidae; genus Chiloscyllium; species Chiloscyllium punctatum. The sequence continues at coordinate 28,426,792 of NC_092761.1, read as the reverse complement.
TATATAGACACAGGTTATATAGGCTGTTAAGATTGTTTATATAGGGAAGGGATGTACAGAAATAGAAACACAGACTATAAAATGTGTTGGGTTACATGAGTTGCAGCAGAGTAAGAGTGAAGACACAGCTCATACTGAGCTGGTACAGTGAGGATGGGCTGCATGACAACCATCTTTGTTGTAATTATTTAGTGAAACGTATTTAAAATGTTCAGAGACAGAGGAGAAAAGTCTAGTCATAAAACACACAGACAATATCATAATTAATAAACTATTCCTACTTATTCATCAAGTGTAGCTGTCTCTAAAAGGCCTTTAAAATCAAAATCACATTGGTGAGATCCGCGCAGTTATTTTCAGAACTTAAAGAAAGAACAGACTCCAGTGTAATACTTGTATCTCTGACACAAGTGATAGGAACAGGAATGGAGCATATTGTCCAAATATAACAAACATCCAGACCAATCAAGAAAAAGCAAAATATTAGAGATAGTGGAAATCTGAAATACAAATGCAAAATAATGGAGAAATGCAACAGATGACACCGGATCTGGGCAGAGAAACAGAGTTAACAAATCAAGTCTTATATGAACCTATCTTGAACAAGTTATGTTGGATTTTAAAAAAAGTTAATTCCATTTTTCTTCACTCCGATACTGCCTGAACTGTGGGGTTTCTCTCCAGCACTTTCAATTGGTGCAATGGCAGGAAACAGAGTAATGGTGGGTGGTTGCTTTTCGAACTGAAGGCTTGTGCCCAGCAGTGTTCCACAGAGGTTGGTTCGGAGTTTTCTTTGTTTGTCATTTATCTAAATGATTTGCGTGAGAATATCGAAGGCATGGTTCGTAAGTTTGTGGATGACACCAAAACTGGTAGCACAGTGGACAGTGAAGAATGCCTTATAAGAATACAAAACAATCTTGATGCAATAGGTCAATAGACTGACAGATAGCAGATAGAGTTCAAGCTGGATGAATGTGAGGTGCAGGCAATAGTGTGTGTTTGTTGCTGTCGAGGGAACCAGGAATGGGATGAGTTATTCACCATCTTCAGGGTTCAAATCATCGATATCCTTCATGATCTTTGACAGGCCTAACCATCTCTATGGTTACTTTCTTGCTGTTAATGTAGTTGCACAATATCTTTGGATTATCCTTAACCTTATCTGCCCATGCTATCTCATATCGACTTTTTGTTTTTCTGATTTCTCTCGAAATAATGCCCCACACACTTAATATTGACTAAGAGATAAAATTGAATACAGTTGTCTATATCTAATGTAAGGTTTTCTTTGATTCTTGAATAAAAGCTCAATAACTGTAGCTGTCCATTGTTCCTTAATCTTCCCTTCACTTTTACAGGAACATAATGCCTCTCAACTCCCGTCGTCACACTGTTGAACGCCTCCCACTTGTCAGACACTGTTTTACCTGCTGACAGCCTACTCCACTTAAACATGTTAAGTCCTTGTCCCATGCCATTAAAATTTATGGTACTCCAATTAAAAAAAAACATTAATGAAAGGCTTTTTCTTTTCCATAACTATTATGAAACTAATACAATTATGATTGCAATGCCCAAAATATTCACTCACGTTTACTTCAGTCACTTGTCCTGCCTATTGCACAAAAGAAGGCCTAGTTTTTCTCTTTCTCTGTTAGAATCATCCGGATATTGACGAAGAAAATTTTCGTGAACATATTTGACAAATTCTTCACCATCCAACCATTTAACGCTGTTGTAGTCCCAATCAATTTTAAGAAAATTCAAATCCTTCATTATTACAACCTTATTAAGCTTATATATATCCGAGTTCTCCCTACATGTTTGTTTCTCAATTTCTTTCTTACTGTTGGAGAGCATACGTTACAATACAAATAAGGTGCTCTTTCCTTTCTTATTTTTAATTTTGATCAATATATTTTCACTGGACGGTTTTTCACAACTGAGCATTTAGTGCAATCTGTTCAAAGTGAACTTTGTTTTCTAAGTTTTAACACTACCTGCATATTTTAATTGGATAGTTTTTCCAGAAATATCTTCCCCAGTTCAGGAAATAATTTATTCCTTAATCAAAAATGGCAGACCGCCCCTCCCTGACCTCCGTATATATTTTCCATCCTTTCTATAACACTTTACAGCTGGAACATTGAATTGCCTGTCATGAACTTCTCTCAGGCGAAAGTGAGCACTGCAGATGCTGGAAGTTAGAGTCGAGAGTGTGGTGCTGGAATATCACAGCACGTCAGGCAGCATCCAAGGAGCAGGAAAATCGATGCTTCAAGCAAAAGCCCTTCATCAGTCCATTCCTGATCAAGGGCTTTTGTCCAAGACATTGATTGTCCTGCTCCTCACATGCTGCCTGACCTGCTGTGCTTTCCCAGCACTCCATTTCCGAGTTGAACATCTCTCAAACAATTTTCTGTCATACATATGATGTCCTGATCCCATATTAAATAAACATGCCCTGAGTTCATTAGCCTCCCCTGTGAGACCACTCACTTTGAAATAAATGCAATTTTGTGCTTCAGAAGTACTATATACTTTTGACTCTCTCGTTTTTCTTTTCTAATTGATGTGCACTCCTCACATTCTTAAACTTCTCCATCCATCCTACCATTTATAATTCTACTTGGAATATCCCCCTTGTCAACTCTATCAACATAAAGTCTCCCTACATAGAAGGAGCAAATCTCCCTGCTAAGATATTGGCTGCGTTCCGGTTTAGATTAGACCAAATTCCTTTCTGAACAGGTCACTTCTATTCTAAAATAGATTCCAATTTCCCAAAAATCGAAACCCCTCAACAACACAGTAGCTCTTCAGCCATTGGTTTTTCTCCGTTAACCTTTTCTTCCTTCCCAGTTGGGTTTGGCATTGGGAGTAAATTGCTTTAAAGGTTTTATTATTAATACTTTACCTCACCTCTTAAGTTCACTCTGTACTGCTTTAATTTTTCCCTAAAAAATATCATTCCTGCCAATATCTACAATAATGTTTCTCGATTCAATCTCACCTTTAACAATGGTGAAATGTTTCGAGACGTTCTTAATCCTCGCACCGGGAAATCAACAAACCCTCCTCAATTAACGGTCACTGCCACAGAATCTTCTGTTAATGCCCTTGATAGAAAAGTCCACTGAAGCAATAATTCTACTAAATCTTCTCAAACGCTGCTGAACATAAGAATCATTCCAAGTGCCCAATAATTGATTGCTCTTCCATTTTCCTCAGAAAGACAATCCCTTTCAGCTGTTTGAAAAGCTGAAAAGCATTTTGATAGAGGAATAGCCACCGGAGAATTTTGAACTACTTTCTTATCTTTCCTGAGAGCCACACATCTATACAACGGATATGCTGGATAATATTTTTTTCTAAATCTACCAGTCATCCTCTCTGTGCCCAATATGTGACCTTAGTATTGTTATGCCTAAAAACAGAATTTTTTACGACACCTTCTGTTACTTTTCATTACCTATAGACAATAATGTTAAAATTGTAAAAATATTTACATATACGTATCAATCGTAGAAAAATTAAACAAAATCAACCATTTAGCTAATTAAATTAATAAAAATATTCCTCTTCAATAAAATCCGAGAAGAAAATAGTCTTCTCCAGAGCTTAAAATGTGTAGGAATCTCCGGAAGGAACGAATACCTCCTTATTTTAATTAATTAATTTTACAAAACAAAAAAACTTCTGCAGTATAATAAAAGAAACCTTTTAAAACAAAAATAGACTTTCCGTTTTTTTGTAAACCGCCCTTAAAAAACTCTTTTAATAAAAAGTTCGTTTGAAAGAAAATCGTGAGTTTTTTTGCTGTTTTGTATGTTTTTGAATGTTAATCGAACAAAATAGAAACAATTATGTAAAATTAATAAACTATAATATCAACTGCAAAAAGACTATATTAAATATTTAATTGCCTGCAATCCCAGGAGCAGCTATAAATCCATGCTGCTCTAAGAACATAGTTTGAAAATGTTTTTACAATATAGAGAAAAGTGGGCATATGATTTAATAATTTGTTTCCAGATCAAGGTGGACTTGACGATATGATTCGATCTCCTGCTGTGAGTCTAAATATAGAATTTAGTTGAATCTTTATCCTCATCACTCCAACTCTTTCAAACAAAATTATGAATGTATCTCTATCGTAGAGACGGAAACTTCCTTCAACTCTGACTATTGCAGGGAACGATACAAAGAACATTATCCAGGTCCACGTGGAACACAAATGTTGCAGCGAAAGCCATCTAAACCTAATCCAATGCTAATTACGTGCAAGCTTAATTATTAAAACATACAGAGGAGCATAGTATAAAAGTGGAATCCAGTTCCATTTCCAAAATAAAATTTGTGGCTCCCTCGTGAAAAAGAACTGAACTGCGTCACGTTGTAAATTCACCAAAATCGGAAAAAACAAGTGAATGGAATTCTCAATACTTTCCCTGTGAGCAACATCTGAAGAACAGGAGAAAATCAAGGCTTAGTTGTGAACTTCATAAACGATTATGAGAATGGGAGGGATGGAATTTGGAGAGAATGATAAATAATATTGTGGATGACAGAAAGATGACCTCGTGGTTCACAGTGAGGAGGAACGTGTGAGGTTACAGGATGGTATAAACCTGTTGTTCGGGTGAACAGATCAATCGCTCATGAAATTTAATATTGATACCTTTCAGAAGTAACAAGACAAGAGTGTACTCAAACTGAAGAGAGGCTGGATTTACTTGATTTTACTTTTAAGCAAAGAAGGCTGAGAGGTGGTCCTGATGGAAGTGTTTAACAACATGAGGGGTCTAGACAAGGAAAACAAAGAGTAGCTCTTCCACTTACTCGAAGGCTCAATAATAAGGAAATAATTCATTGAACTAAATTCATTGAAATAATGCACTGTTCTTACATTCAACTCGTCATTGTGCTCATACACAGACACATTTTCCTAACTATGATCCAAAGACCAATATTTGCCCGTTCCTTGACATGCGTAGACCTATATAAAGATTTAAAAGGGACTTACCTCGGGAGTCGGGCCTCCGTTTGCTGAGAGGTGTGAGGGAGGAGCAAACGACTTCTGGGAAGTCATATATTTGTGTGGTGCCTTACCAGAAACACTACCCGGGCAGTGTCTCCTCCTCCTCTGACCAAAAAAATCCTTCTCTGCGCCAGATTGGTAAGGTAGCGAGTTTTTTTGCTTCCTTTTTTTTTTAACAGACTCTTTGGGAAGTTAGAATAATGGGAATGGAGGTGAGGGCAGTTGAATGTTCCTCCTGCAGAATGTGGGATGTAAGGGTCTCCACTAGTGTCCCTGCTGACTACATCTGCGGGAAGTACACCCAACTCCAGCTCCTCGAAAACCGCGTTAGGGATCTGGAGCTGGAGAAGCATGAACTTTGGATCATTCGGGAAGCAGATGGAGTTATTGAGAGGAGTTACAGGGAGGTAGTCACTCCTCAGGTACAAGAAAAAGGCAAATGGGTTACAGTCAGGGGATGGAAAGGGAACCGGCAGGCAGCTCCGGGATCCCCTGTGGCAATTCCCCTCAACAATAAGCATCCCATTTTCGATACTGTTGGGAGGGACGACTTACCAGGGGAAAGCAGTAGGCACAAGGCTCTGGCACAAAGTCTGTCCCTGCTGCTCAGAAGGGAACGGGGAAGAGGAGCAGAGCAGTAGTCATTGGGGACTCCATAGTTAGGGGGACAGATAGGAGGTTCTCTGGGGACGAGAGAGACTCACGGTTGGTGTGCTGCCTCCTAGGTGCCAGGGTTCGTGATGTCTCTGATCGTGTATTTGGGATCCTGAAAGGGAAGGGGGGCAGCCCCACGTCATAGTCCACATAGGCACCAACGACATAGGTAGGAATTGAGGTGGTGATTTAAGACAGAAATTCAGGGAGATAGGATGGAAGCTTAGAGCGAGGACGAACAGAGTTGTTGTCTCTGGTTTGTTGCCCGTGCCACGTGCTAGTGAGGCAAGGAAAAGGGAGCGAGAGGAATTGAACACGTGGCTACAGGAATGATGCGGGAGGGAGGGTTTTGGATATTTGGATAACTGGGGCTCTTTCTAGTGTAGGTGAGACCTCTACAAACAGGATGGTCTTCATCTGAACCAGAGGGGTACCAATATCCTGGGAGGGGAAATCGCTAAGGCTATTCAGGTGGGTTTAAACTAATCCAGCAGGCGGATGGGAACCAAAGTTGTTGTTCAAGTATAGAAAAGGTTGAGAGTAGGGAGGTCCAAAATCAAGTTTCAGGGACACAAGATGGCACTGCCAAGCAAGAAGTTGAAATGTGTCTACTTCAACGCCAGGAGCACCCGGAATAAAGTGGGTGAACTTGCAGCATGGGTTGGTACCTGTGACTTCAATGTTGTGGCCATTTCGGAGACAAGGTAAGAGCTGGGACAGGAATGGTTATTGCAGGTTCCAGGATTTAATTGTTTCAGTAAGAACAGAGAAGATGGTAAAAGAGGGGGCAGTGTGGCACTGTTAGTCAAGGACAGTATTACAGTTGCAGAAAGGATGTTTCTGGAATCGTCAACTGAGGTAGAATGGGCTGAGGTTAGAAACAGGAAAGGAGATGTCATCCTGTTGGGAGTTTCTATAGGCCTCCACATAATTCCAGAGATGTAGGGGACAGGATAGTAAAGATGATTCTTGATAGGAATGAGAGAGACAGGGTAGTTGTCATGAGGCACTTCAACTTTCCAAATATTGACTAGGATCACAATAGTACGAGTAATATAGATGGGTCCGTTTTTGTCCAGAGTGGGCACAAGGGCATCTTACCACTGCATGCAGACAGCCCAACAAGGGGTGAAGCCACATTAGATTTGGTACTAGGTAATGAGCCTGGCCAGGTGTTAGAAAAGGAAGTAAGTGAGCACTTTGGTGATAGCAATCACAATTCTGTTATGTTTACTTTAGTGATAGAAAGGGATAGGTGTATACCACTGGGTAAGAGTTACATCTGGGAGAAAGGCAATTACGATGCGATTAGGCAAGATTTAGGAAGCACAGGACGGGCAAGGAAACTGCTGGGGATGGGCACGTTAGAAAAGTGGAGCTTATTCAACAAAAGGCTCCTGAGTGTGCGAGATAAGTATGTACCTGTCAGGCAGGAAGGAAGATATAGTGCGTGGAAACCGTGGTTTACGAAGGAAGTGAAATCTTTGGTCATGAGGAAGAAGAAGGCTTACGTTCAGATGAGATGTGAAGGCTCAGTTAGGGCCTTGAGGGTTACAAGGTAGCCAGAAAATACCTAAAGAGAGAGAGCTGAGAAGAGCCAGGAGGAGACATGAGAAGTTGTTGGCGGATACGATCAGGATAAACCCTAAGGCTTTCTATAGGTATTTAAGAAATAAAAGAATGACGAGAGTAAGATTAGGGCCAATCAAAGATTGTAGTGGGAAGTTGTGTGAGGAGTCAGAGGAGATCGGGGAAGCACTAAATGATTATTTTTTGACAGTATTCACTCTAGAAAATGACAGTGTTTTCGAGGAGAATGCTGAGCTACAGGCTACTAGACTAGGTGGAATTGAGGTTCACAAGGAAGAGGCATTAGAAATCCTGCAGAGTGTGAAAATAGATAAGTACCCTGCGCTGGATCGGATTTATCCTAGGATCCTCTAGGAAGTCTGGGAGGAGATTGCCGAGCCTTTGGCATTGATCTTTAAATCATTATTGTCGACAGAAATAGTGCCAGAAGACAGGATTATAGCAAATGTGGTTCCCCTGTTCAAGAAGGAGAATAGAGACAACCCTGCTAATTTTAGAACAGTGAGCCTTACTTCAGTTGTTGGTAAAGTATTGGAAAAGGTTATAAGAGATTTGATTTAGAATCATCGAGATAATCATCTAGAAAAGAATAATTTGATTATTAGCCAGCACGATTTTGTGAAGGGTAGGTCGTGCCTCACAAACCTTATTCAGTTTTTTGAGAAGGTGACCAGACAGTTAGATGAAAGCAAACTGGTTGATGTGGTGTATATGAAATTCAGCAATTCACAGTAGGCTATTGTACAAAATGCGAAGGAATGGGATTGTGGGAGATATAGCAGTTTGGATCAGTAATTGGCCTGCTGAAAGAAGATAGAGGGTGGTGGTTGATGGGAAATGTTCATCCTGGAGTCCAGTTACAAGTGGGGTACCGCAAGGGTCGGTGTTGGGTCCACTGCTGTTCGTCAGTTTTATAAACGACCTGGACGAGGGCGTAGAAGGGTGGGTTAGTAAATTTGCAGATGAAACGAAGGTCGGTGGAGTTGTGGATAGTGACGAAGGATGTTGTAGGTTACAGAGAGACATAAATAAGCTGCAGAGCTGGGCTGAGAGGTGGCAAATGGAGTTTAATGTGGACAAGTGTGAGGTGATTCACCTTGGTTCGAGTAAACATAATGCAATGTAAAGGACTAATGGTAAGATTCTTGGTTGTGTAGATGAGTAGAGAGATCTCGGTGTCCAGGTACACAGATCCTTGAAAGTTGCCACCCAGGTTGACAGGGTTGTTAAGAAGGCATACAGTGTTTTAGCTTTTATTAATAGAGCGATCGAGTTATGGAACTATGAGGCTATGCTGCAGCTTTACAAAACTCTGGTGCAGCTGCACTTGGAGTATTGTGTACAGTTCTGGTCACCACATTAAAAGAAAGCTGTGAAAGCTTTGGAAAGGGTGCAGAGGAGATTTACTAGGATGTTGCCTAGTTAGGAGGGTATCGAGGAAAGGCTGAGGGACTTGAGGCTGTTTTCATTGGAGAGAAGAAGGTTCAGAGGTGACGTAATAGAGACATAAAGTAATCAGAGGGTTAGATAAGGTGGCAGAGAGATGCTTTTTCCAAGTATGATGATGGCGAGCACAAGGGGGTAAAGCTTTAAATTGAGGGGTGATAGATATAGGACAGTTGTAAGAGGTAGTTTCTTTACTCAAAGAGTAGTAAGGGTATGGAATGATTTGCCTCCAACGGTAGTAGATTCGTCAACTTTACATTTAAGTCGTCATTGGACAAGCATTTGGACGCACATGGAATAGTGTAGGTTAGATGGGCTTCAGATTGGTATCCAAAGTTTGTGCAAAGATTTGTAGCTCGGGTGCTCGTTAGTGTGGTTCTGTTCGCTGAGCTGGGAATTTGTGTTGCAGACATTTCGTCCCCTGTCTAGGTGACATCCTCAGTGCTTGGGACCATCCTGGGAAACGCTTCTGTGATCTTTCCTCGGGCATTTATAGTGGTTTGAATCTGCCACTTCCGGTTGTCAGTTCCAGTCAGTAACAGCTGGAATTGACAACCGGAAGCAGCAGATTCAAACCACTATAAATGCCGGAGGAAAGATCAGGAAGCACTTCACAGGAGGCTCCCAAGCACTGAGGATGTCACCTAGACAGGGGACGAAACATCTGCAACACAAATTCTCAGTTCGGCGAACAGAACCACAGCAGGTCGGCGCAACATCGAGGGCCGAAGGGCCTGTACTGCGCTGTAATGTTCTATGTTCTATGACTTATATCCACTTCACATCTTCCTTTTCTAACCAATTCAATTTTTGTATTCTCCCACAATACATTCAACACATTTTTCATAAGATATAGATTATAGACACTTTCTAACAGAATTGATAACATAATACTTTTACTCAATATCTAACCTATAAATTTGCAACATTTCTGAACTGTTTTGTTGTCCCATCACCCAGTCCCCAGATGCAGTTGCAGCAAATAGTCATTAAATCTCAAAAGAATTGCCAAGTCTTTACTTCTGATCTAAGTGGCCATTTGTCCCTTTATTATGAAATGGGCATATTAATTACAGACTGTCTGTCTGACTGTAACATTTTCATGTGGATTACTCCAGGCAATTGAACATCAGGAGGTAAGAACAGGAATAGGCCATCTGGTTGCCAGGCCTGCTGTGGGAATCAACAAGGCCTGACTGTGGTCTTTTCTCCACATTAATGTCTTGTTCCAGACACACAAAGCAACCTGCATCTCCCTCAAACAAACCTCTCGACTCCTGCAACCCCAGCCACCAACGGTGAATAAAATCCAAAGAACTGTAGGTGGTGCAACACAAGAAAATAGAAATTATGAGTGGCAGTAGGAAATTCAACTGTGCAGTTATCCACATTAAACACTATCTGCCAGATATAGAAATCCGCCCCATTTTCTAACCCTACCATTATTCATCTGTAAACTCTTTAGCTCCTCATTACAACCTGTTTTACCACCTAGTTTAATACCATTTGGGAATGTAGTTGCTACCCTCTGTCTCTCCTTCCAGGCCAGTTGGACAGATTCTAAACAATTGAGGGCTGAGAACTGAACCCTGCAGCACCTCATTAGTTTCAGTTCGCCAGGGAAAGGCCATTTATCCCGATGCTCTGCTTTCTGTTAGTCAGTCAATCCTCTATCGAATTCAATACTCTAACCTTAACCCCTCGGTTCTAACCGCCTAGATCAGTCCTTCATGCAGCACCTTGTCAAATGCCTTCTGAAGTTCAGATGAACAGCAGTTGTTGCATCCCCATTATCCACCTTGCTGGTTGCATTCTCAAAGAACTCCAGCAGGTTTGTCAAGCACAACCTGCCCATCATGGAACTGTTCTGGTGAATTGAGCTTTGTTTTCCAAGTGTTCAGTTATTTCATACTTGACGGTTACTGAAGAAACTTCCCCACTACAGAGGTTAAACTCACTGGTCTGCAGTTTGTGAATTTTTGTCTATCTCCTGTTTTGGTAACGAGTACTACATTATTAATTTTCCAACACATCGGTACCGTTCCAGAATTCAAGGATTTTTTGAATATCCTAACTAACACATCCACTATCTGTGCTTTATATCCTTTAATGTGATATACTGCAGGCTGAGGGTCTGACCTGTCTATAATCCCATCAATGTATTTAATATCTTCTTCCTCGTCATCGTAGTACTTCCATCATGATCCTTTGCAGTTGCTTTAAATTTTGGGATGAAATTATCTTGCACTGTGAAAACAGAAAGTGTTGGTTTTACCTCTGCCATTTCTGAGTTTCCCATTATTACCTCGCCATTTTCATCCTCTCAGAGGCCAACATTTACTTTCAGCATTTTAAAACTTTTTGTCTACTCAGAGAAGTGTTCTTTATCATTTTTTATGTTTTCTCCGCATTTTCCTTCATAGCCATTTTGATTATGTTTTTAGTAGCTGTTTGCTGACAATTAAAGTGTTTTTCTTTAATTCCTTAAAGGATGAGGGTGTCGCTGGTTAGACAGCAGTCATTGTCCGTCTCTAATTGCCCAGAGGGCAGTTAAGCGTCAACCCAATATGTCTGGGTTTGAAGTCACATATCGGTCAGACCAGGTAAGGGTGGTGTTTTCCGGTCCTAAACGATATTCATGAAACATATGGGTGTTTCCAACCATGACCAATGGATTCATTGCCACCAATAGATTCTTAATTCCAGGTTCATATTGGATTTAAATTCCACCATCTGCCGTGGCGGCATTTGAAGCCATGTCCCCAAAACATTATCTGGATTAGCAGTCAGTGATAATACCACCAGAAAAGAACCGTCATGTTATTATTGACTTCCTTGTTAAGACACGGATCGCTTTTCACCTTTTTACAATTCCTCTTCCACTCAGGATTACACTTTATTTGAGGGAGTTGGACTATCTTGCTAAGTAGATGCCACTGTTCTTCAAATGTCTTGCACTTTAATCTTTTTGACATGTCCACTCAGGCCAAGCCCTTCCTCAGACCAGTAAAATTATCATTGTCCAACACTTAACCTCTCCTATGTGACTCTGTCTTCGCTGTTACAGTCTGAATGTGCAATTCCAACATGTTGTGGTCACTCTTTCTAAGATGATCCTGTACTACAATATGATTTTTCACTCCTTCCTCATTACATAATACCAAAGCCAGTTCTCTGTTTGGTTCCATGACATGTTAATCAAATAAATAATCCATGATATATTCGACGAATCGTTCTTTGAGACTCCCCTTGCCAAATTGATTAATCCAAGCAAATTGCATGCTTACATTCCCATAATCACTCATGTGCTCTTGTCTCAAGCCATCGTTATTTCCTGGTTCATGCTATTCCCTACTTTGAAAGTAATTTATCGTTGGGAGGGGGGTAGTTTGTGGGCTGGAAATGCTTCGACCAACAGGTTTCTTTCAATGCGTTTTATTTCAAACCAGACTGATTCATCAGATTTGTCCCACGTGCTAATATCATTTCTTAATACAACCTTGACATAATCCTTAACGAATACAGGCACTCCACCTGCTGTTCCTTTTTGTCTGAATACTGAGCAGCCTTGGACATTTAACACCCTAGTCCTGACCTTCACGTAATCACATTTCACTCATGCCCACCATGCCATACCTATTTATATCTGTTAGCGCAATCAGCTCATTCATTTTATTCCAAATACTGCACACATTTAGTTCAAAAACATTTTAATATAAATTCTATCGATTTGTCTTTCTCTTTTAATATTTGTGTGTACAGGCACTCCATCCTTATTTATTGACCCCTGATAATAGTGAGTCTATTATTTACTCCAACTTGCAACTCACATTTTAAAAAAATTGTTGTGATTAGTTCCCTCAGTATGGTCATTAATATGGCTCTGCATGTTTATTTGACAAACCTTTCCTTTCTGCTCATTTTCTGACCTGCTGCTTTGTATCCCATCCTCCTCTAAATCTGCATGATCACACCTCCCTTTCGGGATGTTGGGACCCCTCCAGTTAAAGTGAACACTTTCCTTTCTGTCGTTCCCACGTGCACTGAACGCAATCGGAGTCATCCAAAAATCAGAAACCCTCCTCCCAAACTAGCTCTTTGCCACATATTCAACTCGACTATCTTCCTCTTCCTTGACTCACTTCCAGTTGCCCGGGAGTAATCCCAAGAATATAATCCTGGAGATCCTGCTTTTCAACTCACTCCTAACTCCCCGAACTTCCTTTGCAGGACCTTTCGCTCTTCTTACCTATGTCATTGGTATCAATGTGAACCACGACCGCTGGCTGTTTACCCTCCCACTTCAATATGCCCTGAGCATGCTCGGAGACAATCTTGATCCTGTCACCGACCACCCTTCTTATGAAAAAATCATTGAATCATAGAATCCCTACTTTGTGAAAACAGGCCATTTCAAACAGCACGTCCACGCTGACCCTTTGGAAAGTATATTGGCCGGAAAGCTGGACAATCTGTCAGAGCTTAGAGAGACAGGAACAGCAATAGAGCCTGGAGACACTAACACAGATAGGGAGTATTGCAGACACTGGAGGAGATTCCTGCTTTAGGGATGGTTGTAGGGGAGTGTAACGTTTACACAGATAGGGGTATAAGAGCTGGAGAAGGTTATGGAGATGATTAGATTGGTGGGGGGACCGAAGGAGCCTACATTGACAGGGCTGGTGATAGCGACAGGAGAACGTTAAAGAGATAGTAAGTCTTGTAGAAACTGATCGGGAGACTCAGAAGCATTGGAGTTGGTTCCACAGATCGGGGGTTTCACAGGGTCCTGAGAGGATTACGCAAATAGGGAGGTTTGTAGGATATCCACATTTTCAGAGTGTTTCAGGAATGGAAAATGTTATACAGTTAAGGAGGGATGTTGAAGCTGTGGGAGTTCACAGACACTCGGATTCGAAGGGTTTGGGGCTGATAATGGATTGAGGGATATATTTACGCAGAGGGATAGTTTAGATTAGATTCCCTACAGCATGGGAACAGGTATTCTGCCCAAGAAGTCCACACCAACTCTCCAAAGAGTAACCCACCCAGACCCACTTCTCTCAGACAATGCACCTAACACTATGGACAATTTAGCATGGCCAATTCATCTGACCTGCACATCTTTGGACTGTGGGAGGAAACCCATGCAGTCACGGGGAGAAAGTGCAAACTCCACACAGAGAGTCAACAAATGCTGGAATCGAACATGGGTCCCTGGGGCTATGAAGCACCATTGCTCACCACCGAGCCACTGTGCTGTCCCAAATTGCAGAATTACATAAAGAGACAGAGGTTGAGGTACTGGGGGGACTGTAGGGAGTGGATGAGCAAACAGAGATGTGGAGGGCTGTTGTGGCTTGAAAAGGGTCTGGAGGTGTTTATATCCGTAAGGATGTCGGTAAGGATGGTTTGAAGGTTACTGAGGTCGTGTGGTGCTATAGGCTAGGAGGCAGGAGTGTTATTGGGCCTGCAGAAGGTTACAGTGATATCATGTTCTCTTGGGGTTTGAGGAAGGTACACAGGTGGGTACTTTGGTCCAGACTGGAGGATTTTACAGCGACGGGGGCACTGTAAGTATTGTGCAAAATGACAGAAATAGGGAGCATTGTACGGAGTGCAGGATGAGATTATTGAAATTGGGCATGTTATCGACACTGGAGCAATTTACACATAGGGAGAGTCGTCAGCATTGGAGTAGGTTTCAAATATTCAGCAGAAATATGGGAGGCCGGAGTTGACAGAAACAGGAAAATTTCTGGGAATTACAAGCATTCAAGACATTGGCACAAACAAGTTGGACTGAAAGGCATGTTTCCTTGTTGTATGACTGTATCATATGACAAGAGACAGTGTGAGGAGGGAATATAGAACAGAAAGATCCCAGGATTCAATGCGATCTCCTTGAGGGAGTCATGATTTGGAGATTCCGGTGTTGGACTGGGGTGAACAAAGTTAAAAATCACACAAAACCAGGTTATAGTCCAACAGGTTTAATTGGAAGCACACTAGCTTTCGTTGCGATGCTCCTTCATCAGGTGATAGTGGATTGCTCAATTCTAACACACAAAATTTATAGCAAAAAATTATAGTGTGATGTAACTGAAATTATACATTGAAAAATTGATTGTCTGTTAAGCCTTTCATCTGTTAGAATACAGTGATAGTTTCACTTCTTTCATGTGTAAATCACAAAACCTTTTTTTTTAAAAAAGTTTCATTCTCGGGTTAGCTGTTAACAATGGTGATAGCTAGACAATATGTTGAAAGTGTTGGCCCCCTGTGCTCTCTGTCTATGCCATAATGCTTAGATTGATTCTAATCTAAAAAGTGAGATAACGGAGTTTTACATAAATTCATGCAGTTTTTGAGCTCAGAGTTCGACATGAATGCATGCAGTTTTTGAGCAAAGTACAATGTAATCCTAAAAGTACAAATTCACCCCACAAAATATATGTCTGCATGTGGGTCTTTCTCTGTCTGTGTGTGTGTGTGTGTTTGGGTTGGGGGTTGTGAGTGTGAGAAAGTGTATGTGTGTGTAGTGAGTGCAGAGTGTCTTAAGTCTGTGAGGGGGTGCATGTGTGAGTGTGGAAGTGTGTGTGTCTGTAAGGGTGTCTATGGGTATCTGTGTGCACGTCTGTGTGTACGTGTGTCCATGTGTATGTGAGAGAGCGTGTGTGTAGGAGTATCTGTGTGTGTGTGTGCATAGTGCAATACTGGTCACCTGTAATGAGATATGAACCCAAGGTCCCGGTTGAGGCCCTCCCTATGGGTACCGAACTTAGCTATCAGCCTCTGCTCGATCACTTTTCTCTGCTGCCTGTCTCGAAGTCCACCTTGGAGGATGGTCACCCGAAGGTCCGAGGCTGAATGTCCTGGACCACTGAAGTGTTCCCCAACTGGGAGGGAACACTTCTGTCTGTTGATTGTTGTGTGGTGCCCATTCATCCGTTGTCATAGCCTTTGCTCGGTTTCCCCAATGTACCATGCCTCCGGGCATCCTTGCCAGCAACAGATAAGATACACAATGTTGGCTGAGTCACATGAGTACCAGCCATTCACAAGGTGGGAGGTGTCCCCACGTGTAATGGTGGTATCTATGTCCACAATCTGACACGTCTTGCAGCGTCCACCGTGACAAAAAGGTTTTGTGATTTACACATGAAAGAAGTGAAACTATCACTGCATTCGAACAGATGAAAGGCTTAACAATCAATTTTTCAATGTATAATTTCAGTTACATCACACCGTAAATATTTGCTATAATTTCTGTGTGTTAGGATTGAGCCCTCCACTATCACCTGATGGAGTGTCGCTCCGAAAGGTAGTGTGCATCCAATTAAACCTGTTGGACTACAACCTGGTGTTGTTTGATTTTTATCCTTGAGGGAGGCCTGCTTTCCCCTCTGTTGTACTGATCCTCAGTAAGACAGCACAGGCCTGGATTGATAACTGTCAAATTCCTATATTGACACAGGAAGGCTCAGTACAGCAGAGATGAAAATTAACAAAAGGGTGTGGACTGAGCCTGGGACAAATCGTGCTCTGTGTTCGTTCTTCAACACTGTATCTATGTCATGTCTTCTGGACCAACGTTCGATCCCTTAAATACACTCTGCTCTGTTCACTGTGAATGATCTTACTTATCTGCAGGATTTACTGAAGGCTCCAGATCTCACTCTCCATCTCTCTGGCTGACCAACTGTCTTCAGTGTGGTGATGGACGAAACAGGAATTGGGAATTCTGCTGAGTTAGGAACATCCTGAGTACCTACAGAAGACAGAGGATCAGACAGAATGGGAAATTAGACTGATGCAGCGAGGGTTACACATGAAAAAAAGCCACCGAGTCCCACAGAGATCTGAAAAATCCCAGTCTCCATCCCTGGTCTGTGCTGCTGTGTCTCCCTGGAGTGGATAATTCTGTTGGTTCAGGATCTGAAGTATCCGCAAAAGGTGCAGTCAGCGGCAGCAATTAAACCCTCACAGTTACAGATACCACATGGAGTGAGACTGTGTGATATCACCAGAGTGCAGGAAAGCATCACGATCAAACCACAGTCAGGAAGGAGGTGCACTGGGATTGGTACGCACGGATGAGAGAGCTATCAGTCGGCCAGGCAATGGTCAAGTGTTACTCTCACTCAACTGTTCATCCAGAATTTAATGCTGGTAGCATCTGACTGCTTAATACCCTTTAAGTAAGGAAATCTGTTATGGGCTGCCGGTCTCGCCTACATATGAATCCAGACCCAGAGCAAGGAGGTTGACTGAACTGCCCCCAGGAATGACCTGGCAAGCCACACAGCTCAAGGGCCGCTCGGGGGATGGACATGAAATGCTGGCCAGCCAGAGACAGCAACTTTCCCGAGTGAATTAAAAACAACCCTGCTGGGAGCAGTGTCCTGGCCAATCATGTCGGCAGGTTTATGGACAGGGCTTTAAACTGACAGAGAGGATGCAGGGACATGGTTCAGGTGTAAGGAGCTTTCCAAATCCAAATATGGAAGGTGAAGCATCAGAACAGCATGAGGATGTGACTGAAGACAAGCAGAAAGGAACGGGAAGGCACAGAGTTTAACTAAAACTGTACATCAGTGAATTAGGCTGTGACAGGACATTCTGGGAAAAAGTCAATTCCAGTTTTTTTTGGAATTGTCAAAGCATCAGCAAGAACTTGTGACACAGGGATAAATATGATTTGGTCACCAGAAAGATGTGGCTACAGGAGAAACTGTGCTGTACTGTTCTGTGTTCTAAACAGAGAGGGTTACAACAGCAGGAAGAGGTTTCAGGAGGCTGGAGAAGATGAGATCTGAATGAATAGACACAATTAGGATGGTTTGCTTGGAGTGCCAAAGGTAACAGAAACACCAATGGCCTGATCTGAAGCAGATGACCCAGACTGGGATGGGTGTGGGAATTGGAGGTTGTTTCAGAGGGAGGGAGGACGATAGAGGCCACAGGGAGTTACAGAAATGCAGAGAGCTGTATGGCTTGTAGGAGTTCATGGAGATGGGGAGGTTAGGAGGGATGGTCCAGTTTACAGGGATAAGGATGTTGGTTGAATGGAGTAGTTTACACAGTCAGGAATGCTTTAGGCGATTCGAGCAGATTACAGCGATAAAGTGGGTTGTATAGACTGGAGGAACAAACAGAGATATGGAGGGTAGTTATGACTGAATATGTTTATAGATACAGGAAGGTTTAGGCTCTGCAGATTATTTAGATATGGAGGGTGTGGTGTCTGACAGATATTCCAGAATGGCAGTAATTTTAGTTGGAGACAGTTTCACAGATGAGGGCATTAGTAACTATCTCCAGAATGGTCAAAATGGGAAGGGTTGTAGGGGATTTTCCCTTCACACGAACGGGGACATACTTGATTATTGAGATCACACTTTTAAAAACCTCCCATTTGCCAGTAATTCATTTTCATTCAAACATACCAACCCATGATTTGGACGTGCCGGTGTTGGACTGGGATGGGCAAAGTTAAAAACCACATAACACCAGCTTACATTGCAGTAGGTCTATTTAGAGGCACTAGCTTTCGAAATGCTGCTTCTTCATCAGGTGGTTGTGGAGCACAGTCATATGACACAGCATTTATAGCAACAGGATGGCAGTGTCATGGAATGAAATATTAAACAGGTTTTGATTAATTCTTTCATCTTTTAGAATGATCACCAGCGCTTGTAAATCTAGCGCTTCCAAACACAGAGTGTCCTCGATTATCCAAATATCAATTCGCTGAATATCGGATTATCCAAAGGAGATCTCGAGGTCCCGATAGAAACATTACATCAAAGAGCTGATTCAACCCTGATTGTGTTTGTTTTGTTCGCACTGATTAAAACCGATCTCGGCTCACAGAAATCCTGCTGAGAACAGTCCTGGACATTGAGCCCACGTACCATCTCCAAATGACTGACCTCCCACCCTCTCTGGCTCTGCCCACACTTAGCCTGGAGTTCTACATAGAGGTAAATCCTAAACTCCCCCCTTCCCTAGATATTCTCTTGAACATTGTCCTGTACAGTGCAGAGGTGGAACGTTTCGAAATGCTGCAGTAAAACTTTGTGTGTGCAGCTATGTGTGCGTGTGAGTGTGCATGCGCTATTTAGAGAATTAACCACTAAAGGCAGCAGCTGTCTTACTGTTGGTGTCCACTCCGGCTACCCAGGAGGGGGAGGAGATGACGGGGGCAGGGGCGCACAAGCGGTGGGACAGCCGGGGGTATGGGCGCAAACGGTGGGTGGGGCGGGCGGGGGTGCAGTGTTGGACAGGTTTGGGACTGGAGGGGCATTGTTGGAGGCAGACGTGGGCAGTGTTTGACAGGTTTTGGGCGGGCTGAGGGTGACGTTGGATGGGTTTGGGGGCAGGAGGGGTGCAATGTTGGAGGCGGGCAGAGGATGTTGTTGGATGGGTTTGGGGGCAGGGGCGGGTGGCGAGTGGAGGGTGGCTTTGGACGGTTTTGGTGGCGGGGGCAGGCGTGGGTCTCTGTTGGATGAGTTTGGGTCTGGCGTGGAGGGCGACTTTGAGGGGTGGGTGGTGATGGTGTTGAAGGGTTTGGGGGCGAGCAGCGGGGCGTTTTTGGTGACTGGCTGGGCGTGAGTGTTCACACATGGTTTGGTGCTGCCTAGTCACCTCAACGGGGACTAGACATTACCGAAAACTCCGAGCCAGAGAGGAAAGGCATTGAATTGAGTAATTGAATCATCAATAATCTGAATGAACTATTGTCTGCCCATCTCGTTGAGATAATCGAGGTTCCTGTGTACACCAGCTGGATGATAACCTGGTGTTGTGTAATTGTTACCTTCACCATGCTCGATCCTTCTGAATGTCCCCAATATTGGCCCTGTTCCAGTTTTCCTCTTCAAACTGTGGACCTGTCTGATCTTTTTCGATAACTATGTTAAAACGAAGACAGTTGTGGTCACTGGACCCAAAGTGCTCTCTGACTTATACTTCAGTTACTTGCCCGACCTCGGTTTCTGAGGGGAGGTCCAGTGTTGCATCCGTCTGAGTAGCGTAGAGCCCTCTACATCTTGGTTTAGGAAACTTTCTTCCACATATTTGACAAATTCCACCCCATATGGCCCTTTCACACTCTGGGTGATCCAGTCAATCCAGGGGAAGTTAAAATCTCCAACCAATGCTACTCAATTATTGTTATAGGTACCTGCAATTTCACTACACATTTTCTCCTCTCGTACCCGCTGGCTATTTGGGGGTCTAAAACACGATCCCAGCAGACTGACCAACCACTTTTTGTTTCTAACTTTTAAATATATGGCCTCATTTGAGGACCGCTTAACAATATTGTCTCTAAGCACTGTTGTAATGTCCTCCCTAATCAAAGGGACTGCTCCCCCTCCTCACCTACTTGTCCTTCTGTCACGCCTGTAGTTTCTGTATCCTGGATCACTGAGCTGCCAGTCCTGTCCTTCTCTCAGACATGTTTCTGTTATGCCTATATTATCCCAGTCCCCAGAGCTAATCCATGGTCTGAACTTGTCTGCCTTACCAGTCAGGCCTCGTGCTTTGTAATTAATGCCCTTTAAACTAGAAGTCTTTTCCCTCCCTATACTGTGCCCCGGATATCCTGGATAGGAAACTTGCTCTTGATGGCTGATGCATTTTCCCCTGACGAGTTGATGGCCCCTCTCTTATTCAGAGTTTCAACTCCTTGCCAAACTAGTTTAAATCCTGCCCGGGTAACACGAGCAAATCTCCTCCCAGGGATACTGGTGCCCCTCTGCATCCAGTGCCATCCATCCCCCTGGTACAGGTCACCTCTACCCCAGAAGAGATCCCAATGACCCATGAACTGAAAACCCTGCCCACTATACCAGCTCCTCAGGCACACATCCATCCGGCCTACGTTTCTATTTCTATCCTCACTGGCACGTGGCACTGGGAGTAATCTGGAGATCATTAACGTCAATATTCTGCTTTTTTAAACTTCTTACCTAACTCC
This sequence comes from Chiloscyllium punctatum, assembly GCF_047496795.1. Lineage (NCBI taxonomy): Eukaryota > Metazoa > Chordata > Chondrichthyes > Orectolobiformes > Hemiscylliidae > Chiloscyllium > Chiloscyllium punctatum. Next base: position 28,406,072 of record NC_092761.1, on the reverse strand, counting down.
CTATACTCATTTTAACAGAACGCCATCCATTTGTCTACCCCTGTCATGTGGACCGATGTGCACAATGACCTCTGGCTGTTACCCTTCCACCTTCAGAATGTTCAGTAATCGCTCAGAGACATCCTTGACCCTGGTACCTGGGAGGCAGCACACAATCCTGGGGTCTCTTCTGCAGCCACACAGTCTCCTGTCTGTCCCCCTCACAACTGTGCCTCCTATCAGTATCACGATCATTACAGAGGATCTGGCAAACAGAGACTGGGAGGAACTCCCTGCAGTTGGGTCCATGTTAGGAAAGTGGAGTATTTTAAAGTGATGCAGTGAGAACGGAGGGCCAGTGTGCTCCTTGAAGAGTGAATAGTAAAGGCAACAAGTCCAGGGAATACTGATCAAGTGATATCGTGAGTTTGATAAAGAAAATACAGTTCAATAAAATCAGGTGAAGCCATTCACAAGTATAGAGAGTGCAAGGGGATTGTGGAAAATGAGGGACAAACAATGGTCATGAAATATATTTGGCAGATACGATTGTGGAAAAGCCACAGGTATTTTATCAGCATCGTGAGAGTAAGAGGATTCCCAGGGAAAGAGGAAGGCCTGTGAGAAACCAAAGGGACAATCTGTGCATGGAGCCAGAGGAAGCAAGTGAGGTCTTCAATGAATACTTTCCATCTGTATTCACACAGGAGAAAGGCATTGTAGCCGGGGATTTCAGTTGGGATGCTGAGATTCTAGAACATGTTAAGATCAATAAGGAGGAGGTATTAAATGCTTTCACAGGTATAAAGGTGGAGAAATCCCCAGTGCCCAATTAAATGTATCCCAGGCTGCTATGGGAGGTAAGGGAGGAGATTGATGGGGCCCTGGTGGATATATTTAATACTTTGCTGGACACAGGTGAAGTGCTGAATGACTGGAGGATCGCTAATGTGGTTCCTTTATTCAGGAAGGGCAGCAGGGATAGGCCAGGTAATTACAGAGCAGATAGTCTGACAGCAGGAGGAGGGAAATTGGGAACAATTCTGAGGAACAGGTTGAATCAATAACTGGAAAGGCAGGGATCGATTAGTGATAGCATGATTTGGAAGAGGAAGATAATGTCTGATGAAATCAGCTGAGGTTTCTTTGAAATTACGATTGAAGATATTGATGAGGGCAGTGCAGATGTTGTGGTTTCCATGGAGTTCATTTAGGCCTTTGACAAGGTCCCATGTGGAAGGCTGGTCCAGAAGGGAAGAGCCCATGGGATCCAAGGAAAGTTGGCAAATTGGATCCAAAATTGTTGGAGGGTTGTTTTTGTGATTGAAAGCCTTTGCCCACCGGCTGTACAACAGGGATCTGTGCAGGAACCATTGCTGTTTCTTATGGGCATTAGTCACTTGGATGTGAAAGCAGAAGGTATCATTAGTAGGTTTGTAGATGACATGAAAGGTGAGGGTGTTGTCCACAGTGAGGGGGGTGGTCTTAGGCTACAGTCTGAAGTTTGGGGCTGGGACAGAATTTCAAGTGAGTCATTTCAATTGACAAGTCAGGCAAGAGCACAGCAGGCAATGAGGGTAACCAGATCAATTAAACTGTATTTACTTTGATGTAAAAGATCTAACAGGTTATACAGATGAAAGCACGGCATGGATGGGAGCATGGGACAGGGATATCACAGGAATTAAGGAAATACAGCTGAGGGAGGGACAGGTCAGGCAACTCAATGTTCCAGGAACAGATGCTTCAGGAAGGATAGAAGGGGAGGCAAGAGAGGAGGGGGATTAGTGTGTTTTGATCAGTGAAAACATCACTGCAGCACTGAGAGGATATTACTGGAGATCTGTGTTAGTGGAACTGAGAAATTACACTGGATGACCAGTTTGATATGACGGCACTACAGTCAGTGGGAAATTGAGCAGCAAATATGTTGGGGATATCAGATATCTGTAATAATGATAGGGCTGTAATGGTCGGGGCTTTTAACTTTCTAAACCGAGGCTGGTATTGCCAGGATGTTCACAGCTTGGATAGAAGAGAATTGTTCAGTGTGTTCAAGAAAACCGTCTCAGTCAGTATGTAACTGGTCCGACTGGAGGAAGGGATAAAAACTGACCTCCCTTCGGGAAACAAGGGAGAGAAAGGGACAGAAGTGTTTGTGGGGGAGCACTTTGGCAAAGTCACCACAATTCTATTAGTTTAGAAATAGCGATGGAAAAGGACAGGCCTTTTCCACAAGTTAAAGATCAAAACTGGCCTTGCCCCAGTCCGGAAGGTATTAGGCAAGACTGTTCAAAAGTTGATTCGTGGAAGCTATTTGAAAGTAAAGAGACGTCGGGCAAGTGGGATTCTTTCAAAAGAGAGATAAATTAAGATTTCAGGAGCAGCATATTCCTATTAGTATGAAGGACAATGCTGACACAAATGGGTAACACTGGATGACTGGGGATATTGAGGTTCTGGTCCAGACAAAAGGGGGCACATGTCCTATATAGCCAGCTGAATTAAGTCAATCCCTTGAAGAACATTGTGGGTGTAGTAATACTCTTAAGAGGGAAACCATGAGGGTGTAAAGGGGAACTGACAGAGCTTTGGGCAGATAAGGTTCAGGAAAATCCAGAGAGATTCTACAAGTATATTAACAACAGAAATTAACTCGAGACAAAATGTGACCCCTGAAAGATCAATGAAGCCATCTGTGTGTGAACCAACAGGAAATGGGCGAGATCCGAAACAAAAATTAAAAGTCAGAACTTACTGTGGAAAACACACTGGGGAAGCAGGGAAATAAACAGTGATGTTTTCAAAGAGTCCACATTGGAGAACAGGAGGTGCTGAAGGTTTTAAAACGCATTAAAATCAGACAACTCCCAGGGAACTAATCAAGTACATCCCAGGACATTGGAGTAAGTTAGGAAAGAAACTTACAAAGATATTTCTATCACTGACAGCCACGGGTGGTGAGCTGGGAGACTGGAGGGTGGCTAATGTTGTGCCAGCATTTAGGAAAGGCTGCGAGGGAAAGCCAGGGACATCAACACCAATTAGCTTGATGTCAGTGGTGCCAATGTTGTTGGAAGTGATTCTGCGGGACAGGAGTCACATGCATTTGGAAAGGCAATGATTGATTAGGGATAGTCAGCATACTTTTGTGCGTACAAAGGGGTGTCTCTCAAACTTGATAGAGTTTGTTGAAGAGGTGACCAAGGAGATGGATGAAGACAGAGCAGTAGACGTTGTCTATCCTGACTTCAGCAAGGCTTAAGTCAGGGTTTAGCCTGGTGCACTGGTTAGTAAGATTAGATCACATAGGATCAGGGAGAGCAAGCCAAACAAACACAAAATGGGCTTGACAGTAGGAGACAGAGGATGGTGGGAGAGGATTGTTGTGCAGACTGGGGGCCTCGGACCAGCGGTGTGTCATGAGGATCAGTGCAGCGTCCATAAATGTATATTATTGACACAATCGAGAATATATGAATTAGTGTTAGCATTTTTGTGGATAGTAAAATAGGTGTTATAGTGGGCAATGAATATAGTTATCAAAGGTGATCTTAACCAACTGAGCCATGGGTCAAGAAATGAAAGGTGGAGTTGAATTCAGGTGTTGGATTTTGTTAAGACAAACCAGGGAGGACTAACACAGTTAATGGCAGTGCTCTGTTCAGTGTTGTCGAACGGACAGAGACCAAGGGGTGCAGTTACATTGTTCCTTGGATGTGGCTTCACATGTGGAGAAACAGACAGGCTGGAGAAGCTGGAAAGCAAAACAGGGCAATGAGATAGCTTTGGAAGATAAAGTTAAGGAGAATCCAAAGAGATTCTACAGCACACAAGTACAAAAAAGCAACTCGAGTGACAATAGAGCCCTTCAAAGATCAAGAAGGCCATCCGTGCCTGGAACCACAGGAGATGAGTGTGACCTGAAATGAATATTTCATGTCAGAACATACAGTGGACAAAGACCAGGAAACAAAGGGAGAGAAACAATGATGTCTTGAAAAGAGTCCCCATTACAGAAGAGGTGGTGCTGGAGATCTTAGAACACAAAGGTAGAGAACGCCCGAGGTCCTGAACAAGTGTATGCCACAACATTGTGGCAAAGTCGCAGCGAGGACCATGGCAGAGATATTTCTATCATTATCCGTCGTATTTCCCTTGGGCGGAGGTGGCTGAGGGGTGAACTTAGAGGAGAATGTGAGGACTGCAGATGCTGGAGATCAGAGCTGAAAATGTGCTGCTAGAAAAGCGCAGCAGGTCAGGCAGCATCCAAGGAACAGGAGAATCGACGTTTTGGATTCCTGAAGAAGGGCTGATGCTCGAAACGTCGATTCTCCTGTTCCTTCGATGCTGCCTGAACTGCTGCGCTTTTCCAGCAACACACTTTCAGCTCTAAGGGGTGAACTTATAAAGGTTTATAAAACCATGAGGGGTATACTTAATGTGAATAGTAAAGGTTTCTATCCCAGGGTAGGGGAATCCATTACTAGAGGGCAGAAATATAAGGTGAGAGAATAAATACTTAAAAGTGACCAGAGGAGAACATTTCCACATAGAGAATGGTGCATGTATGGAATGGGCGTCTGGGGAAGGGGTAGAGAAAAGTAAAGTTACAACATGGAAAAGACATTTTGGCAGATATATGGAGAAGAGAAGGTTTGAAAGGATATGGAGCAAACACATGCAAATGCGACTTGTTCATGAACAGTAGTCAGCATGGACTAGTTGCATGGAAGGATAATAAATGCAGTACATTTCAAATCTGGGGAGAGACGACAGGGAAGGTGGACGTTACAGGGACAGGCACTGTTGTAGGAGTTACAAATTATTGAAGACACTGGTCCACGCGACATGGAAGAGTAACAAAAAGATGGGGTACTGGGCTAATGGTCGCATACTTGGTAGTGTGGAAGAGCAGAGGGATCTTGGTGTCCATGTACACAGATCTCTGAAAGTTGCCACCCAGGTAAATAGTGCAGTGAAGAAGGCACATGGCGTACTGGCTTTTATTGGTAGAGGAATTGAGTTCCGGAGTCCTGAGGTCATGCTGCAGTTGTATAAGACTCTGGTGCGGCTGCATCTGGAATATTGTGTGCAGTTTTGGTCGCCATACTATAAGAAGGATGTGGAGGCAGTGGAACGGGTGCAGAGGAAGTTTACCAGGATGTTGCCTGGTATGGTAGGAAGATCCTATGAGGAAAGGCTGAGGCACTTGGGGTTGTTTTCATTGGAGAAAAGAGGGTTTAGGGGTGACTTGATAGAGGTGTACAAGATGATTAGGGGGTTAGATAGGGTTGACAGTGAGAACCTTTTTCAACGTATGGAGTCAGCTATTACAAGGGGACATAGCTTTAAATTAAGTGGGGGGTAGATATAGGACTGATGTTAGGGGTAGGTTCTTCACTCAGCGAGTCGTAAGTTCATGGAATGCCCTGCCAGTAGCAGTGGTGGACTCTCCCTCTTTATGGGCATTTAAGTGGGCATTGGATAGGTATATGGAGGATAGTGGGTTAGTGTAGGTTAGGTGGGCTTTGATCGGCGCAACATCGAGGGCCGAAGGGCCTGTACTGCGCAGTATTCTTCTATGTTCTATGTTCTATGTACAGTGTTGGAGGAGAAACACAGAACAGAAAGATCCCAGGCAGCTTTCCCACCCACTCATGGGAAGCCTGCTTTCCCCTCTGTTGTCCTGATGCTCACTAAGACATCACAGGCATGGATTGATAACTGTGACACTCCTGATACTGTCTCAGAACAACAAAACTTACAGTAGACGTGGTGATTGAGCCTGGGGTGTGTCTGTATACTGCTCCCCCTCCAGCACTGTTAGCTGATGTTTGGAGCCCTCTCGCTGCTCTCTGCACGGTGAGTGATCTCACTTCAGTGCAGGGTTTACTGAAGGCTCCAGATCTCCCTGCCCTTTGTCTCTCTGCCTGACCAACCATCTTCAACGTGGTGATGGATGGGACACCCAGCAGCTGGGAAATCTAATGAGTCAGGAACTTCCTGAGTACCTACAGGAGACAGAGAAATAGACAGAAAGGGAAATTAGACTGATGCAGTGAGGGTTACACATGGAGAATAGTACTGTGTCCCATGGAGATCTGGAAAATACCAGTCTCCATCCCTGGCCTTTGCAGAATTCTGCTGGCTCAGAATCTGGAGTAGCTGTAAGAGTTGAGAGACACTGACAGAGGCAGCATTTAGACCCACACAGTGAGGGATACCACATGGAGAGAGACTGAGTGATATCACCAGAGTGCAGGAAGGTATCAGGAACAAACAATCATGAAGGAAAACAGGTTTAGCTCCATGATACACGGGTATCAGTGTTCAGGGATAAATAGCCTGTGAGCAGACAAAGTAATGGCCTGTTGATATTGTTGCTAGAGCATGTATCCCAAACCTCAGCTAATGTTCAGGAGAGGCAGGTTTGAACCACATCATCTGAAATGGTGGAATTTGAAATAAATTATTTTAAAAATAGCAATTGACCATCTATACATACCATTACTGATGTACAATAAATCCAAACACTTATCATTCAGAGAAGGACATCTGCCCACCCTCACGGGGTCTGCACAACATACCCACAGCAAAGTGTATGCCTCCCAATTACCTTCTGAAGTGGCCGAGCAATTATTCAGCTCAAGGACAGCTAGGGCTGGGCAAGAAAGGCTGGTCAGCCAGAGACTCTCACATCCCATAACTGATTTTAAAAATAATCCATTAGGACGGGGTCCCACTGGAACTGAGCGGGGACCAGTGTCCTGGCAAATCATGTCGGTAGGTTTGTGGACAGGTAAACCTAGAGGGTTCAGGTGAAAGGAGCTTTCCAAATCCAAATAGAAAAGTGACGCATGTGAACAGCACGGGGATGTGGTTGAAGACAAGCAGAAAGGAACAGGAAGGGACAAATTTTAACTAAAACTGTATATCAGTGAATCGATTTGTGACAGGAAATTGTGGGAAAGAGTAAATTATCTTTTTTTTTGGAATGGATAAAGTCTCTGAAGCAAGGTAGACTAATTTGTGACAAAGAGATAAAAGAGATTTAGACACCAGTGAGACATGGTTACAGGACGAACAAAAGTTGGAACATAAATATTCAATGGTTCACAACCTTGCAGAGACTCAGGCAAAATTACTTAGATTTAGATTACTTACAGTGTGGAAACAGGCCCTTCGGCCCGACAAGTCCACACCGCCCCGCCGAAGCGTAACCCACCCATACCCCTACATCTACATCTACATCTACATCTACCCCTTACCTAACACTACAGGCAATTTAGCATGGCCAATTCACCTGACCTGCACATCTTTGGACTGTGGGAGGAAACCGGAGCACCCGGAAGAAACCCACGCAGACACGGGGAGAACATGCAAACTCCACACAGTCAGTCGCCTGAGGCGGGAATTGAACCCGGGTCTCTGGCGCTGTGAGGCAAACGGGTAACACGAACCATAATGGAGAACAAAGGCATTACAGAGAAAGCATTTGGCATCATATCATGAAGTAGAGTCAGTCTGAATGTAAATTCTGGCTACTACTTGCCAAGGACACAAGCGGCAGAACAGTTTTTGGCTACTTAACAACATTTCATTGCTCATCATTTGCATTAAAGAAGAACTCATTGGAATTTTTAATAAAGGCATTGTGATAATTTAGTGAAACTTGAATATTCATATAATCTTGGCAATCATACTGGCAAGAGTGATATTCGAAGAAGAGATTGTGGAATTGTTTTTCAGTGTTTCTTTGAATAACACATTATGCAACTGGCTAGGGACGTCACTATCTCAGTGCGACCGTTGTGTCATGAAACTTAGTGAGTAATGTCACCTGGGGAGATCCTCTGGGAAATTGTGTAAAGTGCAGTCTAAATAAATACTAAGTTTTAAAGTGAATCACAGAAAGGACAAGCTACATCTGGAAACAAAAGCAGCCAATTACATGAGTTCGAGAGAACTGACCAAGGTAATCAGGCTAAACAGACAGAAACATGTGTCTGTCAATGAACAGTGGAAAACATTTGAAGGAACACTGTAAAACACTCAACAAAAGGACGTTCCATTGAAATAGAAAATCCTCAGCAAGAAATTCCCACCCATCACTCACTCAGGACAAAATGGATCATATCAGATTATGAGGCTTAGATGATTACCACAAAGTAATTAAAATCCTGAAATGAGAGAGAGTTTAAGCAGTATGTTTTAAAGGGATTGCAAAGGGTCTGCTAGCAGGGAGGAGGGCAATGGAAAGGGGAATCGTTGTCAGGGTTTAATGACACAATAGGAACAGGGAGAGGTGAAGATGCTGGAGGTGGTGAGAGAGTGGTCCGGGCATGAACAATGTGACAAAGCCAGCTGCAGCTGGAGGCGTTTGCAAAGGTAGGGAGGGACGTATGTATTTTCATTTATTCATTCATGGGATGAGGGTGATTGGACCAGCATTCTTTGCCCCACTGCTAATTTCCCAGAGGGTAGCTCAGAATCAGCCATATTGCTGTGTGTCTGGAGTCACATGTCAGCCAGATCAGGTTGGAATGTCAGATGTCCTTCCCTAAAAGGAGCTAAGTGAACCAGATGAGTTCTTCCTACAGATCAACAATGCTTTTATGGAGGCCGCACCAATGTGCTGTACAGCCACAACATGACATCCCAACTCCTACTCTCAATGCTTTGCCCTATGAAGGTAACCATCCCAAACGTCTGCTTCACCAGCGTGTCTACCAGTATTGCCAATCTCAAGGAACTGTGTACCTGCATCCCTGGGTCTCTGACTGATAACACTACCCAGGGTCCAAACAATAACTGTACAAGTCCTGCCCTGGTTTGTTTCACCAAAAAGGAACACCTCACCTTTATCTAATTAGACTCCATCTGCTATTCTTCAGCCCACTATCCCAGCAGTACTGTTCATCCTGTTGTATCATAAATAACCTTCTTCACTGTCCACTTTCCCACCAATTTCAGTGTCACCCAAAACAATTACTTACCAGGAAACTAATATTCCAATCCAAACCATTTATCCAAATGACAAACAACAGTGGACCCACCACACTGCTGGTCACATCCCTCCAGTCAGAAAGACAACACGTCTCCCATCACCATCTGGCTCCTACCATCAAGCCCAATTTTGTATCCAGTTTCCTCGCTCCTCCTGAATGCCATATCCTTTTACAATGGTCTAGGCTTCTTACCCAGTTTACCACATGGAACGGAGAACACAGAACAGTACAGTACAAATACCTTCGGCCATGATGCCATGCCAACCTTTTATCCGTCTGTAAGATCAAACTAACCTACATACCCTTCATTTTACTGCCATCTGTGTGCCTATTCAAGAGTCTATTAAATGTCCCTCATGTATCTGACTCTCCTACCACTGCTGGCAGTGCTTTCCAACCACGCAACACTCTTTGTGTAAAAAACCTTTCTCTGAAATTTCTCTTTACCCATCCAACAATCACCTTAAAATTATTTATGTCCACTGACAACAGCCATTTATGCCATGGTATAAAGAAGTCTCTCACTATTCACTCTATCTATGTCTCACATCATCTTGATCACCTCTACCAAGTGGCCCCTCACCCTTCTTCACTTCAATGACCAAAGGCTTACCTCCCTGAACCTTTCTTCGTAAGACATGCTCTTCAGTACAGGCAGCATTCTGGTAAACATCCAACTTAGCCTCCACTGCCTTCCTGTAATGAGGGGATCAGAACTGAACACAATATTCCAAGTGGGGTCTAAGCATGGCTCTATAGAGCTGCAGCATAACCTCACGGCTTGAAAACCCAATCCCCCAGCAATTGAAAGGCAACATAACATATTCCTTCTCAACAACCCTATCACCTTGGATGGCAACTTTGAGGGATAGATGGATGTGGAACCCAAGATCTCTCTGTTCCACAACATTACCAAGTATTCTGCCTTTAACCCTGTATTCTGCATTCAAATTTGACTTTCCAAAGTGAATCATTTCACACTTTTTCCAGATTAAACTCCATCTACACTTCGCAGCCCAGCTCTTTATTCTGTCAATATCCTGCTGCAACCGACAACAGACCTCCACACTATCCACCACTCCACCAACCTCCATGTCATTGGCAAAATTACTAACCCATTCTTCCACAACCACATTCAAGTAGTTTATAAAAAAGAATCACAAACAGCAGAGGTCCTGGAACTAATCCGTGCAGAACACCACTGGTCACCGAGCTCCATGCTGAATGCTTCCCATCTATCATCACCCTCTGTCTTCTATGAGGCAGGAATTCCATATCCAGACAGACAGGTTTCCTGTATCCCATGCCTCTGTATTTTCTGAATGAGCCATAAATGCGTTTTGTCACATTCTCGAAGGATTCAATAAGATTTGTGAGGCATGACCTGTCCCTAACATAGCCATGCTGACTAGCTCTAATCAAACTATGGTTTTCTACGGAGTCATAAAGCCGCGCTCTCAGAGTCCACTCCAATAAGTTGCATACCACAGACATAAGAAAGTGGAGGTCTGTAATTCCTAGGATTAGCCCTATTCCCTTTCTTGAACAAGGGAGCAACATGTGCCGCCCTCCAATCATCTGGTATGACTCTGGTGGACAGTGTGGCTGCAAAGTTGAAAAGTGTGGTGCTGGAAAAATACAGCAGGCCAGGCAGCATCCAAGGAGTTGAAGAATCGACGTTTCGGGCATAAGCTCTTCTTCAAGCCCTTTCTCCTAGTGTGGGTCCAAAGGTCATCGCCAAAGGCAATCCCTTCTCTTGCAGTAACTTTGGGCATATTTGGTCTGGTCCAATAGACTTATCTATCTTTATGTTTTACACAATCCTCAGCACATCCTCCTTCTCAACATCAACCTATTCACATATATCAGTCCTTTTCACGCTGTCCTCACAAATGACAAAGTCCCTCTTAGAAGTGAATACTGAAGCAAAGTATTCTTTAAGGTCTTCCCCTACCTCCTGTGACTACACGCACATGTTCCCTCCACTATGCCTGACCGGCCCTACCCTCACGCTGACCATCCTCTTGTTCCTCACATAAATGGAAAATGCTTTACGATTTTCCTTAATCCTTCCCAAAAAAGATTTTTCATGTCCCATTCTGGGTGTCCTAAATCCATTCTTCAGTTCCTTCCTGGCTACCTTCAGTGAGTCCCCAGATTGTGGAAACAGGCCATTAGGCCCAAAAACTCCATACGGACCCTCTGAAGAACATCCCGCCCAAAACCATTCCCCCACCCTATTACTCTCCATTTACCCTAACTAATGTGTTAATCCTGCAATTCCTGAACACTATGGGTAATTTACCATGGCTAATTCACCTAAACTGCACATCTTTGGGTGGAAACTGGAGCACTTGGAGGAAGCCTACGCAGACATGGGGAGAACGTGTAAACTCCACACAGACAGACGCCCAGGATTGGAATCGAAATCGGGTCCCTGGTGCTATAAGGCAGCCATGCTAACCACTGAGCCATCGTGCCGCCCTCATATAACCCTGTAGCGGTCTAACAATCCTAGCGTCCTCAACCTTAAGTAAGCTTCCTTCTTTCTCTTGACTAGATGTTCTACATCCCTTTGAACCTTGTTAAATGCTTCGCTAAAGTCCATGTGGACAATGTTCACTGCTCTGCCTTCATCTATCTCTTGGCCACCTCTTCAAAGAGTCAATCCGGTTTGTGAAACACGGTTTCCCACGCACAAAGCCATGCTGACGACCTCGAATCAGCCCTTGCCTTTGTGAATATAAGGAGCTCCTTTCTATCAGAATATCCTCCAACAACTTCCCCATCATTGGGCTCACGGGGCTGTAATTTCCTGCAATCCTTTTGTGATGGAACAGCATTAGCCGTCCTCCAGTATTTCGGCACATCACTGCGTCTGCTGATAATATAAATTAAAATATCTCTGTTAGGGACACTGCAATCTCCTCCCTAGCTTCCCACAATATTCTCAGATCGACATAATGAGCTACTAAGAATAGATCTACCTTTACTTGTTTTAATATTCCAGCACTTTCTCTTCTCTGTTGAGGATTCTTTCCAAGACATCGCAAATTCTTTCCCAAAGTGGCCGAGCTTCCATGTCTTTCCCAAAGTAAATACTGACAAGACTTTTTTTTTAATTTAATATCTCACCCACCTACTCTGGTTCCACACATAGGCGACCTTATTGATATTTAAGAGGCCCTATTCTCTACCAAGTTACTCTTTAGCCATTATTGAAACTTACACAAAGGCTTCTGAAAATTCAAATAAACCATATTGTCCTTACCAACACCCCGCCCAACATCCTTATCTATTCTGCCATTTATATTCACACAACAAATAAATCCAACAGGCTCAAAAACAAATTCTCTTTTGTAAAATGTGTTTCTAAGGGTCCAGTTATTTTTTATTGATATGTCATTTCTCACTCATTTCAGCATGCTCCTGACTTACTGTCAGGCTAACAGTATTTGTTTTTAGACTGGAAACATAAAGGGTTCTGGGAGTTCTTGTTTATCAATCTGAAAAAATGTAGCTTACAGGGTCATCAAGTAATAGAGAAGGCAAATCAAATGCTGCCATTTATTACAAAGGGACTGGAGTCTAAATATAGGGAGGTCTTACTAAAACGATGCAAGGTACAAGTCAGACTACACCTAGAACATTATGAACAGTGTGTGTGCCCGAAGGAAAGATATTCTTGTATCAGAGGCAGGCCAGAGAAGGTCCACTCGGCTGATGTTGGAAATGGAGGGATTATATAATAAGAGGTGGAATAGATTGAGAATGAACCCATTGGAGTTGAGAAAAATTAGAGTGAAACTGAATGAAACATGCAAGATTCTGAAGTGCTTTGATCGGTTAAATGCTGGCAAGTTAGAAAATAGAAAAGTGCAGCAATAGGCCCTTCGGCCCACCTTGATATCATTCTCAACTCATCCCATCTGTATATACATGGACCATGTCCCTCTTTTCTCTGGCCGTTCATGTTTCTGTCTAAATGTCACTTCAAAACTTTACTCACATTTCTGTTTGTATGACATCGCTTGGCAACTTCCACTCTCTTCCAACCCCAACCTCAGTATCAAACCGGCAGACAAGGGAGACGCAGTAGTAGTTTGGCGCACCGAACTTTATACTGCTGAGGCTAAACGCCAGCTCACGGACACCTCCTCCTACTGTCCCCTTGACCATGACCCCACCTCCTACCACCAAACCATCATCTCCCAGACCATCCATAACCTCTTCATCTCAGGGGATCTCCCATCCACCGCCTCCAACCTCATAGTCCCACAACCTCGCACTGCCCGTTTCTACCTCTTGCCGAAAATCCACAAACCTGACTGCCCCAGCCGACCCATTGTCTCAGCCTGCTCCTGCCACACCGAACTCATCTCTGCATAACTCGACACGGTCCTGTCCCCCTTAGTCCAATAACTCCCCACCTACGTTCGGGACACCACCCACGCCCTCAACATCCTCCATGATTTTCGCTTCCCCGGTCCCCAACACCTTATCTTCATCATGGACATCCAGTCCCTGTACACCTCCATCCCCCATCACGAAGTACTCAAAGCCCTCCGCTTCTTCCTTTCCCGCCGTACCAACCAGTACCCTTCCACCGGCACCCTCCTTCTACTGACTGAACTGGTCCTCAACCTGAATAACTTCCCTTTCCAATCTTCCCACTTCCTCCCAACCAATGGAGTGCCATGGGCACTCGCATGGGCCCCAGCTATGCCTGCCTCTTCGCACGATATGTGGAACAGTCCATCTTCCTTCGCTACATCGATGACTGTATCGGCGCTGCCTCGTGCTCCCACGAGGAGGTTGAACAGTTCACCCACTTTACCAACACCTTCCACCCCGACCTCAAATTCACCTGGACCGTCTCAGACTCCTCCCTCCCCTTCCTAGACCATTCCATTTCTATCTCGGGCGATCAAATCATCACGGACATTTACTATAAACCGACTGACTCCCACAGCTACCTCGACTACACCTCCTCTCACCCTGCCCCCTGTAAAAACGCCAACCCATATTCCCAATTCCTTTGTCTCCGCCACATCTGCTCCCAGGAGGACCAGTTCCAAAACTGTACAACCCAGATGTTCTCCTTCTTCAAAGACCGCAATTCTGCTGAACAGGAGATACATGCATTTGCAAAGCAAGGATTAATTGGGGGTAGTCAACACAGCTTTGGAGTATTACATAGAATTCTGATCATCCTGATTTAGGAAGCATTATCTGAAATTGTAATTGGAGCAAAGATTGACGAAGATGTTACTGATGCTGGAAAGTTTGACAGAATCCGAGAATCTGGATAAGCTGGAAAGCAACATGGGGTAATGAGATAGCTTTGGCAGAAAAGATTATGGAGAATGCAAAGAGTTTTCGATAGCATACAAGGACAAAAAAAAAACAAATGGAGAGACAATTGTGCCACTCAAAGATCAGTGAGGCCACCCATATGTGGAACCACAGGAGATGGCGCGATCCTAAATGAATATTTCATATCAGAACGCACTGTGGACAAAGACTAAGAAACAAAGGGAAAGAAACAGTGATGTTTTGAAAAGAGACGCCATTACAGAAGAGGGGGTGCTGGCGGTCTTAGAACACAAAGGTAGAAAAAGCCCTAGGTCCTGAACAGGTGTACCCCAGAACATTGTGGCAAAATAGTGGCAGGGACACGAGCAGAGATATTTCTATCATTGTCCTTTGTATTTCCATTGGGCGTAGGTGGCTGAGGGGTAATCATATAAAGGTTTAGAAAACCATGAGGGATAAAGGTAAGTTGATTAGCCAACACCTTTACCCCAGGCTAGTTGGGAGTCCATAACTAGATGGGATTGAAGTGCAGAAGGAGGAGATGTTAGCAATTCTGCAAAGTGTAAAGCTCGCTAAGTCCCCTGGGCTGGGTAGGATTTATCCTCGTATTCTCTGCGAAGCCAGGAAGGAGGTTGCCGAGCCTTTGGCTTTGATCTTTATGTTGTCATTGTCTACAGGAATAGTGCCAGAAGGCTGGAGGATAGCAAATGTTGTCCCCTTGTCCATGAAGGGAAGCAGAGAAAACCCTGGTAATTATACGAGCTGTGAGCCTTACTTTGATTCTGGGTGAAGTGTTGGAAAGGCTTATAAGAGATAGGATTTATCACCATCTGGAGATGAATATGTTGATGAGGGATAGTCAACACGGTTTTTTGAAGGATAGGTCGTGCATCGCAAACCGCTGAGTTCTTTGAGAAGGTGAGCAATGAGGTGGATCAGGGTAAAGCAGTTGATGTAGTGTTTTTGGATTACAGTAAGGCTTGTTTGATAAGTTTGTTAAGGCTCCCCATGGTAAGTTATTGCAGACAATACAGAGGCATGGAATTGTTGGTAATTTCGCAGTTGGGATCGAAATTGGCTCGATGAATGTTGGCAGAAGTAGTGGTTGATGGGAAATATACATCCTGGAATTCAATTACTAGTGGGGAAACACCACGATGTGTTTTGGATCCACTGTTGATTGTCATTTATATAAATGACCTGGATGAGAGCATTGAAGGATGGATGAGTGAAGTTGCGGATTACACTAAGGTTGGTAGAGTTGTGGATAGTGATGCAGGATGTTGTAGGTAACAGAGAGGCATAGATAAACTGCCGAGCTAAACTGAGAGTTCGCAAATGGAGTTTAATACGGAAAAGTGTTAGGTGATTAACTTTGGAAGGAGTAACAGGAGCACAGAATACTGGGCTAACGGTAAGATTCTTGGTCGTGTCGGTGAACAGAGAGATCTCAGTGTCTATGTACATTGATCCCTGAAAATTGTCACTCACGTTGATAAGTTTGTTCAGAAGGCATTCGGTGGTTTAGCTTTTCTTGGTAGAGGGATTGTGTTTCGGAACAATGAGATCATGCTGCAGCTGTACAAAACTAGTGGGTGACCACACCTGGGGTATTGGTTCCAGTTCAGGTCACTACATTACAGCAAGGATGTGTAAGCTTTGGAAAGGGTTCAGAGGAGATTTACTAGGATGTCACTTGGTCTGGAGGGAAGGTCTTACAAGGAAAGGCTGAGGGACTTGAAGCTGTTTTCGTTCGAGAGAAAATGTTTGAGGCGAATTAATTGAGACATATAAGATAAGCACAGGGTGACATGGGTTGAGAGGCTTTTCCCTCGGATGGCAATGCCTTGCATGAGGGGAGATAGGTGTAGGACAGATATCAGAGGTAGATTCTTAATTCAGAGAGTAGTAGGGGGCGTGGAACGCACTGTCTGCAACAGTAGCAGACTCACCAACTTTAAGGGTATTTAAATGGTCATTGTATAGGCATATGGATGATAATGGAATACTGTTGGTTAGATGGGCTTCAGATTGGTTCCAGAAGTTGGCACAATTTTGAGGGCCGAAGGGCATGTAGTGCGCTGTCATGTTCTATGGTCTAGAGGGCATAAATATAAGGTGAGAGAGGAAAGGCTTTAAAGGAACTGGAGAACATTTTTCACACAGAGAATGGTGCAGGTGTGGAATGACCTTCCGGGGGAAATGTTAGAGAAAAGTAGAATAGCAACATGTAAAAGACATTTGGGCAGGTACATGGAGAGGAGAAGGTTTGAAGGGATATGGGTCAAATGTAGAGAAACGCGTCTCATTCAGGGAATCTTGTTAGCATGGAGTGGTTGGATCAAAAGAACTGTTTCCGTGCTGCATGCCTCTGTCTCCAGTTATTGGAGGAGGAGACTACCGAGATAAAGCATGTTGTAGACACTGAAGCAAGTTACACAGATAGGGATGGTAGGTTGGAATGCAGTGTGTTTCAAATATGTGGAGGGACTATTGGGAAGGAGGAGGTTACAGAGATAGGAAATGGTATACGAATTAAAAATTATTAAAGACCACAAGACATGCCACAGATACAGTGTTGCAGAGTAGTGAGTCTTAATACAACAGAACTTACAGTAGGGGTGGTGATTGAACATGGGGTGTGCGTGCACTGTGCTCCCCCTCCAGCACTGTATCAATGTCATGTCTTGTTCACAGATGTTTGGAGCCCTCTCATTGTTCTTTGCTCTGTGCACTGTGAGCGATCTTACCTCACTACAGGATTTATTGAAGGCTCCAAATCTCTTTTCCCTTTGTCTGTCTCTGGCTGACTAACTGTGATCAGTGTGGTGATGGACGATTCACCCTGCAGTTGGGAAGACTATTGAGTCAGGACCTTCCTGAATACATACAGGAGACAGAGGAATAGACACAATGGGGAATTAGACTGATGTAGTGAGGGTTACACAGGGAGAATGGCATTGAGTCCCACAGAGATCTGGAAAATGGAGCGATATTAAGTAAGAGCACCAGATTGCTGGAAGATGTCAGGATCATGCAATTATGTCAGGAGAATGGGTTTAGCTTCATGATGCCCTGGTATCAGTGCTCAGGGATGAGCACCCAGTGAGCAGGTGAAGTAATGGCCTAGTGGTATTATTGCGAGAGAATGTATCCAAAACCTCAGCTAATGTTCAGGGGAGGCAGGATTGAATCCCACCATCTGAAATTGAGACATTTGAAATCAATAGTTTTAAAACTAATAATAATCCATAAATAAGTATGAGCCCATTGCTGATGGACAAAAAAACCCAAACGCTTGTCCTTTCGAGAAGGACATCTTCCCATCCTCACGTGGTCTGCACGACATCCCCAAAGCAAAGTGTTTGCCTCTCAATGACCCTCTGAAATGGCCGAGCAAGTTACTCAGTTCAAGGCCAGCTAGGGCTGGGCAAGAAAGGCTGGTCAGCCAGGGACACCCACATCCCATACCTGATTTACAAAATAATCCATAAGGATGATCCCACTGGAATATGCTGGGAGCAGTGTCCCGGCTAATCATGTCGGTAGGTTTATGGACAGAGCTTTAAATTGACAGAGAGGATGGAGGGACAGGGTTCAGGTGAAAGGAGCTTTCCAAATCCAAAGAGAAAAGGTGAAGCATCAGAACAGCACAGGGATGTGGCTGAAGACAAGCAGAAAGGAACAGGATAGGACAAAGTTTAACTAAAACTGTATATCAGTGATTAGATTTGTGACAGAAAATTGTGGGAAAGAGTAGGTTATGTTATTTTTTTTAATGGATAATGTCGCTGTAATAAGGTAGATGGATTTAAGACTCAGAGATAAAAGAGATTTAGACACCAGAGAGACATGCTTCCAGGGCGACCAAAAGTATTCAATGGTTCACAACCTTGTGCAAACTCAGGCAAAATGGGCAATGCTAACAATAATGGGTAACAAAGGCATTACAGAGAAAGCATTTGACCTCAGATCATGAAGTAGAGTCAGTCTGAATGCAATTCTGGCTACTACTTGCCAAGGACTTAAGCAGCAGAACAGTTTTAGCCACCGAACAGCATTCCATTTTTCATCACTGCATTACACAGGAGCTCATTGGAATTTTTGATAAAGGCATAATAATAATTCAGTGAAACTTCAAAATTCATGTAATCTGGGACAATCACCCTGACAAGAGTGATATTGGAAGAGGAGTTCAGAGAATTTTTTTCAGTATTTCTTTGAATAAAACATTGTACAACCGGGTCGGGATGTAACTATCTCAGACCCACCGTTGCGCGATGAAACTTAGTGAATGCTTAATTTCACCTGGAGAGCTCCTCCAGCAAATTGTGATAAAGTGCAGTTTTAAGGAATATAACATCTTAAAGAAAATCACAGAAAGGACAAGCTGTATCTGAAAACAAAAACAACCAATTACATGAGTTTGAGAGGATAACTGACCAAGGTAAACAGGCTAAATAGACCGAAATATGTGTCTGTAAATGAATAATGGAAAACATTTAAAGGAATAGTGTAAAACACTCAACAAAAGGACATTCCATTGAAACAGACAAAACCTCAGCAAGAAATCCCCAATGGCCCCTCACTCAGGACAAAGTGGAACATATTAGATTATGAGGCTGACAATGTCACCAAAAATACTTAAAATCGTGAACTGACAGAGTGTTTTAGGAGTAAGTATTAAAGGGATTGCAAAGGGTCTGCTAGCAGGAGGAGGGCAGTGGCAAGGAGAATAATTGTCACAGTTTATTGGCACAATAGGAACAGGGAGAGGTGAAGATGCTGTAGGTGGTGAGAATGTTACAGAGAGTGGTCAGGGCTTGAACACAGCCAGTACGGATCGCTGCAGCTGGAGGGGTTTGCAGAGGTAGGGATGGACATAATCATTTTATTTATTCATTCATGCAATGTGGGTGTCACTGCCTGGACCAGCATACATTGCCCCACTGGTAATTATCCAGAGGGTAGCTCAGAGTCAGACATATTGCTGTGGGTCTGGAGTCACATGTTAGCCAGACCAGGTTGGAATGAAAGATGTCCTTCCCTAAAGGAGGTAAGTGAACCAGATGAGTACTTCCTACTGATCAACAATGTTTTTATGGTGGCTGCACCAATGTCTTGTACAGCCACAACATAACATCCCAACTCCCACTCTCAATGCTCTCCCCAATGAAGGTAACCATCCCAAATGTCTGCTTCACCAGCCTGTCTACCTGTGACACCACTTTCAAAGAACTGTGTACCAGCATCCCTGGGTCTCTGACTGACAACACTACCAGGGTCCGAGCATTAACTGTACAAGTCCCACCCTGGTTTGTTTCAATAAAATAGAACACTTCACCTTTATCTAATTAAACTCCATCTGCTATTCTTCAGCCCACTATCCCAGCAGGACTGTCCATCCTGTTGTTTCATGGATAACCTTCTTCACTGTCTACTTTCCCACCAATGTCAGTGTCACCCAAAAAAAGCTTACTTACCTGGAAACAAATACTCCCATCAAAACCATTAATCCAAATGACAAACAGTGGACCCACTTCACCGCTGGTCACATGCCTCCAGTCAGAAAAATAACATGTCTCCCATCACCCTCTGTCTCCTACCATCAAGCCCAATTTTTTATCCAGTTTCCTAGCTCCTCCTGAATGTCATAACCTTTTACATTGATCTGAGCTTATTACCCAGTTTACCACATGGAAAGTAGAACACAGAACAGGACAGCACAAGACCCTTCGGCCACGATGCCACGTCAATCTTTTATCCGACTGTAAGATCAAACTAACCTACATATTCTTCATTTTACTGCCATTCATGTGCCTATCCAGAAGTATATTAAATGTTCCAAATGCATCTAATTTTACTGCCACTGCTGGCAGTGCATTCCACTCACCCACCACGCTGTATGTAAAGAACCTACCTCGGAAATCTCTCCTTAACCACTGGCTAATCACCTTAACATTAGACTCTCTTGTAATAGCTAGTTATGTCAAGGTGAAAAATGTCTCTCAATATTCACTCTCTCTGTGCCTCTCATCACCTTGTTCACCTCTACCAAGTCATCCCTCACCCTTCTTCACTCCAATGAGAAAAGCCTTAGCTCCCTCAACCTTTCTTCATAGGACATGCTCTCCAGTACAGGCAGCAACCTGGTAAATCTCCTCTTTACCCTCTCTAAAGCTTCCACATCCTTCCTGTAATGAGGGGACCTGAACTGAATACAATATTCCAAGAGTGGCCTGACCAGAGCTGCAGCATAACCTCACAGCTTTAAAACTCAATCTCCAAACTAATGAAATCGCACACAATATATTCCTTCTTAACAAGGCTCTCAGCTTGGGTGGCAACTTTAAGGGATCTAGGGACTTGGAACCCAAGATCCCTCTGTTCCTCCACACTGCCAAGGATCCTGCCTTTAACCCTGCATTCTGCATTCAAATTCAACCTTCCAAAATGAAGGACTTAACACTTTTCCAGATTGAACTCCATCTGCCACTTCTCAGCCCGGCTCTACATCCTGTCAATGCCCCATTGCAACTTACAACAGCCCTCCACGGAATCAACCACTCCACCAACCCTCGTTTGATTGGCAAACTTACTAACCCCTCTTCTACTCACACATTCAAGTAATTCCTAAACTCACAAAGCGATGAGGTCTTGTAACCTCTCCCTGCAGAAAACCACTAGTCACTGAGCTCCAGGATGAATGCTTTCCGTCTATCATCACCGTCTGTCTTCTGTGAGCCAGTAATTCCGTAGCCAGACAGACAGGTTCCCCTGTATCCCATGCCTCCGTACTTTCTGAATGAGCCATAAAAGTGTTTGTCAAATTCTCAATAGATTCAATAAGATTTGTAAGGCATGACCTGCCCCTTACAAAACCATACTATCTCTAATCAAACTATGGTTTTCTATGGAATCATAAATCCACTCTCTCAGAGTCCTCTCCAATAATCTGCACACCACAGACAGAAGACTGACAGGTCTGTAATTCCCAGGATTATCCCTATTCCCTTTCCTGAGCAAGGGAATAACATTTGCCAACCTCGAATCATCTGATACGACTCCAGTAGACAGTGAAGATGCAAAGGTCATCGCTAAGTGTGCAGCAATCTCTTCCCTCGCTTCCTCTAGTAACGTTGGGTTCATCCATTCTGGTTCAGCGACTTATCTATCCTTGTCTTTTACAAAATTCTCAGCACATCCTCCTTCTTAACATCCACCTGTTAACATATATCAGCCTGTTTCACGCTGTCCTCACAAATAACAAGGTCCCTCTCAGCAGTGAATACTGAGGCATAGTATTTATTAAGGACGTCCCCTACCTCCTGTGACTCCAGGCACAGGTTCCCTCCACTATCCCTACCCTCACTCTTGCCATCCTCATCTTCCTCCCATAATTCGAGAATGCCTTACGGTTTTTCTTAAACCTTCCCAACAAAGCTTTTTCATGCCCCCTTCTAGTTGTCCTAAGTCCATTCCTCAGTTCCTTTCTGGTATCTCCAGGGATTCGCTACAGTGTGGAAACAAGCCATTTGGCCTAACACCTCCATATCAACCCTCCAAACAGTGTAGCACCCAGAATCATCCCACCAACCTAATTCTCTCCATTTGGCCTGACTAATGCCCCAAACCTACACATCCGTGAACTCTATGGGTAATGGAGCATGGCTACATTACATCCTAACATGTACATCCTTGGGCTGTGGGGGGAAAATAGAGCACGTGGAGGAAACCCACAGAGACACAGGGAGAATGTGCAAACTGCACACAGACTGTCGCGTGAGGTTGGAATCGAAATGGAGTCCGTGGTGCTATGAGGTCGCAATGCTAACCACTGAGCCATCGTGCTGTTCCATGTTACCCTCTGGAAACCTGTCTGATTCTTGTGTCCTCAACCTTAAGTAAGCATCGTTCTTCCTCCTGGTTAGGTGTACTACATCCCTTTGAACCTTGTTAAATGCTTCGCTAAAGTCCACGTGGACAATGTTCACTGCTCTGCCTTCATCTATCTCTTGGCCACCTTGTCGAAGAGTCAATCCAGTTTGTGAAACATGGTTTCCCACTCACAAAGCCATGCTGATTATCTCTAATCAGCCCTTACCTTTGTAAATATAAGGAGCTCCTTTCTTTCAGAATCTCCTCCAACAACTTCTCCATCACTGGGCTCACGGGGCTGTCATTTCCTGGCTTTTCGCTGCAGCCCTTAAGTGATTGAACAGCATTATCCGCCCTCCAGTCTTCCAACACCTCACTGAGTATGTTGATGATATAAATATCTCTGGAAGGGCCACTGCAATCTCTTCCCTAGCTTTCCACAATATTCTAGGATTGACCTAATGAGCTACTGAGGAGTGATCTACCTTCATTTGTTTTAAGATTCCAGCACTTTCTTTACTTTGTAGAGGATTCTTTCCAAGACTTCACTATTTATTTTCCCAAGTTCCCGAGCTTCCATGTCTTTCGCCACAGTAAATTCTGACAAGTTTATTTTGTCCAATACGTCACCCATCTCCTCTGGTTCCACACATAGGCGAACTTATTAATATTTAAGAGGCCCTGTTCTCTACAAAGATACTGGTTAGCTTATTGAAACTTGCATAATAGGCTTCTGATAATTCAAATACACCATATCCCCCCTACCACGACACCCCTCCTGCCCCCTTACAATTCTGCCATTTATGTTCACACCAACAAATTAAATTCAATCAGCTCAAAAACAAATTCTCTTGTATAAAATGTATTTCCATCTGCCCAGTTATTGTATGTTGACATATCATTTCTAACAATTTCAGTATACTTCTGATTTACTGTCAGGCTAACAATATTTGGTTTCAGACTGACAGCAGAAAGGGATGAAGGAGTTCTTGTTTATCAATCTGAAAAAGGTAGATTACAGGGTCAGCAGGTAATAGAGAAGGCAAATCAAATGCTGATATTTATTATACAGGGAATGGAGTCTAAAAACATGGAGGTCTAGCTAAAACTGTGCAAGGTACAAATCAGACCACACCTCGAATATTATGAACAGTGAGTGATTAGATTACTTACAGTGTGGAAACAGGCCCTTCGGCCCAACAAGTCCACACCGCCCCGCCGAAGCACAACCCACCCATACCCGTACATCCTTACCTATCACTACGGGCAATTTAGCATAGCAAATTCACATAACTTGCACATCTTTGGACTGTGGGAGGAAACCGGAGCACCCGGAGGAAACCCACGAAGACACGGCAGAATGTGCAAACTCCACACAGTCAGTCACCTGAGGCGGGAATTTAACCCAGGTCTCTGGCGCAGTGAGGCAGCAGTGCTAACCACTGTGCCACCGTGCCGCCCTTAACAGAACAGTGAAAAAAAAACACACAAATAAAAGAGATAAATAAAATAATTGAAATAAAATTACCTTAAGTTGTTTCAATTCAACAACTTCAGACAATTTTACTTCTTTTTTTAATTTATCTTTTTTATCATTTCACCTGCACTATCATAGAGCCATTAGATATGGACAGCACTGAAAACACAGTCTTCGGTCGCACTCGCCCATTCCGAACAGATATCCTCAACTGATCCAGCCGCGATTGCATGCAAATGACCCATTTCTCTCTAAACCCTTCCTATTCAAGTACACGTCCAGATTCCTTAACAGTATTGGAATTATTCCATCCATCACCAGCTCGTCTGGTAACTTACTCCAGAAACGCACCACCCTCTGCATGCAGCCGTTGCCCCTCACTGCCTTTCGAATTCTCACCCTCCCACACCAGATTTATACCCTCTAGTTCTGAACTGCCCCACCTGAGCGAAAGGAACTTGTCTATTTACCCGATTCATTCCCCTCATGATTGAAAAACCTCCGTAAGATCATCTCCCAGCCTCTGACACGCCAGGTGAAATAGTGAGTGAGTGTTCAGCCTGTAAACGTTTGCACCTTTTCGATTTTCAAATGTAGGATGTAGCATGCTGTCTGAATCAATCATTTTAGCAGCTGACCTGTCGCTGACGAACGCTGCAGGAAGGCCTGATAACTTGCTAAATATGCTGTCAAACGAAGATTGCATAAGCAACATGAGTCACTGAGCAAAACGTGCAATTGACTTCTGAGCTGTTGCTGACACCAAAGCAACTGCGTCGTTCGGGAGCAGAAAGAACCCCACTGATAGATTACAATTCAAATGCATTTGGCATAAGGTTCGTAGCAGTTAATCAGCAGCACATAACCCTGACTCCAAAGGTCTGTGAGTATCCAGAAGAACAGTGAGCGATCGTTGAAGGTACGGTTCTCCAGACGAAATTTGTCAACGTGACAAGCTGCAGCTGAGCTGG
Organism: Chiloscyllium punctatum; assembly: GCF_047496795.1. Taxonomy (NCBI): domain Eukaryota; kingdom Metazoa; phylum Chordata; class Chondrichthyes; order Orectolobiformes; family Hemiscylliidae; genus Chiloscyllium; species Chiloscyllium punctatum. The sequence goes on along the minus strand of NC_092761.1, from coordinate 28,381,440 downwards.
CGGCGTTGCGATTGAAATTACATGCGTCCGGACATTGTGCTTAATTTTAGATATCAGAGCAAATGGTTACACTCGAGTATGCGCGTTCGGAAAAGTAAATGCTTTTTTTGTTGAAAAGCTTTGCAACGAAAGGAAATACTTCAGACTATCGTGCGATCGATTAGAAGCAGAAAATGCACAGCAGCCTTGGTTGTGAGCACCGGCAATATAGGCATTTGCTTTCGCTGCGCCTCATGCGTTGGTCGGTTCACTCAGCTGGTTAGAGCGTGGTGCTAATAACGCCAAGGTCGTGGGTTCGATCCCCACACTGACCACGTGCAGCGCTTGTGTGGTTGTTGTGTTTCCAAACAACGTGCTCCACGAAGCAAGCGCCATCTATTCAATAAAACATTTGACAGGGTTGGACGCACGCCTTGATCGCTGTACCCGTGTTGTCTGCAGCAACACAACTGCTCTCAGTTGTTTTCACCAACAAATGCAAAACATGAAATATGTGCAGTATTTGGCAGACCTGGCACAGTCTCGGAGGAGAACCAGAGGTCAGCCTTCTCTTCAAATCAAAGATTCGTTCATGTTATATTCCTGGATCTCTGTTAATACTTGTCACACGACTTCTAGAGGGAATTCGTTCGCTTGCTCACCTCTCATGCATCGACACTGGAGTTATCATATCACCAGCAATATCATAGAGCCATTAATAAAAGCAAATTACTGCGGATGCTGGAATCTGAAACCAAACGAGAAAATGCTGGAAAATCTCAGCAGGTCTGGCACCATCTGCAAGGAGAGAAAAGAGCTGACGTTTCGAGTCTAACTAATTAAAGATAAAGATAAAAACAAAGGGGGAGTGTTATGGAGCTATTTATACAACGCTGAGAGAAGGTGAGTCAAGGCTCCAAATGCAAAGGTGATAAGGACAGTGCATGGAGAGATTAAAGGGAGATTAAGAGACGTGAATGACCCAGGCTGAAGCCAGGGCTATGTGACAAAATATGTGATGGATGGGTGAAGCAGAGACAAAATGGAAAACAGGGGAGAAGTGTAGCAAAGCGGGAAGAGGAGAGGGAAAAGGTATTGAGACAGTGGGGAGCCAGAGAAAGAGAGACAATCAAGAAATAAGAGGTACAGAACAGTGAAAAAAAAAACACAACTAAAAAAGTTAAATAAAATAATTGAAATAAAATTACCTTAAGTTATTTCAATTCAACAACTTCAGAAAATTTTACTTTTTTTTTATTTATCCTTTTTTATCATTTCACCTGCACTATCATAGAGCCATTAGATATGGACAGCACTGAAAACACAGTCTTCGGTCGCACTCGCCCATTCCGAACAGATATCCTCAACTGATCCAGCCGCGATTGCATGCAAATGACCCATTTCTCTCTAAACCCTTCCTATTCAAGTACACGTCCAGATTCCTTAACAGTATTGGAATTATACCATCCATCACCAGCTCGTCTGGTAACTTACTCCAGAAACGCACCACCCTCTGCATGCAGCCGTTGCCCCTCACTGCCTTTCGAATTCTCACCCTCCCACACCAGATTTATACCCTCTAGTTCTGAACTGCCCCACCTGAGCGAAAGGAACTTGTCTATTTACCCGATTCATTCCCCTCATGATTGAAAAACCTCCGTAAGATCATCTCCCAGCCTCTGACACGCCAGGTGAAATAGTGAGTGAGTGTTCTGCCTGTAAATGTTTGCACCTTTTCGATTTTCAAATGTAGGATGTAGCATGCTGTCTGAATCAATCATTTTAGCAGCTGACCTGTCGCTGACGAACGCTGCAGAAAGGCCTGATAACTTGCTAAATATGCTGTCAAACGAAGATTGCATAAGCAACATGAGTCACTGAGCAAAACGTGCAATTGACTTCTGAGCTGTTGCTGACACCAAAGCAACTGCGTCGTTCGGGAGCAGAAAGAACCCCAATGATAGATTACAATTCAAATGCATTTGGCATAAGGTTCGTAGCAGTTAATCAGCAGCACATAACCCTGACTCCAAAGGTCTGTGAGTATCCAGAAGAACAGTGAGCGATCGTTGAAGGTACGGTTCTCCAGACGAAATTTGTCAACGTGACAAGCTGCAGCTGAGCTGGTGGCGTTGCGACTGAAATTACATGCGTCCGGACATTGCGCTTAATTTTAGATATCAGAGCAAATGGTTACACTCGAGTATGCGCGTTCGGAAAAGTAAATGCTTTTTTTGTTGAAAAGCTTTGCAACGAAAGGAAATACTTCAGACTATCGTGCGATCGATTAGAAGCAGAAAATGCACAGCAGCCTTGGTTGTGAGCACCGGCAATATAGGCATTTGCTTTCGCTGCGCCCCATGCGTTGGTCGGTTCACTCAGCTGGTTAGAGCGTGGTGCTAATAACGCCAAGGTCGTGGGTTCGATCCCCACACTGACCACGTGCAGCGCTTGTGTGGTTGTTGTGTTTCCAAACAACGTGCTCCACGAAGCCGGAAGCGCCATCTATTCAATAAAACATTTGACAGGGTTAGAAGCACGACTTGATCGCTCTACCTGTGTTGTCTGCAGCAACACAACCGGTCTCAATTGTTTTCACCAACAAATGCAATACATGAAATATGTGCAGTATTAGGCAGACCTGGCACAGTCTCGGAGGAGAACCAGAGTTCAGCCTTCTCTTCAAATCAAAGATTCGTTCGTGTTATATTTCTGGATCTGTGTTAATACTTGTCACACGACTTCCAGAGGGAATTCGTTCGCTTGCTCACCTCTCATGCATCGACACTGGAGTTATCATATCACCAGCAATATCATAGAGCCATTAATAAAAGCAACTTACTGCGGATGCTGGAATCTGAAACCAAACGAGAAAATGCTGGAAAATCTCAGCAGGTCTGGCACCATCTGCAAGGAGAGAAAAGAGCTGACGTTTTGAGTCTAACTGATTAAAGATAAAGATAAAAACAAAGAAGGAGTGTTATGGAGCTATTTATACCACACTGAGAGAAGGTGAGTCAAGGCTCCAGATGCAAAGGTGATAAGGACAGTGCATGGAGAGATTAAAGGGAGATTAAGAGACGTGAATGACCCAGGCTGAAGCCAGGGTTATGTGACAAAATATGTGAGGGATGGGTGAAGCAGAGACAAAATGGAAAACAGGGGAGAAGTGTAGCAAAGCGGGAAGAGGAGAGGAAAAATGTATTGAGAGAGTGGGGAGCGAGAGAAAATCAAGAAATTTGCTTTCATCACAGCAGCTGCGCTCGTCATTTTGCTCAGCTTTAACCAGCGCACAAACACCACACATGGTCAGTGTGGGGATTGAACCCACATGCTTGGTGTGATTCGCACCACGCTCTAACTAGCTGAGCTAACCGACCAATGCACGCCATGGGCCGAAAGCAAATGCCTCTATTGCCGGTGTACACAATCACGGTATCAGGGTTTTCTGCCCCGGGGAGCCACCAGGAACTCCTGACAAACTTGAAGGTGGGACCCTGTGGGGAAGAGGCAGTCTTCCTAGTAGATACGGGGGCAGCATGGTCGTCGCTGAATTTTAAACCAAAGAAAGTAGGATGTCAACACGGTCAATTACTGTTTCCGGGGTTCAAGGGGAAGAATTTACTGTTCCAATATTTGAACCTATGATGATAGAAGGTCCGAAGGATACAGTTAAAGGGGAACAGTTGTATATCCCTGATGTAGGAAGTAACTTAGTAGGGAGAGATTTAATTACCCTCTTAGGACTGGAGATTTGAATTAGTTGTACAAATGGCAATGTTGACAGAAGATGTGGAGAGAGAGGTAGACCCTATTATATGGGCTAGAGAAGGCAATCGTGGAAAAATACAGATCCGTCCCTCAGAAATAAGTTTAAAAAGGAAAGGGGATGTTGTTTATGAGCGACAATGTCCCATTTCCAAACAAGGTAAACGAGGACTGCAGCCAGTAATTGAGGGGCTAGAGATGGACTGTTGGAGCTAAGTATGTCTCCTTATAATATCCTAATTCTACCAGTGCGTAAGTCCGATCGAAGTTATCGATTGGTGCAGGAGTTGAGAATATTGAATTGTAGGTTATTAAGTACGATCCCTCATGACCACAAATGGTTTAGTGTGATAGATTTAAAGGATGCCTTTTGGTAGGAAAGTAGGAAGTTTTTGCCTTTGAATGGAAAGATCCCCAAAAAAGGACAGAAACACCAATACAAGTGGACCGTGCTCCCCCAGGGGTTTATGCAATCCCCAAATTTATTTGGACAGATGTTAGAACAAATATTGGAGAAATTTAGCAGCCCCAAGGGAACTACCCTGTTGCAGTATGTAGACGACCTCTTAGTAACAGGAAAGAGAAGAGAAAGAGTAGTAGAAGCCACGAAAAAAAATTGAATTTCCTGGGTCAGCAGGGACCATGGGATTCTAAAAACAAATTATAATATGTGGACCGAGAATTGAAATACTTGGGACATTTTGTTCGTGAGGGAAGTGAAAGGGAAGCCTGGAAGGGTTAAAGGGAATAGTGGGGAATGTGCTGCCAGGAATAAACGGGAATATCATAATTTTGGGGGTTTAACGGGATATTGCAGATTGTGGATTGATTCTTATGCTCAAAAGACGAATAAATTATATCTCAAACTATTAGAGGAGGAACCAATGTGTCTGAGTTGGGAAGAAGAGGAAAAAGAACTATTTAAGAATTCAAAAGAGATCTGATCCATGCCCCCGGGTCAGCCTTACCTTCTCTAGATAAACCTTTCCATCTCTTTGCTACCATATATTAAGAGCACGGCTTTGGGAGTATTAACCCAGAGGTGGGGAGGAATGAAATAGCCAGTAGCATATCTTTCAAAGCTATTGGATCCAGTATCCCGGGGGTGGCCTGAGTGTGTGCAGGCCGTGGCTGCCACTGCACTGTTGGTGGGGGAAAACAGGAAGCTTACATTTGGGGGAGCCCTAATAGTAAGCACCCCACACCAAGTGAGAACGATCCTAAACCAAAAAGCTGGGTGATGGTTGACAGACTCGCGGATTCTGAAATATGAGGCAATATTAGTAGAAAAGGATGATCTAGTGTTGGTCACGCATAATTCTTTAAATCCAGCTGCCTTTCTTTGGAAAGAGGAAGGAGAATCTCCTCAGAATCCAGGGCACGACTGCCTTGACATTATAGAATACCAAATTAAGGTCTGCATGGACCTGAGAGATGTTCCGCTTCATGCAGGAGCCAGACATTTTATAGACGGATCATCCCGGGTGACTGAAGGGAAAAGACATAATGGGTATGCAGTTGTAGACGGGATGGAAGGTGGTGTGGTAGAGGCAGGAAGGTTGCCAAATGGGTGGTCAGCTCAGACCTGTGAACTCTATGCATTGGAAAGTGTCCTTAGGGCGTTAGAAAATAAAGAGGGAGCAGCATACAGTGACTCTAAATATGTATTTGGTGTTGGCACTTTCTGAAAGATATGGCAGGAAAGAGGACTGATCAATAGCCGGGGGAAGGAATTTGCACACGAGGAGTTGATTAAACGGGTCTTGGAATCCCTATTACTCCCCCGAGAAATAGCGGTAGTGCATGTAAATGGTCATCAGAAAGGAAATGGACCAGAAGTTAGGGGGAATAGATTAGCCGATAAAGTGGCTAAGGAAGCAGGCCTGGACACACAAGGAGTGCTAATTCACTCCCTAATATCTCCTGTTCCTGATCCCCGGAAGCTCTTATATTTACTGAAAGAATTGAAAAAAGAATTGACAGATTTTGGGGCTGAAGAAAAACAGCAGATGGGCATTGGATGTTACCTGATGGAAGGGAAATGTTCAACAAAGTGATGATGCGAGAAATTATGGCTGTCCTACATCAAATCAGCCATTGGGCCGTACAAGCAACGTATCTTTTAGTTCTTAGGGAATATGGATGTAAAGGAATATATACAATTGCTAAACACATATGTGAGGGATGTATCATATGCAGAAAGGTAAATAAGAAAGTCTTGAGAAAACAGACCCCAGGAGGAAGAGACCCGGGATTGAGACTCTTCCAGAGTATACAAGAAGATTATACTGAACTACCCAGAGTAGGAAGACTAAAATATATACTGGTCATAGTAGATCATCTATCTGGTTGGGTTGAGGCATACCCCCAAGCTACTGCCACTGCGAGTGTGGTGTGCAAAACAATATTGGAGCACATAATTCCCCGATATGGGCTAGTGAACCATATAGATTTCGACCAAGGAACTCATTTTACCTCTAAAGTGTTCCAGGAGATAAGGAAAGGGTTGGGAATTTCCTCAGGAAACAGAGTTTATTAGCACAGACTCCACCCCTTGAATTCACCGTTCATCCCATCCGGCCGGGAGATTGGGTCTTAGTAAAATCATGGACAGAGACTAAATTGCAGCCGGACTGGGAAGGGCCATATCAGGATCCTTTGATTACCGAAACGACAATAAGGACAGCGGAGAAAGGCTGGACTCACTACACTCGGATCAAAGGGCCAGTGAAATCTCCAGTTGATGAAGAAGTCTGGACAGCCGAATCAACGGAAGACCCCCTGAAATTCAGGCTGAAGAGACTTAGAGTAACTGATTATACAGTGGCGACGCGAGCGCAGGATTATTTCTGTAGGAATGTGTATTAAGTTTTATTGTACTTCAGCAGAATTTTTAGAATGCTGGGGATCTTAGAGTTATGATGCTAGCTCTCTTCGTATTGGGATTTTGTCAAATATAATTTCATATGTATTATTAACGGTCCCTGCATCTGATAATCCGCAAGAAATAGACGCTGATGCATGCAGTTTAGTAAATTGTGGGATGTAGATAATCAGAGACAGTACCGCAGCTCAGAGATACATCTTAAGTCCTTTGGGGATGGTACTTGGTATAATGGTCTTGTAACAATACACAGGGCCACCTCTGGTTTTCTCCCACAATCCAAAGATATGCAGGTTAGGTAAATTGACCATGCTAAGCTGTACGTTCTGTTCAGGATATGTGTAGGTTATATGCATTAGTCAGGGGTAATTGTCCAGTTATCTGAGAGCAGAATGGTGCTGAGTGGATTATTCTTTGGAATGTCAGTGTCGACTTGTTGGGCCAAATGGCCTGTTTCCACACAGTAGGGATTGTATAAACTTAGAATTGTGTTTCGCTAAACAAAACTGACAATTTTTTTTAACTGTTGCATTTAAAACTTACCTTTAACTGTCAATTGTCAATATGTAAAATATCTCAATGTTACTGAAATCAATTTTCAAACAAAACACTGCACATAAAGTCGCACAAAGATCCTCATGACCATTTAATTACTGTTCAGAGAATAATCACAGTAAAATTTTATTGTTTCTGAGATCAATCGCACTATCACAGTAAGTATCTGGTTATCATTCCCTTCAATAAATGCAATCGTTGTCCTCTGGTATTTCAGTTCAGTCGTTATACACCGTACTGGTTGTTCAAAGCATGGTTATTCTTTATTATGAAGGGCCAAGTGTTCTAACGGCAAGAGATGTTGTTCGATCTGATTTGATGCATGTTCTCAAACAAGTTTTCACTATAAATATTGCAAAAAATGTGTTTATTTGGTATTGTTCAGCTGCTGATGCTAACATTTTCAGTTCATGTTTATTAAGCATATTTGGAGAAAGTGAGGAAAGCTGTGGTGTTGCAAAAGTGCAGGCACATTCAAAGAGCAGGAGTATCGAAAAGATTCCTGATGAAGGGCTTATGCCCAAAACATCGATTCTGCTTCTCTTTGAATGCTGCCTGACCTGCTGTGCTTTACCGGCACAATGCTCTTGCCATTAGAAATATTTGACTAAATATTCAGAGACAATACTAAAAGTTACCTCTATCAATTTAATTTACTGTGCTTTCTATTCACTGAACGTTTGATGTTAATTGCTCCTCTTTTTCTTCTTAAATCTGATACAAATTTCAAAATACAGAACACATTAAAATTCACATGAATTATAAATGTACGTTCTCGACAAGAAAACCAATGGAAGGCGATATAGAATTCTTGAAAAGCCTACACATTTGAATGAAAAAGCAATTCCTTCTAAAAAATGTTTCCACGTCTGTATCTTTTTCTCAATTCAATAATCCTGCAACTTTATAATTGTCAGTTGATCTCTCTGAATGAGTACCTAATCAATGTCAATGTAACAGCTGAAACATTAACAACAGATTGGTAACTGGGTGTTAAAGACCTTATTTGAAGCCAACAAATGTTTGATATTTCCGAGAATTCCTCCAGAAAACATACTTGAATCATAATACAAGAAGTCAGATCTGCAAACCTTATTTTTAAATGAACAATCTCCAATATTTCCAAAGCATTTCAATCTTACGGTCAAAATGAACAGGTGAATGGAAAAATAAAAACAAATTTCTGACAATTCATAAACTGAACAACAATTACAAATTCACTTTGATCAAAGGACAGAGTAATATATAGATGAATCACAACATTTAGGAACAAAGTAGGTAATCAGCTGACTGACAAGTAATACGTGGTAGCATTTGTTAGTTTACTGAAGAAGATATCAACTTTATTTTCAATTTATACAACGACAGAATAATGTTTAATGTGTTTCAATTTTTTGGACTTGCCCCTTTGCAGCAATAAAGGATCAATCTCATTACTTAGACATCGTAATCTTTAATTCTGCAACATTTTCACATATTCTCCAGGAATTTATAAGCGACAGAATTAGATACAGGTCTCCCCACTATCCGAAAGTAAAGCGTTATTATGAAACCTTACATAAACTGAAAAGGCGTTCGTCAAAGAAGCATTAATTTATATGGGAAACACCTTCCCTTTTCTTAGTAAAAGTGAAAATCCTCTTCAGATTTCTTCCAGTCAGAGAAAACAGGGACAGATGTAAGTCTTTTGTAAAAGCAAAGTGGCTAAAGCGAATTTTCCAACACATATTTCTTGGTAACCTGACACAAATAAGCATCAGATTTTGTGATTATTGATATAATAGATAAAAACAGATCTAATGTTGGATTGAAAAGCAGTTCAATCTGTGCTTAGGTACTCTCTAATCTCCATTCAGATAGCTCTTGATATATTTGTGTTGAAGGTGTGATTGAAACCTTCCCTCGGGTTTAGTAATAGAGACACTGCCACAGCTCCACAGGCTCCTTTCATAATGTTCCCACTCAGGCCGGCAGGACTACAATATTATGTTTAATATGGTTACTCAAATGAAAACTAATCAGCTGTTTATTGTAGTAATTTGAATGGGAATTAATTAGGTAGTTTCTGTGTGTAATGGACTGGAAATTAAACAATATTTTACACTAACAATAGAATACATGAATGATAGTCTTAAAAAAAGAGAATCTCATGACAATTCTTTGAAAGACAAATTGACAAAACTGCGTGATCATTGTACTTTAATTTTAAAAATGCATCAGTCATTCAATATGAACATTCAGCCGAAGACAAGTTCCCTTCCTGTCAACAACGTACAACTTCCACAATTTCAAAATGAACAGTCATTGATAAAGGAAGGAACAAACAGATGCTAATTCTATTTTCTTCACATAAACGTGCGATGAATTTTAAGTAAGTTTCATATATGTAAAAAGGAAACTTTTATTGTGGTTCTAAATACAATAAGTGTTAGCATGAAGTGAAACATAAGCAAATCAATTTAACTGTGTTTTCTCAGTTAAAATACCATTCAATATTCAAAGTAGTCGAGTGATTGTACACTGCAATATCTTTACATTAATTCAGTGCTGAGACATAATTCCACATTTATACCCCTTATAGTGAAGCAAAGTTGTGCCAGGAGTCTGAGCAGGTAGGGGAGGTCTTTACTGAGTACTTTGCTTCAGTATTCACAAGTGAGTGGGACCTTGTTCCTTGTGAGGACAACGTGAAACAGGCTGATATGGTCGAACAGGTCGATGTTAAGACAGAGAATGTGCTGAAAATATGTAAAAATCATGGGGATAGATAAGTGCCCTGGGCCTGAAAGGATATAACCTAGGTTGTTATGGGAAGGGAGGCAAGTGATTACTGTGTTTTGGCAATGATCTTTGCATCCTCACTGTCCACTGGAGTCATACCAGATGATTGGAGGGTGGCAAACGTTATTCCCTTATTGAAGAAAGGCAATTGAGATGATCCTGGGAATCATCGATGAGTCAGTCTTACCTCAGTTGTGGGCAAATTCTTGGAGAGAATTCTGAGAGAAAGGATTTATGATTATTTGGAAAAGTATAGATTGATTAGAGATGGTCAGCATGGCTTTGTGAGCGGCAGGTTATGCCTCACAAACCTCATTGAATTATTTGAGGTTGTGGCAAACACATTGGTGGGGACAGAATAGTGGGTGTGGTGTATAAGGATTTTAGCAAGGTGTTTGATAAGGTTCTCCATGGTAGGCTCATTCAGAAAGTAATGAGACATGGGATATAGGGAAACCTGCCTGGTTCGATAAAAAATTGGTTGACCCATAGAGGACAGGGTGAGATTAAATGGATAGTTTTCAGCTTGGAGCACGGTGACCAATGGTGTTCTGAAGGGATCAGTTGTGGGACCTCTGCTCTTTGTGATTTTTACAAATGACTTGGATGAGGAAGTGGAAGGGTGGATTAGGAAGTTTGCCAATGACACGAGGGTTGGTGGAGTTGTGGATAGTGTGGAGGGCTTTTGTAGGTTGCAAGAGGACAGTGACAGGATGCAGAGCTGGGCTGAGAAGTGGCAGGTGAGGTTCAACCTCGGAAAATGTGAAATTATTCATTTTGGAATTTCAAATTTGAATTCATATTTTTCAGATTAAATACAGGATTCTTGACAATGAGAAGGAACAGAGGGATCGTGGGGTGCATGTCCATACATCCCTCATAGCTGACATCTAAGGTGATAGGGCTATTAAGACAGTGCATAGCGTGTTGGCTTTCATGAATGGGGAGGTTGAGTTTAAGAGCCACGAGGTTATGCTGCAGCTCTATGGATCCCTGATGAGACTACACTTGGAATATTGTGTTCTGTTCTGATCACCTCATAAGACATAGGATGTGGAAGCTTTAGAAAAAGTGCAGATGAGATTTATCAAAATGTTGTCTGGACTGGAAGGCATGTCTTATGACTAAAGGTTGACAGAGCTGGGGCTTTGGTCATTGCAATGAAAGAGGATAATAGTTTACTTGATAGCTTTGGGTAAGTTGATGAGAGACATAGATAGAGTGGATAATGAAAGACTTTTCCCTACAAAGTGGCGTAATTTTAAGATGAATGGGAGAAGTTGTACGGAGATGTCAGAGATATTTTCTTTATAGATAGTGGTGAGTGTGTGGAATGCACTGCCAGTGGTGGTAGTAGATTCAGATCCATCAGGGACATCTAAACGACTCTTGGATAGGCACATGGATGATAGCAAATGAAGGGCATGTTGGTTAGTTTGATCTTAGAGTTGGATAAAATGTCGGAACAACATCGTGGCCAAAGGGCCTGTACTGTGCTGTACTGTTCTATATTCTATGGATTGAAATTAACAATTATTTTATATTAACAACATATTGATTTTCAAAACTCTATTACCATACTTAAGAATAATGATAAATTTCATCTTGTTATTTGACTGTGCTATCTGCAGAAATGAACGGAATTATTGCAGGGAAAAGTAATTAGGATTTTCTAAATTTATAAAGCTGGAATTACACAGATCATTCAAATGAGCAAAAGTCATATTTTTGACTGTGCGCATTGCATCAGAAATAATGGATTCTTTTGTAGGTGTGATGATTGGAAATAAAGTGGATTTTTATATTACTGTATAGGTACTAGGGAAGATTGGATTAAATTCAAATATAAACTTCACTGTAGTTGTTAGCAAGGCTAAACTAAAGCATACTATAATTATTGTCATGCAAATGCATTAACAGTTACTGTTAGAATCCTGAAAAAAGGATATATTGCACCATTTTTCAAAAAGTCAATAAATTAAATTGTGAACCTCCGTACACTTGTTACCCAGGCCAATTATTATGCAATTATTGTAATGGTAATGACTTGATAACTAATGCTAAAACCTAAACAGATAAATTGGTTCAATACTTTATCAGCACGTTCCTCTGACATTGATTGGATATTTATGAAGATCGGTAAACTGAGGGACAAAATATTGATTGATTGAATTGAAGGAAAAAATGAGACAGTGTCTATTGAGCAGGATTGTTTTTGTTTAAAAATGCAGTTGATGCAAGAATAGTATATTTTCCTCCATTGGTTTTCTTGTAGATACATTTGTTTTTAAATTGTCATGATTCAAGGTTGAGACACTTGTGTCAGAGTCTGCAGAGGGGAGATTGAGAGAGTAAGAAATTCTGAAAAAGCAGAAAGGAAAGGAACTGGCGAGCAGAGGAGCTCCAACTGTAGTGTCTCACCCTGCTAACATCTTATTGGGTGATTTGGAACGCAGTCTAGTCAAGCAACAAGCTGACACAGTCATACGCACAGAATCATAGCTTACAATGCCCTAGACACTATCGTCACCATCCCTGTCTGTCCTGTCCCACCGGCAGGACATGGATGTAACTGAAATGCAGGAACATGCAAGGTAATGGACTAAGATCTGCAGAATATGATCAATGTGATTTATTTGACATTTCTCCAGAATATTAAACTCCAGTACAAATTGAAAAGTTACTAGCGCCATCAGACTTGAACTACAAATGTCAGAAAAAGAAATATTAGATATTTACAGCACACTTGGCCAATCCTGGGTATGTGTTGGCTGTAATAGAACTCCCCAGGCTTTACAGATTTTTGTACTCACCATTGAGAGCAACGATTTCAGACTGAACTCTGCCCTCTATGCTTTTATAATCTGTTTTTAACATGTTACTTTGGCAGCTGGACACCTTGTTTCCTTGTTTCTTTCCCAGGTCTAACTCCATTCCCCGTGGCCTTGAGGGACGACCATTTCTGCTATTTAATCTCTCCTGCCTTCCCCCATGTGACAGACTGTCTTTATATCCTTGTCTCACCCCCACCTTGCTCACAACCTGTTACATTTCTGATGGTTCCCAGACCTCTGTAACTTTCACTGCATCCCCTGGGTGAATGGCGCGAGTTTTGAATTCTCTTCCTCCTGAGATAATCAGATTTTTTTCCGGTTGCGGTGTCCCCCAGATTTTATTTTGAAAAGCAGAGCATTTCTGTCAGAGTCAAGTATTTGTGAGCCTTCATCCACAATTCCTAGCATTTGGATGTAATTTGTGACCCTCCCACAGATGTGTAACGTTACTGGATTGGGCATGCTAACATGGTTGCAGTGTGCAATTTAGGTGGGTTGGGCTAGCCATGGTTAATGTGTGGTTATTGCGGTAGCGTGGGTGAGCAGGTCATTGCAGACTCGATGGGCCGAATAGAGTCTTTCTGCACCCACGGGATTCTGTGATTCTAACTAATTGTGATTGTTGTCATGTTTTCCTCATGCCAGGTTCATTCAACTCAGATACATATGCTTCCTTTATTATTCTGTGGGTGCTCACTCACTCATTTCCTTCAGTTTTACATCAATTTCACACTGTATGTGAGGGTGGGAATGGATTTGTAAATATAAATACTCCAAACGAAACCCCTCACAGGTCGGGAACTGTTTCTGCTACTTTCATCACTCACAAGGAAGCGGAAAATAAAGGTTCAGTCACAAATCTTACAGGAACATTAACGGTTATAATCACCAGGAATGGCTGAACAGCTCAAAACGCTTTTCACAAGAAAAGAGGACACTGAGAGACAACCTGTTACAAGTAGAAAGCTTTGTGTCTGTGTTTTCAGAGATTTGAGGTTGAAATTATTGGGTTGGAAGCATGTTTCATTGCCCCAGATCATCAAAGGTGCTGTCTAAATGTGCATCTTTCTTTCTATCTGTCTGAGTTAACAATCAGATGGACAGGTCAATGTCTGAGTGTCTTACCAAATCGCTGATTGAAACTGTCTCCGCCCACAAACTCAGGTGCCTCACCACTCACTGGGTCATGGAGAAACTCTGCCGTTACAATGAGAGCTTTATTTGCTGTCACCTTTCTTCATGCTTCCGCCTCATCCCCACTTCCCTTCATTAAATCCCAGCTGCCTCTAGTCCACCCACATGGACATGTTGAAGAGCATGACAGGAGATTGGATTGAAACCGAGAGTTCAATAGCCCGAATGAAATAGGAAGAAGGAAATAAACGGGGTTTGTGGATCCCAGGGGATACAGACTCCAGGATTAGTCCTTGTAAGCATTCCTGCAGTAATACAAGACAGCATTCCATGATGAGAGTTAAACCCGGGTGGCAGGAGAGGGAGCCACTCAACATGAGCAGGTTTAGTTCAAACACAGGAGGTTTGTTCAGTCAGTAACAGTGTGTTAGACATGGAGGTGAAGTGAGCAGTGAGGGGAAATGTTACCACAAGCTGACGATGGATAACTTTCATTGGAACAGGAGGAGGCCATTCAACCCCTCGACTTTGCTCTGCCATTCATGATGATCATAGCTGATGTGTGACCTAATGTACAATTTTCAAAACCCTCTAATTTCATCAATAAACTCCTCTGCAACAAACAAGATGATTATTGGAAAATTAAACATCTGCAAATGCTGGGAAAAACTGAAAAAAAAACAGAAATTGCTGGAAAAATTCAGCAGATCTGGCAGCATCTGTGGAGAGTGAACCTTTCAGGACCAGTGACCGGTCAGGTGATCAGCTGCAGCTGACCATTCTGCCTGTTCTGGAACACTCTCTGGAACAGGTTCTGGTGTGAGATTGTCAATAATAACTGAGAGAAACAGGAGGACGGGCTCAATCAGAATAAGGAATTCACTTAACCCTCCCAGTGGGACACTCACGGACACAGTCACACTGCGGAGAGGCCATTCACCTGCCCCACGTATGGGAAGGGATTTACTCGATCTTACAATCTGCTGAGGCACCAGAGATGGCACAGTGGATTTAGACCCTTTTCCTGCTCCATGTGTGAGAAAGTATTCATTCAAATCTCTCACCTGCGGAGACATTAGTGCATTCCCACCGGGGAGAGGCCATTCACCTGCTCAGTGTGTGGGAAAGCATTCACTCAGTCCTCTGACCTGCTTAAACACCAGCGAGCTCACTCTGGGGAAAGATCATTCACTTGTTCCCAGTGTGGGGGCAGATTCACTCAAATGCAGCACCTGCGGAGTCCCCAGTGAGCCCACACGGGGGAGAGGCAATTCAGATACTCAGTATAGGAGAAGGGATTCAGTTATTCATCCCACCCCCTGAGACCCCAGCGCGTTCACACTGGGTAGGAGCTGTTCACCCCTCTGTGTGACAAGGGATTTGCTGCGTCTTCAACACGACTGAGAGCCCAGTGAGTGCTCACAGGGAAGTGGTCATCCCCCTGCTCCATGTGGACTGCTGGACTCTGATTCTGATATTACTGTCCATCAGAGTCAGGAGTGGACCTTGTACATGATGACACTGCTGGAGGATTGATGTTGTTGTTGTTAATCACATTAACTGGGCTGGAGGTGACTGAACTTACATTGCCACTTTCTGAACCTCAGGATGTCTCCCTGGGCAGTAAGTCTCCACAAACAGCAATGTGACAATGAGCAGGGATCATCCGTTTTGATTTAAATTGTGACTGTAGCACTGCAGCTTCACAGCCTCAGGCACAAGGTTGGAGTCCAGCCTTGGTCAACGGCCTGTGTGGAGTTCCCACATTCTCCCCATGATAGTGTGCGTCCGCTCCAGGTGCTCTAGTTTCCTCCCACAGCCCAAAGATATGCAGGTTAGGTGGATCAGTCTGCTAACTTGTCCACAGTATCCAGGAATGTGCAGACTCAGTGGATCAGCCAAGGGAAATGCAGTGTTACAGAGAAGGAGTGTTCTGGGAGTGATGTGCTTCGGATGGTTGGTGGGGTTTGATGGGCCAATGCTCTCCTCCCACACTGTAGGGATTCTATTCTATAATTGAGGATAAAGGTTACACAGAAGTGTGTCCTTGGAGAAGGAGCATGTGGTGTGAATCAGTGCTTTCTCTGCCTTCAGATAAACGTGGGCACCGCAGGAGATATAGTGCTTTATCTCCACCGCTGCCCCCTCCTCCCCCCAACTCTACTTTGATTTAGTCCCTTCTCACTATGTCACTTGTAATAGTTTGCTTGGCCCATAATGGGCTTTGTTTATAAATATTTAATTGATTACACAAATGGTTTACTGCTGGAGATTATACGTCTAGATTAGAGTGGTGCTCGAAAAGCACAGCAGGTCAGGCAGGATCTGAGGAGCTGGAAAATCAACGTTTTGGCAAAAGGCCTTTTCCAGCACCACTCTAATCTAGGCTCTGGTTTCCAGCATCTGCAGTCCTCACTTTTGCACTGCTGGTGATTATATGTTAACCAAAAGCAAACTGGCGTAATGATGATTTTGATGGTGGGAAGGTGGGTGTGATCACATTTCTGTGTCGGAGAAATGGGGAAAAAGAATGCTTCACAGCTCACAGAATGAGAACTGAAAAGCAGTTAAATCAAACCAAAGGTTCAGACAGGGAGGGAATATTTCCCTGGAGTTTGAGGAGCTGGAAAGTGATGGTGTCTGGGAATAGACAGGATTTTGTTTTACAGGAGGTTGAAAGTTTAAAACGGTTACATTCAGACAGTTCAATTTATTTTCTTTAATTTTATTTGTTGTGCAAAAAGTTTTTACAACATTTTTAAAAGCAGAATGTACAAACCTTGTGTTAAAGATATAAGTTAAATAAAATACATACTGAACACTGGTGTGGAAGTGCAATCTCCTGGAGAATCCCTGCCACTCCTTCCTACCCGGGCTCCATGACTATATACATACCTGGGAGATAGCAGCAGGAGGAGCCCATTCAACTTTTCGATCTTGCTCCACCATTCAATGGGAAACAGCCGACCATTCAGCTCAGTCTCCTGTTCCTGCTGTGTTCCAATCCCTTTTCATGACTTTACCGCGAAGAACTATATCTAAGTCCTCATTTAGCTTCACTGCCTTTTGTTCCAGTGGCGTTGCTGCCGTGTGGGTGTAGGCAGGGGTAATGTGATGGTGCTGCCTCCTGGAAGATGCACTCAGCATCCCTCTTCATCCTGCAGTAACATCAATTGGGTTTCAGCAACTAAAGACAGAAACCATTTCCAGGAGATGGGCATCACTGGCTCAGCCACCATTTATACCCCATCTCTCGTTACCCTTGAGAAGATGGTAGTGAGCTGCTGTCTTGAACCATTCACAGTCCATTTGGCGCAGAGAGACCGACAATGCTGGGAGGGACAGAGACTGTGCAGGATTTTGGCCGAGTGATTCTCCATCTTTGCTTCTTCAAACGCTGCTTAATCATGATCTGCCCATGATTTTGAGATTTCAGTCTGCAAATCTTCACCATCTAGCACCCTGTATAAAGGAATGTGCACAGGTTAGAAATTCAGAGCAGACAATTCTAGTTTCTATGGAATATCTTTTTCCCCTTTCTTGCCCCGAAGCTGTAACCCTCCAGTCAACTTCCTTTCTCCCACCATTCCGACTCTGCTACCCTCTAATATACATCCTCCCCATTCTCATGGAGTTACTGATAAACAGATCCATGCCACCACTTCCTGTCCCTGGTTGGACTCTGCACCCTTTCTGGGTTCACTTCCTTTCCCTTCAGTTGCTGCAAGTCAATAATGTAACAGCAGAATGAAACAAAAGGAAACAGAAACGGAGGTGGCAGATCCAGGACAGAAGAGGAACCTTCAGTCTGGGAGAATGGGTCAGATCCTTCTTTGTTTCACATTAGTTGATTCCCACCATTATAATGAATTGGGGACGGAGAGTGGTCCTACATGGGTGTGGTGACACTTTGACCCCCCCCCCCCAACTGATCAATACTATAAGCAAATACATTCCTCCTCCAGCCAATCACAGTGTGAAATACTTTCCACAAAGTATACTTACCCAAAGCACATGCTCCAAAACCCGCCCACAGTCTGTACATGTACAGTGCTGGGTTTCCCCACACACGTGTGGGCCCTGCCTCAGGAATTGTGGGAGTCCCCATGATGCCACTGGAGCCCCGTCTCTGGAAACTGAATGAAAAGTATAGGCTGGAGGGTGTTGTGTATAGGATCCCCATTCAGACACACAGAACATATGGACTGTCACTGGGTTTTACTGAGACACCTGCTTCCACAACCTGATTTTCTGATGTAAGGAATATAGATTCAGCGGGCTGGGGCGTGGGGTGGTTAATAAGAGGAGCAGATTTTAAGCAGAGGTGGCTCAATGGTTAGCATTGCTGACTCACAGCGTTAGGGACCTGTATTTGTTTCTAGCCTTCGGCGACTGTGTGGAGTCTACATGTTCTCACCGTGTCTGTGCGGGTTTCCTCTGGGTGCTCCAGTTTCATCCCACAGTCCAAAGATGTGCACGTAAAGTGGATTGGCTATGCTACATTGCCCACAGTGTCCATGCATGTGCAGGCTAAGCCATTAACCATGGGAAATACAAGGAATGGGAGAGTCTGAATGGGATGTTCATTATGGGTTGGTGTGGACTCCATGGACGAATACCCTATTTCTGCACTGTAGGCATTCTATTCTATTCTCATGAAGAAGAATGTACTTGACTCGATGTGTTGTGAATCTGCGGAATTCCCTATTCAAATGCAGTGGATGCCAGGACAATGAGCAAATTTACTGAAGAGATACAGATATTGAATTTGCAATGAAATGAAGGGTGAGAGAAAGCAGGTGGGAAAATCCAGCTGAGACTGAGGTGAGTTCAATCATCACCGTATTAAATGGTGGAGCTGGTTCGAAGGGCACATTGCCTCTCCTGTGCTCAGGGCTTATCTTCTGACGGTAATAACTGGAAAGCTGAATCCAAAAATCACCGCCTTCACCAAAGGAGATTTTTGGAAAAAACAGGATAGTCAGGTGGATTAGCGTTCCAAACTTAGAGAGCGAGGAAGCGTGTGGGAGATAATGATTTTGCAATTTTAAACTGAGGGGAGTTAAAAATCACACAACAACAGGTTATAGTCCAACAGGTTTAATTGGATCATGATGAAGGAGCAACGCTCCGAAATCTAGTGCGTTTCCAATTATACCTGAGGGACTATAACCTGGTGTGATGAGATTTATAACATTGTACACCCAGTCCAACATCGGATTCTCCAAATCATGTAAACTGAGGGGAGACAGTGATTTATGGTTTTCGACTGTGTATTACACTCACACCGTCCAGAATACTCTATTGTGAATATCTATCCTGTACTTTATTACAAAGCCAAGGTTTTTGAGAATGAAATGCAAAACACCCAGGTAACATCTCCTCACCTCGTAATCTGATAAAAGACTTGTGATAAGTCTGGTTGAATTTTGAATACAGATGGAAAGTGGGAAGATTGAATCCAATCCAGATCCTGTGCTTAGATAAAGCAGACGACAATATGATGAGGAAGGAGTTGGCTAATGTAGACTGGAAGCAAAGACTTTAGAGTGAGACAGTTGACAAGACAGTGGAGGAATAACAAAGGATTTTTCAAACTGCTCAGCTAAAGTATATATCAGTGAAAAGGAAGGACTGTAGGAAAAGGAGTAATCTGACACGGGTGACTAAGGAAATAAGGGAGTCTATCAAATTGAAATAGAAAACACACAAATTGGCAAAGACCAAGGAGAAACTAGGAGTTTAGAAAAAAAGTTAGATGGAATTGGGGGAGAAAAGTGATGAGTAACTATCCCCAGGCACAGAATAGCAGTTTACACTGCTAGAGGGGAACCTATTGTGTGGGGAACATATGGCCTCTGTAATTGTTGAAGCACTTAACTGTTACCATAGAGATAATCCTGATCAAGTTAAAAATCACAGCACACCCCAAAAGGTTGTACTTCCAAATAAACCTGTTGGACTATAACCTGCTGTTGCGTGGTTTTTAACTTTGTCCACCTCACCACCGGCTCCTCCACATCAGAATCCTGACAGACAGCCCCACTGGAACTGAAGTGCCTGTCAGATACCTGACTGAGCCACAGGGGTGTGGGGGAGGTTTAACCACAAAGTGTTGAGCTGAACTAGACTTTTTAACTGCCATTGCCATGGAGATAATATTGACAGACAGCATCCATTCAAAACCACAAACCACAAAGGGATAAGATTGGGAGCGGCACATCGGACAGGTGGGGAGTTACCTCATGCTGCCTGAAGGTGTTCTGCATGTTCACTATCCAAGTAACTGCCATGTCTCATCTTTAAAGACTCAAAGAAGACCTCTCAGATTTCTGTGCCTAGTTATTGCTATCCAGTAGAGTTCAGGAATATGAGAACACAGCAGTCAGTCTTCACAGTGGAGAATACGAAGAACATGCCAGTAATTGACAAGGAGACTGAGAAAGGTGAGGAGCAAGATTCTACCATTATCATGAGAGTTGGAGCTGAGCAAGCTAATGGAGCTAAAGGTAGACCAGTCTCTTTGCCCTGATGGATTACATCCCAGGGTGCTACCAGAGATAGCGGGAGAAATAGTAAATATACTTGGAGCCAGGGTCCTACAGCAGAGACAGGCCCTTTGGCCCACGTCGGCCAAAATGTCCATCCCAAGAACCCCATTTCCCTGCACTTGTCCCATGTGCTTCTGACCCTTTGCTATCCATGTATTTGTCCAAATGTTTTTTACATGTTGTTAATGTACCCACCTCAACCACTTCCACTGTCAGCTCAGTCCATATACATACCACCCTCTGGGTAAAACAGGTGCCCCTCAGGTTCCCTTTCATAATTTCTCCTATAACCTTAAACTGATGCCCTCCACTCCTTGATTCCCTGGGAAAAAGACTGAGTGCATTCACCTTTCCCAAGCCTCTCATGATATTATACACTTCCAAAAAAGGTTCCCCCTGGTTTCCTCTGCTCTAAACAAAAAGAAAATCCTCGCTTGTCCAACCTCTCCCTATAACTCAGACCCCGAGCCCTGGCAAAAATTCTTCTAAATTTCTTCTGCACTATTTCCAGTTTAATAACTGAAACCTACATTACATTCATCACATTTCCACTGTTTCCCAATGGCACTGGAACCGATGTGACAACGCCAATGGATTACAATCCATGATCGATAATTAACTCCTTTACAACAATCCTGTTTTCATAGTATTTTCAATGCTGCAGGTATCTTTGTCTCTTTCTGGTTGCATGATTAATTTAAAACTTGTTCTCATACAAAATAAATCTGTAGCTTAATTGTTCCTGGGAAATGTGACATGTATTTTCAGACATTAAAAAACAAATGAACTCTCTGCACTCTCACCATGCTTACATGGATTTGGCTGTGTCTCAGTACTTTTGCAGTCACACTGAGATTTGAAATATTCGCCCATGGACAGAATACACACCATTCCTTCCAGATGAAAACGCCAATGATATTCAGATCGGCACGGATCAAGTAACCATCAAAACCGAACAGGAAGTTCAATTTGAATTTCTCATCGACAAATCCGCCCTTTCAGAACCCTACAACAGAGAAAACAATTCACCACTGTTAATACAGGATGGAAATTCATAAAACAATTATAGGATTAAATTGTAGTTTCTTTGTTCCCCCAAAGTTTTAAATCTCAGTCTCACAATTTCTCTCCCTTGTTAACTGAAATCCAAACCAATCTCCTCACTCTTTTCCTCCACACCCAGTTCTCTCTCACTCTCTCTTCTCTTTAAATTCAGCTTCTAGCTCCTGCCTGCAGACTAAGAACCAAAAGAAGGAGTGGCACGATGGCACTGCTGCCCCACAGCACTCGGGTCCTAGGTTTGGTTCCAGCCTTGGGTGACTGTCTGTGTGGAGTTTGTACATTCTCGCCGTGTCTGCGTGGGCTTCCTCCGGGTGCTCCGGTTTCCTCCCATAATCCAAAGGTGCACAGTTCAGGTGAATTGGTCGTGTTAAATTGCCCATAGTGTTAGGTGCGTTAGGCAGAGGGAAATGGGTCTGGGTGGGTTGGTGTGGACTGGTTGGGCCGAAGGGCCTGTATCCACACTGTAGGGAATCTAATCTAATCAAATCAATGTGTCAACCTTGGAGCCTCCGGGTGTTGTTGAATCCTCCCCCCACCTCCTAGGATTTCCTTCTGGGTCAGACCTGCAGTGACTTTTTTTTCCCCAATCTGGAACCTCTTATTTATTTCCCCCTCTGATGAGTACCAATCCTGCACACACTGGCCAAATCATATCTGGTTGAACTAAAATGAAACAAATTAGAACTTTAATTGCAGGCCCCAGCTTTGTTCCTTTCCATAACATTCCTGAATCTTCACCCGAGTTCTGAAAACTTTCTGCAAAATGCTCCCCCAAAAGATATTTGTCACGATACCAGGGCAGGGAGCATTCCCCTGGGTCCTGTTCTCAGAGGGAGGAAGGGAGGGAGCTGCCAGCTGCCAATAACAGATTAATCCCACAGCCTCCCTCCCTGGCACTGACCCACCCTGCACATATGCCAACAATTGGCCAGCACTGCGCCTGTGCACCGGTCTCCCCTCTTACAGCACATGCTCCAGATCACACAGGAGCCGAAGTGATTGACAGCAGCTGCTGCCCAATAGAGTGGTGGGAGCGGGGCTGGTGGACTGGGACAATGGGATTGTAAACAACGAATGAATGTGGAGGACACTGGGGGATGGACAGGATCAGTGCAGCAGCAGGCGGAGATCCTGAACAAAGTGAGCAATGGGAGAGTCTGACAGGAGAGAAACTACAGGATGGTTCTGTTTTGAGGCTCAGGCAGGGACAGCTGGGAGACAGTATGGCCTGGTGGCTTGGGCAGGTTTACTAATCAGTCTCTTCAAAGATGCTGTTACTCAATTCTGAACCCGATCCTCCTGGTCCAGAGGTAAGGACACAACCACCATTTCCTGTTGGACTAGTGGAAAGAAGGGAAGATTTTCTCAATCTGACTCACATGGAAACTCCATGAGTTCCTCCCACTTATTGTCTACGGTGGGGATGGAGGAGACAGAGCAGGTGGGAGGGGTTTAGGAATATAGGTACTGCCTTTCAATAGGAATTCATCTGTGTTGGTGTTATTAACAAGACTCAGTACAGTCACTAACACAAACCCATGTACTTGAACTTTATCCAGAATATTAACACTCATAACTGGGTGACACAGACCCCAATGTACAGAGTTAAATCGTGGATATTAATAACGGCTTTGTGTGAGAAATCACGTCGCATGAACTTGAGTCAATTTTTTTGAATAAGTAACAACAAAGAGGATTGATGAGGGCAAAGCGGTGGAAATGATCTACATGGTCTTCAGTGAGGCGTTCAACAAGGTTCCCCGTGGGAGACTGGTTTGCAAGGTTAGATCTCATGGAATACAGGGTGAAGTAGCCATTTGGATACAAAACTGGCACAAAGGTAGAAGACAGAGGGTGATGGTGGAAGGTTGCTTTTCACATTGGAGACCAGTGGGGTGTCACAAAGGATCGGCGCTGGATCCACTAATTTTCATAATTTATATCAATGATTTGGATGAGAATATAGGAAGTAATGTTAATAAGATGACACCAAAATTGGAGGTGTAGTGGACAGTGAAGAGGATTACCTCAGATTATAACGGGATCTTGATCAGATGCTTGAATGTGCTGAGGACTGGCAGATGGAGTTTAATTTGGATAAATGTGAGGTGCTGCATTTTGGAAAAGCAAATATGAGCAGGATATATACACTTAATGGTAAGGTCCTCGGGAGTGCTGCTGAACAAAGAGACCTTGGAGTGCAGGTTCATAGCTCCTTGAAAGCAGAATCGCAGGTAAATAGGATAATGAAGAAGGTGTTTAATATGCTTTCCTTTATTGGTCCGAGCACTGAGTATAGGTGTTCGGAGGTCATGCTGCGGCTGTACAGGACAATGGTTAGGTCATGCTTGGAATATTGCGTGCAATTCTAGTCTCATTCCTATAAAAACAATATTGCGAAACTTGAAAGGGGTCAGAAAAGTATTACAAGCATGTTGCTAGGGTTGGAGGATTTGAGCTACAGGGAGAGGATAAATACACTGTTTTCCCTGGAGGCTGATGGGTGACCTTATAGAGGTTTATAAAATCAGTAGGGGCATGGATAGGGTAAATACACAAAGTTTTTCCCCCTGCGGTGAGGAGGAGGCATGATGGGGGGTGGGAGACAGAGGGGGGAGACTGAGATGGGAGGGTGACCATTATTTTGTAGATTGTAACACAACCCTGTTCCTGTTTTCTCCCTGTCGCCTTCAATCCCTCTGGAGGGTTCAAAACAAGTGCACAGACCCTGGAAAGTAGAGCTTCAGGGTAACCAAGTGCTGAAGGTTGCATTTGGGACGCTGACCTTTATTTGGTCTGTGCACTAATCAAATTCTGTAAATTCTTCATTACCTTTAACCATCGCTCCATCTGATCCATGAAATCCTACAGGATTTACACCCTCACTTCCTGCAGACAATCAGGATCATTGAAACTTTCCTTAATCTCCTACATCCAACAAGAAGAGCACATCACTGTACAAATGGCCATCTCTGCACCAGAACAATCCACAGACCCAGAAAAAGGCACACAGTCTTACAGCTTTACAAAACATTACTCTAGAATAAATTAGTACCAATATTTTATATTTAAAAACTTAATCAAAGTATAATAAAATGTGTATTTAAAGATATAAACCGTTGCCCTACTGAATGTTGTAGCTTTACTAAAATAAAACTGCCTAAGATTTACCTTTGAAGAGACTGAAACCGACTGAGCTGTGAGTCACAGATGAACAGCAATAAACAGAACCTTCGGTCAAACTTTTCCATGCCGACCAGATATCCGAACCTACATTTATCCCTCTTGCCAACACCTGGGCCATATCCCTCTAAATCTTTCCTATTCATGTCAAGTATCCAAATGACTTTAAAATGCTATAACTGTCAGCCTCCACCACTTCTTCTGGCAGCTTATTGCATACACGCACCACTCGCTGCATGAAAAAGTTGCTCCTTAGTTCACTTTTATATCTTTCCCCTCTCACCCTCAACCTATGCTCTCTATTTCTGGACTCTCCTACTCAGGGAAAATACCTTGTCTGTTTACCCTATCCATGTTACTATGATTTTATAAACCTCTACGGAGGTCAGTCCTCAGTCTCTGATGCTCCAGGGAGAGAAAGCCCCAGCCTTTTTGCTCTCTTCCTGCAGCTCAAACCCTCCAACCCTGGCAATATCCTTGTAAATCTTTTTTGAACCCTTTCA
Organism: Chiloscyllium punctatum; assembly: GCF_047496795.1. NCBI lineage: Eukaryota > Metazoa > Chordata > Chondrichthyes > Orectolobiformes > Hemiscylliidae > Chiloscyllium > Chiloscyllium punctatum. The sequence continues at coordinate 28,356,206 of NC_092761.1, read as the reverse complement.
AGTTTCACAACATCCTTCCAATTGATGGAGAACAGAATTGCACACAATATTCCAAAAGAGGCCTAACCAATGTCCTGTACATGACCTTCCAACTTCTATACTCAATGCTCTGATCAATAAAGGAATGTATTCCAAACACTTTCTTCAATATCCGATCTACCTGCAACTCTATGTTCATGGAAATATGAACCTGCGCTGCAAGCTATCTTTGTTCATCAACACTATCTAGGAAATTGCCACTAAGTCTATCAGTCCTGTTAAGATTTGCTTTTCCAAAATGCAGCACGTCACATTTATCTGCATTAATCTCCATCTGCCACTTCTCACCCATCTGAACAACATCCTGTTGTAATCTGAGGTAACCCTCTTCGCTGTCCACTGTACCTCCAATTTTGGTGTCATCTGCAAACTTACTAACTATACCTCCTATGCTCATATCTAAAGCATACATATAAACGACGAAAAGTAGTGGACCCAGCACCGATCCTTGCGGCATTCCACTGGTCACATGCCTCCAATCTGAAAAACAACCCTCCACCACCACCCTGCCTTCTACATTTGAGCCAGTTCTGTATCCGAACGGCTAGTTCTCCCTGTATTCCATGAGATCTAACCTTGCTAACCAGTCTTCCATGGGGAACCTTGTCGAGCGCCTTACTGAATTCCATTGATCATGTCCACCTCTCTGCCCTCAACAATCCTCTTTGATACATCTTCAAATGTATCTTCAAATCACTCAATCAATTTTGTGAGACATGATTTCCCACGCACATAGTCATGCTGACTATCACTAATCAGTCCTTGCTTTTCAGAATACACGCGCATCTTGTTCCTCAGGATTCCCTCCAATAACTTGCCCAGCATCAATGTCAGGCTCACCGATCGATAGTTCCCTGGTTTGTCCTTACCACCTTTCTTAAATAGCTGCACCACGTTAACCAACCTCTAGTCTTTCAGCATCTCACCTGTGATAATCGATGATACAAATATCTCAGCCAGAGGTCCAGCATTCACATTCCCAGCTTCCCAGAGTTCTCGGGTTCACCTGATCAGGTGCTGGGGATTAACCAATCTTTACGGGTTACAAGACACCCAGCACGTCCTCCTCTGTAAGATGGACATATTCAACATGTCGACATCTATTTCCCCACATTCTATATTGCCCATGTCCTTCTCCATAGTAAATACTGATGCAAAATATCCAGTTCGTATCTCTCCCATCTCCTGCTGCTCCACACATAGGCTACCTTACTGATCTTTGTGGGGCCCTATTCTCTCTCGAGTGACCCTTTTGTTCTTAATGTATTTATAAACACCCTTGGGATTATTCATAACCCTATTTGCCAAAGCTATCTCATGTCCCCTTTTTGCCCTCCTGATTTCCCTCTGAAGTATACTCCTACTGTCTTTAATGCTCAGGGTTTTTTTGGGATCTTTGGATTGGAATAAATGCAAAATATTACATCTTGAAAAAACAAACGAGGGCAGACTTACATTAATTAAAAACAGGGCCTCGAGTCGTGATATGGAACAAAAAGGCTGAGGGGTTTGGGTCTTTCAAGTCTGTGTCACATGTAGACAGGGTGGTTAAGAAGGTGCTTAGCACACTTGCCTTCATTGCTCAGACCTTTGAGTACAAGAGTTGAGACATTATTTTGGATGTTGGGGAGGCCTTTTCTGGAATTCTGTGTCCAGTTCTGGTCATGCTGATATCGGGAGTACATTGCGTAGTTGGAGCGGATTCAGAAGAGATTCACCAGGATGTTGATGGGAATGGATAGTTTGAACTATAAGCAGAGGTTGGATGGGCTGCGACTTCTTTCACTGGTGCGCAGGAGGCTGAGGAGTGACCTTATTAGACGTTTCTAAAATCATGGAGGGGTGGTATCAATAATGTGAACAGCAGGTGTCCTTTCCAGGAAGGGACGCGATTCAAGACAGGGTACATACCTTTTAAGGTGACAGCAGAACGGCTTTAAAAAGGCGTTTGGGAAGTTTTTTTATTTTTGATCAGACAATGGTTTATGTGTGGAATGAACTATCAGAGGAAGTGGTAGTTGTGAATCAGATTACAATTTTGGGGTGGCACAGTGGCTCAGTGATTAGCCAGAGCCCCAGGTTCGATTCCAGCTTTGGACAACTGTCTCTGTGGGACTTGCACATTCTCCCAGTGTCTGCATGGGTTTCTTCCAGGTGCTCCAGTTTCCTCCCTAATGAGAGAGCAGCCCTATGGTCTGGTAGGACAATGCTGCCTTTACCTTTTACACAGTGATGCCACTGTGTCTCTGGGATGGGGAGAGGGAATGCTGAAGGTAGTAGATGGGACACCACTCAGACACAGTGCTTTGTCCTGGAGGATGTTCACTTTCTTTAATAGTGTTGGGGGCTGCACTGATGCAGGCAAGTGGAGAATGTTCCAACAGAATCCTGATGTGTGCCTTATAGAGAGCAAACAGACATTGGGGAATCAGGGGTTTGGGGAAACTGAGGCGTTCTCCTTGTAGCAAAGGCAGTTGAGAGGAGCTGTTACAGAGGCGTTTAGAAAAGTTACACGTTATAATAATAAACCTTATACCCATCAGCTCATTATACAAGGATTACAGGATACACATGAAAGGTTTGGGAAGATTCAAAGGAGAACTTTTATGCAGCAAATGGGAATACAATGCTCACACACAATGTAAATATCCAGGTCCTGATGAATTGACTAATTCAATCAGAGTTAGGTGTTACAATGATTGAGAATACCATCTGAATGTCCACCTGTAGTATCCTGTAATACAAGTTTATAAAATCTGTCATTGTCAGTTCAGGTTAGAAACTCGCACCATCCCCTCCTCCTGGCCCAGGATGACTGGACACATTACCCCTTGTGGAGGTCAGCAGTCAGTTCAGGTGGAAATCTATGTGGGTTTCCACCTTGGAATTTCATGTGACTGAACAGGGCAGATCTTTGACACATGGGACAGAATGTTCCAAGAGTCAGTGAGATGTGGAGAGCAGGATTTGCTTCTTTTTTTCCTTCCGTGCTGCTGCTGTGCCTCATCAATAAGACATGGGGGGTGAAAGGCTCATGCAGCTCGATGGGCAAGTTGTCTCCATTCTGACCAATGCGCAGCAAACTCCTCCTATAGAGTATCTCTAAAAACAGAGCAACTCCCCATGCTTCACACTGCCCAGTGCTCCCATTAAATGTTTAGAAGAATTGGGGGGGGGGGGGGGGGTGCTCCTGGAAATGGCATAACTGTAAAGTTCTAAGAGTATTGTGAAGAGAGAGAGAGATGCAAAGGAGAAGGGGGCAACAAGTTGTCAGATGGAGTATAATTTGGGCAAAAGTGAAGTCGGTCATTTTGGAGGGGATGAAATGAGAACAGAGTGCTATTTCCATGGTGGAAACTGTAGAAAACTGCACTACAAAGGGATCAGGGGGTAATTGTGCAGGAAACACTGAAAGCTAGCAGATTCTGGGTCAGTCACGAAATCAAGGGTTCATTTCAGATTCATCAAGTTTAAGGTAACACCGACACGGATATGGGGTTTCAATAGCAATGGAGCTGGGGTGAGGTGGAGACAAACAACATTTTAGAGATTGGAATTCCTGGCGTTTGTGATTACGTAGATGTCTGATCAGAAGGTCACCTTGGGGTTACAGATATGACAGCAATATTGTGAAGAGTGTAGTTCTGCCTCAGACCGCACCCAGTGAGAGGGACGGGCTCAGCAGTAAGGCAAAGAAATTTGTAATAGCAACTGAAGGTAATTGGTTTAACCGGAACAATGTTTCATTGGAGGAAATTGCAGCTAATCGAGTAGTGGGAATGTGATAAGCAGTTTGGTAACTGAGCAACAGTGGAGCAATGGTGGGGAGGGAGAGCAGGACATCGTCAGTGTACATGTGAAACCTCACACTGTGCTTTTGGACGATGTCACCTCCTGGCAGTGCGTATGAGAAACAGGAGTGATCAAGGATAGATCCTTGAGGGACACCAAATACAAGGAATTCAGAAAAGAAAGGGAGAGTGGAGATGGAGCAGGATTTACAAATGATGGTGAGATCAAATGTTAGTTTTTTTTTTGCAGAATGGATGAGAAAGACATAACCAGAAAAGACAGACAGACATAACAAGGAACAATACCTGTGAATTGGCAAGGGGGAGTGATGAGGAGGAAACAGAGTTGGAATGTCTGTAGTTTAGCGAGACTAGTAAAAGATCAAGGTGAGCTCTGATAAGGCTTGAGAAGAGACTGGAGAAAGATGTAAGTTTGGGAAAAAAATCAGGAACACCACGTGAGGCAGTTAGTCTCGGTGGGCGAGTGGGAGGGAGGGAAGCAGCAGAGGCAGCTGATCGGATTGTTTCAGTCTTAGTGACAGAGAAACTCAATGTGCTCCTTGCTCTTGTTGTTGAAGGGAAGGATGAAGAGACAGGATGATGGACAGTGTTTTACAAAGAAACAAAACCAGGGTTAGTGATATTTAAAATGAGTGAACAAACCTAATATATTTAACTTTTATCCAGAATATTAAAATGTACAACTGAAGTCCTTGTTCGAATCCCAGCTCGGCAGATGGTGGAATCTGAATTCAAGAAAAAAAAAACTGGAATTAGGAATCTCCTGATCTCCACTGAACCACTGTCAATGGCGAAAAAATTCCTGCCAACCTGACAGTCGCCCAACAAGCTACTCACTGTATTAATCACTGCAAAGTCTCAACAAAGGAGTGAAACTGGATGGACCACTCGTCATTTAACAAGGCATTAGGAAATACAACCACAGAATCAGCCCTCTCGACTCTGCAACATCCTGCTCACTAACATCTGTTTTTTTTTGTGCCAAAACATGGCAAGTTGTCTCACAGACTAGTCAAGGAACAGCCTGACATAGTCATACTCACAGAGTAATCTCTTACAGATAATGGCCAGACACTACCATTACCATCCCCAGATATCGAGAGTGTGATGATGGAAAAGCACAACAGGTCAGGCAGCATCCGAGGAGAAGGGGAATCGACGTTTCGAGCCTAAGCCCTTCATCAGCCTGACCTGCTGTGCTTTTCCAGCACCACACTCTTGACTCTGATTTCCAGCATCTGCAGTCTTCACTTTCTCCTGAAATCTCTGGATATGTCCTGTCCCACCAACAGGACAGACCAGGCAGAGGTGATGGCACAGTAGTGTACACACAGGAACCATTTGCCTTGGCAGTACTCAGCATGGACTTTGCACACCAGGAAGTCTCATGGCTCCTGCTAATTACCACGTACCATGCTCCCACAGCTGATGAATCAGTGCTCCGCCATGTTGAATAACTCTTGGAGGAAGCACGGAGGCAATAAAATGGTGACAAGCCTACTCTGAGCACAGGATTTCAATGTCTTCTACCAAGAGTAGCTCAGCAGCAGGATGACTGACTGAGCTGGTCGGGTCCTCAAGGACACAGCTGCTCAACTGGGTTTGCAGGAGGTGGTAACGGAACCAGCAAGAGGGAAAAACATACTAGATCTTATCATTAAGAATCTGCCAGCTGCAAATGCATCTGTCCATGACAGTATCGGTAAGAACGACCATCCCACAGTCTTGTTGGAGACAAAGCCTCACCTTAAAGTTGAGAAAAAACTCCATTGTGCTGAGTGGTACCATCACCGTGCTAAATAGGACAGATGTAGGAACTCAAACTGGATCTCTCTGACGTACTGTGAGATAACAACAGCAGCAGAACTGTACTCCAGCACAATCTGTAATCTCATGGGTTTGCACATCCCGCACTCACCCATCACAATGGACAGGAAAGGACGGCATGCCATGAGCAGCACCAGGCAGACCTAAAAATGAAGTGCCAACTTGGTGAAGCTACCAAGCAGGACTACCTGCATATCATAAGACCGTAAGACATAGGAGTGGAAGTAAGGCCATTCGGCCCATCGAGTCCACTCCGCCATTCAATCATGGCTGCTGGGCACTTCAACTCCACTAACCCACATCCTCCCCGTAGCCCTTAATGCCCCGAGACAACAAGAATCTATCAATCTCGGCCTTGATGACATTTAGCGTCCTGGCCTCCACTGCACTCTGCGGCAATGAATTCCACAGGCCCACCACTCTCTGGCTGAAGAAATGTCTCCGCATTTCTGTTCTGAATTTACCCCCTCTAATTCTAAGGCTGTGTCCACGGGTCCTAGTCTCCTCACCTAACGGAAACAATTTCCTAGCATCCACCCTTTTCAAGCCATGTATTATCTTGTACGTCTCTATGAAGTCTCCCCTTAATCTTCTAAACTCCAATGAATACAATCCCAAGATCCTCAGCCGATCCTCGTATGTTAGACCTCCCATTCCAGGGATCATCCGTGTGAATCTCCGCTGGACACGTTCCAGTGCCAGTATGTCCTTCCTGAGGTGTGGGGACCAAAACTGGACACAGTACTCCAAATGGGGCCTAACCAGAGCTTTATAAAGTCTCAGTAGCACAATGGTGTTTTTATATTCCAACCCTCTTGAGATAAGTGACAACATCGCATTCGCTTTCTTAATCACAGACTCAACCTGCATGTTTACCTTTAGAGAATCCTCCACTAGCACTCCCAGATCCCTTTGCACTTTGGCTTTATGAATTTTCTCACCGTTTAGAAAGTAGTCTGTGCTTTTATTCTTTTTGCCAAAGTGCAAGACCTCGCATTTGTTCACGTTGAATTCCATCAGCCATTTCCTGGACCACTCTCCCAAACTGTCTAGATCCTTCTGCAGCCTCCCCACTTCCTCAGTACTACCTGCCTGTCCACCTATCTTCGTATCATCGGCAAACTTCGCTGGAATGCCCCAGTCCCTTCATCCAGGTCATTAATATATAATGTGAACAGCTGTGGCCCCAACACTGAACCCTGCGGGACACCGCTCGTCACCGGCTGCCATTCTGAAAAAGAACCTTTTATCCCAACTCTCTGCCTTCTGTCAGACAGCCAATCCTCAATCCATCCCAGTAGCTCACCTCGAACACCATGGGCCCTCACCTTGCTCAGCAGCCTCCCATGTGGCACCTTATCAAAGGCCTTTTGGAAGTCTAGATACATCACATCCACTGGGTTTCCCTGGTCTAACCTGCTTGTCACCTCTTCAAAGAATACCAACAGGTTTGTCAGGCATGACCTCCCCTTAGTAAATCCATATCAAACAGCATCAGCAGCAAGCAACAGAGCTAAGTAATCCCAACAATCAATGGATCAGATCAGAGCTCTGCAGTTCTGCCACATCCAGTTGTGAATGGTCATGGACAATTAAACAACTCGTTGCAGGAAGCACTACAGATATCCCCATCCTTTCTAATGAAGGGGACTCACACATCCATGCAAAAGATAAGATGACAGCATTTGTAGCAGTTTTCAGCCAGATGCAAAGTGAGATGATCCATTTCAGCCTTCTTCAGTGGTTCCTAACGTCACAGATGTGAGCTTTAAGCCAGTTCAATTTAGTTCGAATAATACCCAGAAATGGTTAAGCAGTGTAAAGGCTATGGGCCCTGCTAACATTCTGGCAATAATACTGATAGCTTGTGCTCCAGAACTTACCACCACCAAGCCACGTACCGCTCCAGCACTGGCATCGACCGACAATGCGAAACAGTGCCCAGGAATGTTCAACACAAAAACACAGGGCAAATCCAACCCAGGAAATTTCCCTCTGTCAGTCCACACTCGATCAGCAGTAAAGTGATGGAAGTATTCATCAACAGGGCTATCAAGCAGCAGCTGCTCAGCAACAGCCAGCTCAGCGACACTCATTTTCGGCTCCACCAGGGCCACTCAGCTCCGATTGTGTTACCGCCCTGATTCACAACCTGACAACCAGCTGAATCCCAGAGGTGAGGTGAGAGTGACAGCCCAGTCCCACTCCAACACCACTATTTCTAGCTGATTCCACCCTCATCTCAGCTCATATACTGAAACTCTCATACATCGTTTGTTATCTCCAGACTTAATTATCCAAACACACTCCTGGCCAGCCTCCCAAATTCAACCTCCCTGTCATCTCAAGAAAAAAATAAAAGCTCTATCGCCCACGTGCTCACTTCTCCCCAAACATGTTCATCCATCAAAAGGCTCATATTCATAAGTGACAACAATTTAAAATTCTCATTCTTGATTTGATTCCTGGCTGTGATCATCCCTAGCTCCCTGCACCACACATCCTTTGAGACCTCAACAACCCATTTTCTTTGAGACTCCCAACGATTTGTTAATTCATTACTTCAACTGTGTGGCTGATTCTACAGTTGCTAAAGCAACATGGTCTGGAATTTGCAGACAAAACCTCACAGGTCTGCTTTCCACCTTTAAGACATCCCTCAAAACCTGCTTTTTGGAAATGCTTTTGATCACCTGACCTAATATCTCCATCTCTGGCCTTATATCTAAAACTCTCAATAGTATTTTTGTGAATTTATAAGCATGATAATAAAACTATAAACCGTCCTTGATTTGGACATTATCTTCAAATAATCAATGTTGCTGTAATGAACACTCTGTAATGTCTCTTACCCAACCACATTGTGGGAGCACCTTCACCACACAAACTGCATCTGTACAAGAAAGTCAAACATCACCCTTTCCACAGGCAACAGGGCTTTGGCATTAATCACTGGTTTCTGTGGAAGGAGAAACACAGTTGATGTTTCAGGGAGTGCAAAATAGATTACAGGGAATGAAAATGGTGCAGAATTTGATAGTCAGAAATGGAAGGAAAATCCACTCGCTTATTGGAAAAAAAGAATTCTTGACTGTCAAAAATATTCAAGAAAAAAGTAATCTGATAATAGAGCAGAACATGGACAGGGGCTGGGCCGCAGTGAAAAACTCATTTACAAAGGGTCTATAAAAGTAATAATACAGTACTAAACAGACCAAAAATACACCTATGGTTCGAGACTGAGGAAGCTTGATATTGACAAAGTGGTCATGAGGGAGCCCAGAGGTGAATAAGAGCAGTATTGGCTGCTATGATCCCAATGACTCTATACCAGAGAAAGGCTGCACATGCGCCTGGCTGCACCTTGCCGCACCTTGCCCCCTACAAAGATGGCGGCATCGCACGTGTCCAGTGAATCGTTGCCCCGAATAAAGATGGCGGCGCTCACTCAGGCCTGCAGCCGCTGAGGCAACTCTCCATTTACTGCAAACACGGGACTGGGGCGTTCAAATTTGTGTTTTCCAACGTCCACAATTTGCAAAACGTCTCCGCTATTAGCAACACAGTTTTTCTCCCGTTTCCCTGTTTATTTCTTTCCTTACCGTATCCTTTCTCTCCATAACTTCCCGAGCATTCATTACGGCGACTCCGCGCCGCGCGCGAGGCTGATCACATGATTTAGTTTAGCTCCGCCCTTCATTCCCTTTGATTGGTTGGAGGACCAACCTCCCCTAGGTCCTCCAGTCCCGCCCACCGTCCTTTCATTGGTCCGGTGTAGACATCAATCCCCGAGGGCCCTTTGTTGGATAGAGCATGCGCAGTGCGTCCTACATTTGCTGATGCGTTGGGTAAAGTGATGGGGGAGTTTACTGAGGGGGAGAATTCCCTTTGTGTGAGCTCTGCAGTAGATTTCCTTTATTCATGGAGGGAATTGCCTTCCTACTCATGACTGTATAGCTGTGATTGATGAATCAATGCCATCTGAATCAGTACATAAACACCCCATTTTCACAACATCTGAGATCTTTAGCACATTGTATCGCACACTTCTGTGGAGACAAGAAAAACATGAAACGGAGCCTCAAGGAATCGGAGCAGGCCTAGGCAATTTATCTCTTTCAGCTTGTTGCCCCATTCTATCAGATCATGGCTAGGCCAACCCAGGCATCAACACCTCTTTTATGCTTGATCCGCATAGCCCTCAACTTCTCAATATTTCAAAAATCTATCTGCCCTCTTTTAAAATAATTTGCGATAGAATCATAGATTCCCGACTGTGTGGAAACAGGCCCTTCAGCCCAACAAGCCAGAACAACTCTCCAAAGAGAAACCGAACCATTCCCCTCCCGCATTTAACTTTCACAAAAGTTCGGGCGAGAAAATTCTAGCCATTCAGTGAGAGAAAAAATATACTTACTTTTTCTAAAATCAATGATCCCTTCTGTAAAGTCCCCTGGTTTGAGACTTTACTGGTGCTAGATCTAGTCAACATCCACCCTGTCAAACTCTTCAGAATCTTGTTTCCATAAGATCACACCTGCTTATTTATTCTTTGCAGGTCAACCCTTTCGTCGTCGAAGTAGCTAAGTGAATCTTTTTTGAATAGTCTCCGATGTTGGTTTATCCTTTATTAAATATGGGAGCTAACATTGTATACAGCACTGCAAGTGAGGACTCAGCAACAACCAGTGTGGTTAACCAATCCTCAATCCATTCTAATACATTACCCTGATACCATGAGCTCCTAAATTGTGCAATTAACTTTTATGTAACACCTTATCATTTGCGTTTTAAAAATCCAAATACAGAACATCATTGGATTGCCCTTTATCAGCCCTGCTTGTTATCTCCTCAATGAACTGTCATAAGTTTGTCAAATATAGTTTCTCTTTCACAAAACCCAGTCTACCATGTTTATTGATAAGCTTTTCTAATTGTCCTGCAATTTCTTAATTTAATATTCGACTCTGAAGATTCTTTCAGTAGATTTGCTAAGCATGATTCCCCTCTCTTAAATCCATGTGGACTCTGTCCAATCCTGTCACAGTTCAGTAAGAAACTTGACTGTACTCCAATATAGTTAGTAAATGTATCTGTATTTATTTTTAAAAATTGATTACTTATAAATGCTGGACCGATGCAATATCAATGAATTAGTGACTCTGAATTTGTATTATAATTTTTTTTTGTTAATTCCTCTTCGTATTGTGTTATGCAGACAGCACCAAATGATCACTCTTAATTGTGAGTAACTTTGAAACTAATATATTTTAAAAATGACATCCCAAAATGCTGCCTGATTATTGTGCAAGGAGGATTTTGCATTCAATAGTTTGCAGATAAAATTGAACACATTTTTGCTGCAATTTGACCACACTACAGGTTACACTAAAGTGGCAACTCTGTTGTCAAATTCTTACTTGACGCTGCCCAAGGCGATACTGATGGGACTTCACTTTGCCCTTCTTGTTCACCAGCTTTATTTCCAAGTTTAATCGTAAAATCATTCTAGAGCTTGTAATTTTAGACAACTTCTCTTTTAGGTACATATGTAAATATCATATTGAAATGTTGCACTGAATGGTACCAAATCTGAAATTAGTCTCTAATCTGATAGTAACATGGTCTGACCCTTCTACATATGTATTGGCATAAGTCTATGCCAGTTATTTTTCTGAAGCCTGTGATGCCTGATGAAGGGCTTATGCCCGAAACATCAACGCTCCTGGTTCTCGGATGCTGCTTGACTTGCTGTGCTTTTCTAGCATGACACTTTTGGACTCTGATGTCCAGCTTCTTTGGTCGTCACTTTCTCCTTTGAGTTGATTAAACCAAGAATAATTTTTGTTGATCAAAGTGCGATAGGAACCAATTCATGAAATTCAGTATCTCACATTTACCTAAACTATGTGAAGGCTAAGACATTACTAAATTGTCAGTAATTGAAACTGTGCTGACAAACTTGTGCAGTATCAGTGCCTCACCTTTAGAGTGTTCCCAGATATCGCGCAGCTGCAGTATTTTGTTTTGCACTCAGCTATATGTTGTCCTCACTTGTTTCTTTGTGAAAGATTACAAAATTAACTTGGATGAATGAACTTACGATTTCTTTAACCAATGTTTGGAGAAAAGAAAATGTCAGTATTTCAAGTGCTGAAAAAGTAAAACAAACTGATAATCAGTAGAAAGGGTTAAAGATGTCTCTGGAACAAATGCTGGCAAATGGGACTAGATTAATTTTGGATATCTGGTCAGCATGGGCAATTTGGACTGAAGGGTTTGATTTCGTGTTGTACAACTGCGACTTCATTCTCTCAATTATTCAAGAAGTTGAATACTTCGAGGAGGAAAAGGAGAATTTATGCAGAGAATGCACTTGATATGATGATGGAGGTATATCAAACTCACATTATTTCATGACCTTTTCCTCTAGGTTCTTCAATGAACAAACTTGTTTTGTTATCTGAATAACTATGTATCATGTGATTTGTTTCGCACCAAATATTTCATGAGGATCTAGTGAACTATTAAGAAGTGTTCATGTTTAAAATTTAGACAGCATGATTGTTCAGCAAGAACAGGTTTTACTCCCACTGAATCATTGCTCTATAAAAGGTAACAAGCTTTTTATCTGTTCTGGGCACTGAATATGTGGAAGTCAATTCTGAAGGAAAGAATCCTCGTCGGTAATGTTCCCACATATGTAGAGTAATTGCTTCTGGTCGCTCTTCAGGCGATAGAGGCTCGGAAAGAAATGAGTTGGCCAAAGTTAGCAACATCATTTGGATGGACTATGCTCATTGGGGAAACTTGCAGGATCTGTAGAAGAAACACGTGTTTCAGATTGTATGCAATAAACCTGAACATTGTTATTTTTCCACAGAGCTTGGGACCAGACTGGAGCAACAATGAAGCTTGCATTGTTTTTTTTTTAACTTTCCGAGCTTTCCAAATTATTGTCGGTAAATGCAGGTGACTTTATCAAAGCACATTTCACACGCCCCAGCCAGGAATTTGGTCCCAATTCTGTCAGTCCATCCATTCCTATGGATAAGAGGTATTTTAAATGTGAGCACTCCATTTAACTATTTGAATTGAATACTTCAGTGGTTACATCCTCTTAGATTCTTGATTTCAAAATACTCAAATGTTATTTTTTGTCCCTCCTGAATTTGTCAACCACTGGGCACTTCTGGAATATTCCAAATATTTACAATAGATGCATTCACACTATTGAAGGCAACCTGGCAGATTTGAATACCATTCAGGTAGTCAACAACAATACATAAGTAACTTTATGAATTGCTTACTGTACACCAACAACGCAAGGCAAGTATTAGTGAAACCACAGATTCTCTCCCAAGGATTCCCAAATCTAAACAGTGCATTCCAGATATGCTCACTATCACTATCTGGGAGCGGTCTCCCAAAGTGCTCCCAGAATTTAGAAAGCACATACACTACCCTCCAAAGCTAAATCTGCTGTCACAGGCTTCACTCTTATTGTATACAATGACATTTATTGTCCAGATCTTTAACGAGACAAATGATTTTACAAACAATTTACAAAATACTTTAAATCCTGAAGAAATGTGATGTCAGCCCTTTGTAGAAGTGAATGGAAAGTGTGATGTTTGCTTGACCTTTGGCTCTATGTATCAGACTGAACAGAACCTTTAACAAGATGTGGGATGTTTCCCACACACTTTGTTTTAAAAAGCAAAGATTATGCTCTGAGATTTAAATGTTCAGTTTTAATAAAAGTTCTTCCAAAAACTGAGAGTTTGACTTCAGCCCCTTTAAAGAGACATGTTCTCGGACTTCAATTTTGTGACATGTGATCATTCTTTGGTAAAGGTGGCTGTGTGTAACACTGCAGGATGTTGTACTGAAGTGCCTCATTGGGTGGATCAGCTTTATTACTGGTGTAACTCGGCTAATTTTGAGATGGAATGTCACAGAGTTAAATCTTGTTTTTTAAACTGAGGCGTGCTTGTGTAACGCAAGTGTGGACACTACGCTCATGGATAAAGTGAACCTTTCACTTTTGCAGATTAGTATTTTCCGATCTGTTTTGTAAATAAAGTTCACTATAGAAACCACAGTGCTGGAGAACTGCAGGTCCAGCAGCATCTCTGAGGGGAAAAAAAACATTGTAAGTTCAAAGTCTCATGACCTTTTGTCCGTTCAGACAAAGAGTCAGTGAACTTGAAATGTAACATGTTTTTCTCTTCACCGATGCCCTCAGAACTGCTGCGTTTCTCCAGCACTTGGTTTCTGGGGTTCAGATCTCCAGCATCTGCAGTGTATTGTTTTGTTCTCGATCCTCTGATTTGACTTGTGAGTGAGAGGCAGCAACTGTGATCAATGAGGATAAAACTCGCCAACTATGGAAAAAAACACATAGTTCTTTATACATTGCAAAACACGACTGTAAGTAAGAAATGCAGTTAAGCTAAATGCAAGAAGGCATACCACCTGCCTTGTCTCAAACTTGCTACTCATCTCTGAGAACTAATCTGTCAGAATTGTGTTTGCTCACTTCCTTTGAGATCACAGTTTTGAGTCACAGTTCCAGTACCTGGGCCGGGCCTAGTTACCACATTGCAGTGGGGTGTGGAGCTTTGTGTCAGCCTGAAGTTTTTATTTAGAGCATCATTGCAGGTTGAAGTTGACGGTTTTGACTAATATTGCGTCATCAAACTTGGAGGAAATCCTTCCGAATGTATTGATTAACTGGACTGAGCCTGTTTACATGCAGTCCTGTTAGTAGTGTGGTCATATTCTAAGTTAAGAATCACACAACACCAGGTTATAGTCCAACAGATTTAATTGGAAGCACACTAGCGTTCGGAGCACCGCTCCTTCATCAGGTGATTGTGGAGAGCACAATTCTAAGGTAGAATTTATAGCAAAACTTTATAGTGTGATGTAACTGAAATTCTCCATTGAAAAATACCTTAATTGTCTGTTGAGTCTTTCATCTGTTCGAATACCATGATCGTTTCACTTCTTTCATGTGTAAATCACAAAACTGTTTTTTAAAAGTTGCATTCCTGACAGCGGCCCACAAAATCACTCATTGTATTAATCACTGCACAGTCTCAACAAAGGAATGAAACTGGATGGACCACATTTCATCTACTAATGCACTGGAAAATACAACAACACAATCAGCCCTCTTGACCCTGCAACTTCCGCCTCACCGTGGGCCAACAACAGCAACAGAACTGTACTCCAGCCCAATCTGAAATCTCATGGCCTAGTATATCCCCATTCAACCATTAACATGAAGTCAGGGGATCAACCCTCGTTCAATGGAGAGTTCCACAGGGCATGCCAGGAGCAATACCAGGCATACCTAAAAATGTGGTGCCAACCTGGTGAAGCTACCCAACCTGCATGCCAAACAGTGCAAGCAATACAAAATAGAACGATGTGATCCAACAACCAATGGATCAGATCTGAGCTCTGCAGTTCTGCCACACCTGGTCAGGAACGGTGATGGGCAATTAAACAACTCAGTGCAGGCAGCATCACAGATATCCCCACCCTTACTGATGGAGGTGTCTTACACATCCATGCAACAGACAAGACAACAGCATTTGCAGCAATCTTCAGCCAGCAGTGCCAATTGGTCCCTGACATCATAGACGTGAATCAACTTGGTTGAAAACTTATTTCAAATCAGATCAAGAAATGGAGAAGCAGTATAAAGGCTGTTGGCCCTGCCAGCATTGTGGCAATAATACTGATGGCTGTGCTCCAGAAATTGCTGCCCACCAAGACAAGTCCAGCACTGGCACCTACTGACATTGTGGAACATTTCCCAGGGATGTTCAACACAAAAACTCAGGACAGATCCAACGCAGCCAGTTTCCCTCCATCAGTCGACACTCGCTTAGCAGTGAAGTGATGGAAGGTGTCATCAACAGTGCTGTCAAGCAGCTGCTCAGCAATAACCTTCTGTGACACCCAGTTTGGGTTCTGCCAGGACCACTCAGATCCTGGTCTTGTTACAGACGTGGTTCACAAACTGACAAACCGCTGAATTCCAGAGGTGAGGTGAGGGTGATAGCCCAGTCCCACTCCAAGACCACTATTTCGACTTCAGTGATATCAACGGACCTCACCACAGTCTCAGCTCATTTACTGAAACACTGATTCATTCATTTTGTTAACTCTAGATTTCCTTACCTAAACCCACTCCTGGCCAGCATCCCACAATCACCCTCCCTATAATCTCCAGAATATTGAAAACTATCGCCCAAGTGCTCACTTGTACCAGAACTTGCTGATACATCAAAATGCTCCCATTTATAAGCAACAGCAATTTACTTTCACACCCTTTGTTTAATTCCTGGCTGTAATCATTCCTATCTTCCTGCACCACACACCCTTTTAAATCTCAATAACTCATTTTAGTTCAGACTCCCAATGATGTGTTTATTTTTTAGTTCAGCTGTGTGACTGTTTCTATAGATTCCAAGGCAACACGGTCTGGAATTCCTACCCTAACCCTCTAAGATCTGCTTTCTTCCTTTAAGTCGTTCCTGAAAAAATGTTTATTTCGCAAAAGTTTTGGTCACCGGACATAATATTCTCCATCTGTGGCCTTATGTCAAAAGTTCAATATTTTTGTGAAATTAAAAACGTGTTGATTTGTACAGATATCTTTAACTCTGCACTATCTCTGAGTGAATAATCTGTAATGTCTCCTACCCAACCACGTTGTGGGAGCACCTTCACCATACCAACTGCAGCAGTACAAGGAAGTCAAACATCACCTTCTCAACAGGTAACAGAGCTTTGGCCTTGATCACTGGTATCTGTGGAAGGAGAAATACACATCACGTTTCAGGGAGTGCAATATGATTGACAGGGAATGAAAATGGTGCAGAATTTGACTGTCAGAAATGGAAGGAAAATCCACTCATTTATTGGAAAAAAGAACTCTTGACTGTCAAAGATATTGTGGAAAAAATAACCTGATAATGGAGCAGATGGTCAGGAACCAGGCAGCAGTGGACAATTCATTTACAAAGAGGTCTGTGAACGTAATAGTAAAATATTACACCAAGCAAAAATACACACGAGAGACTGAGGAAGCTAGATAACAAACAAATGGACATCAAGGAGCCCAGAGATGAATCAGAGCAATGTTCACTTTTATGATCCCACAGTCAGAGGTGTCTAGCACAGAAACAGACTCTTCGGTCCAACCTATCCATGCCAACCAGATATTCTAAACTAATCTATTCTCATTTGCCAGCACTTGGCCAACATTCCTGTGAACCCTTCCTATTCAAATGCCTTTGAAATGTGACAATTTTAGTTGTCCTTTAGGCTCCTTTTGAATTCCCCCCTCACCTCACCCTAAACCTATATCCTCCAGTTCTGGGTTCCACCAACCTTTGTCTATTTATGCTATCCATGTCCCTCACGACTTTTTAAGCCTCTTCAACATCACACCTCAGCCTATGACACTCCAGGGAAAATGACCCCAGCCTATTATGCCTCTCCCTGCAGCTCAAATCCTCCAACCCTGGTAACATCCTTGAAAATCAATTCTCAAACCTTTCAAGTTTCGGTGCCTCTTTCTGAAAGGAGGGAGACCAGAACTGCACAAAATATTCCAAAAGTGACCAAACCAATGTCCTGTCCATCTCCTCTACTCAATGCTCTGACCAATAAAGGGAAACATACCAAATGCCGTCTTCACTGTCCTATCTATCTGCGACTCTACTTTCAAGGAACTATGAACCTGCATTCCAAGGTCTCTTTGTTCAGCAAGATTCTCCACGATCTTACAATTTAGTGTGTGAGTCCTGCTCTGATTTGCTTTTCTAAAATGCAGCACCTCACATTTATCTAAATTAAACCCTATCTGCCACTCCCCAGCCCATTGATCCATCCGATCAATATCCCATTGTATCCTGAGACAACCTTTATCACTGTCCACAATACCAATAATTTTGGTGTCACCTGCAAACTTACTAACTGTACCGCCTCTATTCACATTCAAATCATTTAAACGAATGACAAAACAAATCAAGAAAAAAATCCATTTCTCTGGGTGTGAATATGCTCTATGTTAATCCTTTCCTTTGTCTCTCTACTAGAGAAGGCTGCACATGCGTCCCGCTGAACTTTGCCCCCTACAAAGCTGGCGGCTGCACGTGTCCAGTGAATCTTTGCCCCGAATAAAGATGGTGGCACTTACTCGAGTCAATCGCTAGATGAGGCATTTTCCCGTGTACTGTAAACGGGACTGTTTCAAATTTGTAGTTTCCGATGAGCACCAAATGTCTGTAAACCCTCTCACCCCATACCAACACCATTTCCCTCCCGCTTGCTGCTGTTTATTTCTATCTTTACCAACAGCTCTCTGTCCACACATCCCGAACCGACCGCGAGGATGATCACGTGGTATAGTCTAGTCCCGCCCCGCATTCATCCTGATTGATCGGAGGACCAACTGCCCCGCCAGGTCCTCCAGCGCTGTCCCTGCCTTTCCATTGGTCCGCCTCTGACATCAATCACCCGGGACCCATTGTTGGCTGGAGCATACGGATTGCGTCGTGGCTTTTGTTGCTGTTCATGAGTTACAAGAGTTAAAAATGACACAACAGCATCTCAAAACCACCTGATGAAGAACCAGCAAATCTAGTGCTTCCAAATAATATTTTTGACCAATAACCTGGTGTTCTGTGAATTTTACTTTTGTCCATCCCAATCCAACACCTCCAAGTCACGAATGAGGGAGAGATAACGTAAGAAGTAGGAACAGGAGAAGGCCGTTCTGCCCTTCGAGCCTGCTCTGCCATTCAATAAGATCATGGCTGATCATTTCGTGAACACAGAACCATTTACCCACGTTCTCACCGTGTCCATTAATTAATTACGTTTTTAAAAAATCTAACCTAGCTTTAAAAACATTTTCTGAACTAGCATCAACTACTTCCCTGGGCAATGAATTCCATCGAGGTCAAAAAGTTCCTGCTCAATTCAGTCTTAAATTTGCTGCCTCTAATCTTGCGGTGATGCTCTCTTGTCCTGGCTTCACTTGCCAGTGGAAACATCTCTCTATTTCTATTTTATCCATTCCATTCATTATTTTATATCTTTCCATTCTTCTGAATTCCAATGAATATAATCCCAATCTACTCGGTCTCTCTTAAGCCAAACCCCTCAACTCCGGGATCAACCTAGTTAACCTCCTCTGCACCCCCTCTCGTGCCAGTACATCCTTTCTCAAGTAAGAAGACAACAACTACATGCAGTACTCCAGGTGTGGCCTCACCAGCACTCAAATAGAGCTGGAACATAACCTCTGCCTTTAAACACATTCCTTTCAGCAACGAAGGACAAAATTCCATTTGCTTTCTGAACTGATTGTTGTACCTAGTGACCAACCTTCATGCAGAAGGATGCTCAGGTCACTCTGCAGAGCAAATGATGCAAATTTTTAACATTCAAGTGATTTTATTTTTAAATGTTATTACAACCAAAGAGTATAAACTTTATATTTACAAACATTCTATTTAATTTCACAGACCATTACCCACTCACTCAATGTATCTATGTTGTTCTGCAAAGTTTCACAGTCCTCCGCTCACTTTGTCCTGCTAATCATCTTAGTGTCACATGCAAACTTTGACACCCTACATGTAGTTCCAACTCCAAATCATCTGTATCAGTTGTAAATAATTGCAGTCCCAACACTGATCCCTGAGGCACACGACATGTCAATGTTTGTCAGCCAGAATACTACTCATTTGTCCCCAACAGTTTGCTTCCTATTAGTTTACCAATCTTCTATCCATGCTAATACTCTACCGCTAATGCCATGCGCCCTTATATTGTGCAACAGCCTCTTGCACAGCACCTTGTTGATGGTCTTTTGGAAATCCAGGTACACCACATCCACTGGGTCCCCGTTGTCTACCTTGCTTGAAATGTCTTCATAGAATTCCAAAAGATTGGTCAAGCATGACCTGCCCTTCATGAACCCATACTGCATCTGTACAATGGGACAATTTCTATCGAGATTCCCTGTTATTTCTTCCTTGATAATAGACCCAAGCATCTTTCCCACTACAGAGAATAAACTAACTGGTATATAATTCCCCACTTTTTGTACACCTCCTTTTTAAAACAGTGGTGTCACTTTTGCTGTTTTCCAGTCTGCTGGGACTGCCACAGAGTCCAGTGAATTTTAGAAAATTACTGCCAGTGCATTTGATATTTTTCATGGCATCTCTTTTAGTACCCTGGGAGGCATTCCATCAGGGTCAGAAGACTTTTCTATCGTTAGCTTAATTACCTCCAAACAGTCTGAAACTAGCTGTTCCGTAATAATGATAGTTTCCAAATCCTCACCTACCTTTGTCTCTTTGCTAGTTACTGGAAAGATATTAGTATCCTCCACTGTGATATCCCATAACTAAATGCTTCTTCTCATTTTCCAAAGGACCAACATTTACTTTAGCCATTCTTTTCTCATTATATATATTTATATAAACTTTTGCTCTCTGTCTTAATAGTCTGTGCTAGTTTATTTTTCTCATGTTCTATATTACTTTTCTTTATAGCTCTTTTGTGGCTTTCAGTTGACCTTTAACGTTTTCCCAGTTCTAGTTTCATGCTGTTTTTGGCCACTTTGTACACCTTCTCTTTCAATTTGATTTTCCAGAATAGCAACCCGATTCTCCCAGCATTTCACATACTCTTTCTTCTTGCGACGGCACTCTCGAGCTGCTCCCCTGTTTTTCATGAGGCAGATTTCACATTTCTGAGTGGTTTCTTCAGCATTCTGGGACTGGCTTTGCAGGACTGGTGAAGATGCCATAAACATTCCCTGGCCAGCAGTGGAGTTCGGAGTTGTACGGACCTTATAGGTTTGGACATCTTCAGCAGCACCTCGTACAAGCACTTGGCTGCCTGGCACAGAAGGGCTTATGCCCAAAACGTCGATTCTCCTGTTCCTTGGATGCTGCCTGATTCCTGAAGAAGGGCTTATGCCCGAAACGTCAATTCTCCTGTTGCTTGGATGCTACCTGACCTGCTGCGCTTTTCCAGCAACACATTTTCAACAAAGATTTGCTGTCCATCAAGGGTCTGTGCATACTGTACAATGGCTGCTCCAACCTTGGCTGTAGGTGCGTTGGTCATTGTTAGTGTCTGGAGTCCTTGCACTCCGTCTGAACAATTGTTGGCCAGCTGAATTGCTCCCCCGCTGTGTGATAGCAATGTATTGTCTGCTGATCGTCTGATAGATGGGTGTCTGCATCGTCATTGGAGTAACAGTTGAGACAGACTCTTCTGCTGATTTTTCCTCATCAATTTCTTGGCACACCAGGGGATCAGAAGAAAGTTCATTCAGGAATTTCCTGAATGAAGGTCGTCTCGATCGAATTTCTCTATGTTTCTGAGAGTCAGTCATGCTATCCACAGATTGCTTGGAGTCCTCACATTCAGATATAGTAGAGATCTGAACAGTCTGAACTGGACGGGACTGTATGACTGAGGACTGAGCTGCTTGGATAACTCCTTGCACTTGAACAGTCTGCCCATTCGGCAAATGCACTGAAGTTACTGCTGGACTTGTCGTTGATTGGATCCCAGGCATGGTTACCTGCGTGGTCATGTTATATATTAATTATCCGGATGAAGGGACTGGGGGCATTCGAGCGAAGTTTGCCAATGATACGAAGTTAGATGGACAGGCAGGTAGTACTGAGGAGAGTGGTCCAGGAAATGGCTGATTAAATTCAACGTGAACAAATGCGAGGTCTTGCACTTTGGAAAAAAGAATACAAGCATGGAATACCTTGTAAACGGTGAGAAAATTCATAAAGCCAAAGTACAAAGGGATCTGGGAGTGCTAGTCAAGGATTCTCTAAAGGTAAACATGCAGGTTGAGTCCATGATTAAGAAAGCGAATGCAATGTTGTCATTTATCTCAAGAGGGTTGGAATATAAAAGCAGCGATGCGCTACGAGGATTTTACAAAGTTCTGGTTAGGCCCCATTTGGCGTACTGTGTCCAGTTTTGGTCCCCATACCTCAGGAAGGACATACTGGCACTGGAGCGTGTCCAGCGGAGATTCACATGGATGATCCCTGAAATGGGAGGACTAACATACGAGGATCGGCTGAGGATCCTGGGATTGTATTCATTGGAGTTTAGAAGGTTAAGGGGAGATCTAATAGAAACTTACAAGATAATACATGTTTTGGAGAGGGTGGATGCTAGGAAATTGTTTCCGTTAGGTGAGGAGATTAGGACCGGTGGGTACAGCCTTAGAATTAGAGGGGGTAAATTCAGAACAGTAATGCGGAGACATTTCTTCAGCCAGAGATTTGTGGGCCTGTGGAATTCATTGCCACTGAGTGCAGTGGAGGCTGGGACGCTAAATGTCTTCAAGGCAGAGATTGATATATTCTTGATGTTACAAGGAATTAAGGGCTACGGGGAGAATGCGGGTGAGTGGAGTTGAAATGCCCATCAGCCATGATTAAATGGCGGAGTGGCCTCGATGGGCCAAATGGCCTTACTTCCACTCCTATGTCTTATGTTCTTAGGGTCTAATTTGATCACTTTCCTTAGATACCCATTGCCGAGTATACCTCTTCATACAGTCCTTCCTTTTCACTGGAATATATCTTTGCTGAGCACTTTGTAAAACGTCTGAAAATCTTCCACTGCTCATCAACTTCCCACCATAAAATTTTTGTTTACAGTCTACTTTATGCAGATGCTCTCTCATTCAATTGTAGTTCCCAGTGTTCAAGCACAGGACCCAGTTATTAGATTTTATCTTCACACTCTCCATATGTATTCTATTTCAACCATACGGTGATCGCTTCTTCCCAGGGGATCCCGAACTCTGAAGTCATTAATTATTCCTGCCTCATTGCACAGGGGCCAGATCTTGGATAGCTTGCTCCCTTGTCAGTTCCATTTCATATTGTTCAAGAAAACTATCATGAATACACTTAGAGAACTCCTCAAGGCTACCTTGACTGAGCTGGTTTGACCAATCTACATGTAGATTAAAATCACCCACGATAATAGCTGTACCATTTGTACAGGCATTAGTTATTTATTTTTTTATTGCCCATGCCAATGTGATGTAATTATTTGGTGGCCTATACATTGCGCCTATCACTGACTTTCTTGTTAGAATTTTGACTGCATCATTCCTGTTTCTCCTAATGTATGGCAATAACAACTTCTTGCATTGTATGGAACTTTCACAATGGCAAATCTCCTAAGGTGCTTCATGGATGATCAAAACACTGATTAAAGAGAATGTTTTTAAAATACATCTTAAAAGGAAGATAGAGAAGGTTAGGGAGGCTATTCCACAGACTTCTGCCCTTGACAGCTCCAACTGTGGAATGATACAGGTGGGGTGGGTTGGAAAGGGAACGTGCAAAGGGGAAATGGAAAAGTGCAAGCAGTGCATAAAGTCTTAAGGATAGAGGAGGTTCCAGACCGAGTCTGTCATGGAGTTTGAAGCACTGCAACAGGTTCATGCATATCATGACTATGGTGCTAAAAGAGATTTCTGCTGTCTTAAACAGAGTGACGGATCTTGTGTTGTGGGCTTATGAAATGACAGTGATCTCGACCAAACATGTACGAGGCAGAGTCAGGGCAGTAATGAGATGCTGCAGCAGGAGGGGAACAAGTAACTCCATCCAAAACCCTACTCTTTCTCACCCAATTTAACTCCAAAACCGAGTGATTTCTAGAAAAGGACCTTTATATCCCACCACAACACTTTACCCCACAATCGTGGTATATGTGCACAAGGAAGAGTGGAACAGACTGTATTGGGACCCTGAAACACTTGGTAAAGACTAAAATCATCTGACTATTGAGAGCACCACCACATTGTATGGGTTTTCTATTATTTTTACTCGGTTCCTGACTTCCCTTATTTTCCCTCATCAACCTGTTCAAAGTTGTTTTTGCACACACCTGCACTACCTGTGAATTGAACGCCGGTCTCTCAGTCGAAGATTCGGGATATTTTCCCTGCATCACAAGGCATCAACTCCAACTTCCCTTGTCCCTTAATGTTTCTGTTGCTTCACTGCTGAGTCGCACCTGAATCACCTCTGCTTTTGGAAGGAAGGGGCGGAACTGGAGGACCAAGCAGCGGCCGGTCCTCCAACCAGAGTGAGTGAGGAGCGGGCCAATGCATTCTCTGGAGTGAACGCTTCAGGATTGGTCAGAAAGCAAACTGCTTTGCAGGATTGATCATTGTCACGGCATAGCGGAGCATTAAACACTTCTCATAAACCAATGTGAGGTTTTAGAGAAATAGTTAAGATGTAAATCTGACAATGAACATATTTCCAATCGATTTACACAATTCGACTAACAAACTTATTTTCAAACTCCCAGAACGATTGGTAATTTACATACCTGGCCGGTATGGTTAAGTTGGACCAAACAATCTATTTACATATTAACCATCTCAATGACTGTAACTCGACAGAGCAATTGTTAATGTCGAATATTTCCCCCGTGATTCTGTGCAGATATGAATATTCTCTATAAACTCACTGACAACCTCCGACGCACGCGCAGTTTGGTTTCTATGAAGGGCATGCGCAGTGTCACATTAACCAGGACACGGCGAGATATGGAGCAGCTTTCTCTCGGTGCGGCTACGATCGGCTTCAGAGAGCGGCGTGTGGGAGACTCACTGGGAGAAAGGAGCGGAGAGAATTCTCAAGACGCGAATATAGGTGAAAAAAATCCGAAAAAGACCCTCCAGACCTGGATAAGGAGATGATGGTCTCTGTCGGGAAAGCGGCCCAGGGTCACGGCCGCCATTTATTTGAGGGAAGAGGGAGCGCGGGCCTCAGAGCCGCCATTTTGAGAAGGTCAATGTGCAGGAGGGCGGGGCTATTGGGGTCGAGGACAATCGGAGAAAAGACCCACCTGAGATCACTTCACTAAAGACATGAATGTACCCGGTGGATTTTTCATAACATCAGCAATTGTTTATTACTCACATACAGGTTTTTAATTACATCTTTTTTGAAGCATTTAATTCACATTTTATCATTTGCAATGGTGGGATTTGAACCTGTGTCCAGAGGACATTTGCTGAGTTTCTGGATAAATTGTCTCACTTAATGTCACTAGGCCATCACTTCGCCTGCTCACCGTTTGTATATCCCAGTGCAACATGAATCAAAACCCTTTCTTCCTGCACAATTGTTTGATCTTGCACTCTGGTGATATCACTCAGTCTCTCTCCATGTGGTATCCCTCACTGTGTGGGTCTAACCGCTGCCTCTGTCAATGTCCCTCGCTCTTGCAGCTCCTCCAGATCCTGAGCAAACAGAATTCTCCACTCCAGATAGACGATGGAGACTGGGATGTTCCAGATTTCTGTGGGACTCAGTTTCATTTGACATGTGTAGCCCTCACTGCATCAGTCTAATTTCCCATTCTGTCTATCTGTCTGTAGGCACTCAGGAAGGTCCTGACCTAATAGACTTCTCAGCTGCTGTGTGTCTCATCCATCCCTCATTGAAGATGGTTTGTTAGCCAGAGAGACACAGGGCAGGGAGATGTGGACCCTTCAATAAATCCTGCAGTGAGGTAAGATCACACTCAGTGCACAGAACAGAGAGCAATGAGAGGGCTCCAAACATCAGCTAACAGGACATGACATAGCTGTAGTCCTAGGGGGAGCACAGTACAGACACACCCCAGATTCAGTCACCGTCTTTACTTCAAGTTTTGTTGTACTAAGACAACATCGGGAGTGTCACAGTTTTCAATCTAAGCCTGTGCTGTCTTAGTGAGCATCAGTACAAAAGAGGGGAAAGCAGGCCTTCCACGAGCGGGTGGGAATGCTGTCTGGGAATGTTCCATTCTGTGTTCCCTCTCCCACACTGTATCTATGGCTTGTCTTGTGGATCAGTGTCTTCAATCATTCTAATGCCAAAAACAGTTCCTATCTCTGTGCTTTCCTCCCCTCTCACCAATCACTTCACACATTTGAAACCTGCTCCAGTCCAGACTACCATCCATATCTCTCTAACTTACTTCAGTCTCGACAACATGCCTTGTCACGATAGTCCACTCCACCAATAACCCAAGACTTAGGGTCTGTTTCTGTGCTGCATGACTCTCTGGCCGAAGTCATCAATGCCGACCAGGTTTCCAGAACTGAATGAGTTGCATTTCCCTGTGTTTGGCCCATGGCGCTTCAAACCTTCACCCCTCCATGTTCCTGCCCAAATGTCTTTTCCATTTTGTAATTGTTCTTGTTTCTCCCATGCGCCACAGAACCGTACTCTGTGGAAAATGTTGCCCCTCAGCTCTCTAAGTAAATCTTTGCTCTCGGTCACTCCTCAGGCCTTACCCATTCTGCTGTGGGACACAACCCTTCCCCAACATAGACTCCCCTCGGACATTACCCACCCTGCTGTGGGACACCCCTCCTCAGTTCAGATTCCCCTCGAGCCTTACCCATCCTGCTGTGGGACCCAACCCCTCCCGGTACAGACTCCCCTCGGGCCTTGCCCATCCTGCTGTGGGACACATCCCCTCTGAGGTACAGACTCCTCTCGGGCCTTAGCCGTCTGGCTGGGGGATACAACCCCTCCCCGGTACAATCTACCCTTGAGCCTTACCTGTCCTGCTTTGGGTCGCATACCCTCCCTGGTACAGAGTACCTTCGGGCCTCACCCTTCCTGCTGTGAGGCACAACCCCTCCCCAGTACAGACTCTTGACTGGCCTTAACCATCCTGCTGTGGGGTACAACCCCTCCCTGGTGCAATCTGCCCTCGGGCCTTACCCATCCTGCTTGGGATACAACCCCTCCACGGTACAACTCACCTCAGGCCTTACCAATCCTGCTGTGGGACACAGACCCCTTACCAATCCTGCTGTGGGACACAGACCCCTTACCCATCCTGCTGAGGGACACAGACCCCTTACCCATCCTGCTGAGGGACACAGACCCATACCCATCCTTCTGAGGGACACAACCACCTTTGTACAGAGTCCCCTTGGGTCTTACTCATCCTTCTGTGGGACACAATCCCTCCCCGGTACAGACTCCCCTCGGGCCTTACCCATCCTGCTGTGGGACAGGTTGACAATTGTATTGAATAGAATCCCTCCAGTGTGCAAACAGGCCCTTGGTCCAGCAAGTCCACACCGACCCACGATACATACCCTGCTCAAAATAGCTTTAAAGGTACATAGAAAAAGTGATCACTGAATTGGTTAAAATCTCTGCAGTTACATTAGGCAGTTTAAAAGTCTTGCTGTATTGGTGATATGTTCCTTTTCTTCAAACAGGTAACATTTTTATTACAGCAGCAGATGTTCATTGTGGGAGTGTCTCTGTTAAACGAGAATCTGTTCTGTTCTCTGTGTAACAGGCTGTTGTTGTGTGCGATGGACTGTCACTAACAATGTAATTGACCTGTGAGTCCTTGATCAGGTTTCCGCTGTCTGTAAATCTAGTGATCAGTGAACGACACATCCGCTCTTCTTAGCGAAAACAAAGAATCATTTCTCAACGAAAAAATGGCACATCACAAAGCTATTTCATGGATGTTTGGCACACCCCACCGACCAGTGTATCTGGTAAGTCTGTTTCCTGAATAATTCTGAACTCGATCTGAAACTCTGACAGTATCTGTATTGCTTGTCAGTTGGATGAGAATTCAGCCTCTTTGTTCTGAGCTGTTGTGATGCAGGCGGTGGCTTCATTCTGTCTCTGCCAAGCTTGTTTTCCCCTTCTGCTGTGATTCTGGGAGATTCCTTTCTGCAGGTTAGAATATTCAGTGACTGAACATTGAATGATTTTGACTCTAACAGAGCAGTGGCCTTGTTTTCAGCTAATTATTCACTTTCCATTTCCTAGTTGTGTTGAATGTTACAGAAACAGGCTCTGAGCAATGTTTCCATTCACTTGTGTTGGAGTCACTGACAGCCACGTGGTCAGTCAGTTTCAGGCTGATGGATAAGTTTCTCTGTCCTATTAGATGCTGGTCACTTGCACAGTTTCCGATGGATCACCTCAGTGTCAGTCCATCAGCTGCTGAAACTCTCCATCCAGCATTTGTTCCCTCTGACCATGACTACACAATACAGTCCCAGCTTGTCTCCCACATTCTACCTCCATATAACCATTATCACCTCAGATTCTACTGTCTGTGTCCTTACAGCAAGTCACGTAGGTCATCCACCTCCTTTTCACGCTGCTCTACATTACATTCAGTACAAATGTAATTTCAGAATTCCATTCATTGCGTTTAAATACACCCCTGATCTTGTCCAGTCCAAACATCCAGGTTCCATCAGGTAGTTGGGTGTCCACGTGGTCGGGTTGGAGCCACAGCAGGACACACTGAGGATCATACAGGGGATAAAGATGTGGTTGGATGCGGATGTTTAAGAAGAGAGAGCTGGTGTATTGTTGGGAATAGCTTCTCAGGGGAGTAGCACAGCGGTAGCCAGGTCTATAACACCACAACTCAATGGCCTGAGTTATCGGGAGAGGTTGGACAAGCTGGGACATTTTTCTTCAGAGCATAGGAGACATAAGGGCGATCTTATAGAAATGTATATGATCATGAGAAGCATGGATAGGGTGAATGCATTCAGTCTTTTTCCCAGGGTTGAAGAATTGAGGACTAGAGGGCATCAGTTTAAGGTTAGAGGGAAAAGATTAAAAGGGAACGTTAGCAGCAACTTTCTTACACAGATGCTGATTCTCATACGGAATGAGCTGTCAGTGGAAGTGGCTGAGGCAGGTACATTAACAACATTTAAAGGCATTTGGACAAATACATGGGTAGGAAAGGATTAGAAGGATATGGGGCATGGGCAGGGAAATGGGGTTGCCACAGATGGACATTATGGTTGCCAGGGATCAGTCTGGCTCCTAGGGCCTCTCTCTGTGCTGTAGGACTCTATGACTCTATAACTGACTTTGCTGTAGAACAAGGTCGGGCAAAATCCAAGGGAGCGAAAATAGGAGGAGAGCCGCAAGTTGGGGGAATCGACAGGTGTTACTGTGGCTGCGTCCGAGACTCCAGGATGGGGTGTTGTATCCCTGGTGCCTGGGTCAAGGACATCTCTGAGCATTTGCATGAAATTCTGAATTGGGAGAATGGGAGACCAGAGGTCATGGTGCACATTGCTACCAACAACATGGGTAGAAAGAGGGATGAGATCCTGAGGAGTAAGCACAGGAAGTAGGGAACGACTGAAAAGCAGGACCTTGAGGGTAGTAATCACTGCGTTACCACCAGTCCCATGTGCTTGTGAGATAAAGAATTGAAAGGTAGCAGAGATGAATGCATGGCTGAAGAGCTGGTACAGTGGGTGTTTCAGGATCTTGGATCATTGGAACCTCTTCTGGAGCAGGGGTGACCTGAACTAGAGGGGAACCGATATCCTCACAGGGAGACTCACTCCTGCTACATGTGAGGGTTTAAACTAGAATGGCAAGGGCATGAGAACCACAGTAGCAGGACAGCACATTGGGGGGCTGGGGATGAGGGAGGAAGGAAGGAAGATGTAAACGAGTCAATCAGAAAGGGAGTACAGAGAAATGAACACCATGGTCCGAATGGGCTGATTGTGTTAATTTCAACACAAGGAGCAACGTAGCTCAGGTAGATAAACTCAGATCCGATATTGTGGCCATTCCAGAAATTTGGTTGGGAGAAGCACAGAACTGGCTGCTCAACACTTCAGGGCTCCATTGTTTCAGAATGGGCCTGGCCAGGTGACTGACCTTTTAGTGGGAGACCATTTTGGAAACAGTGGTCACAACTTAAGTTTTTTTTAAGGTAGCTACGAATAAGGATACGGACAGGACCCTGAGGGATTTTTCTAAATTATGGGATTGAAAATGATGTCAGTATTAGACAGGAGCTAGGCAGTGTTAATTGGGAGCAGCTGTCATCAGACAATGCCACATTGGGCACGTGGAAGTTCATTAAAGGCTTTCTGATCGGAGTTCATGACCAGCATGTTTCAGGAGGGAGGAGAAACAAGGCTGGCAATGTAAGGGCTCATTGGATAACGAGGGAGGCTGGGAATTTAGTCAGAAGGGAGAAAAAAACAAGCCTATGCAAATTTTGGGAAGCTAGAATTGGCATGGCATGTGAGAAATGTTTAAAACAAAAGCTCAAAGGAACACAAACAGGGAATGAGCAGAGCAAGGAGGAGCCATGCCCTTCACAAGTAGGGTTAAAGTGAATCCCAAATCGTTCTGGAGATAATTACCCACAAGAGGATATGAACATGGATCGTTACAGCACAGTACAGGCCTTTTGACCCTCAGTGTTGCACCGACCTGTGAAAATAATCTGATGCCTATCTAACCTACACCCTTCCAATATTACCCATATGTATGTCCAATGCCCATTTAAATGCCCTTTGCGTCGGTGATTCTACTACTGTTGCAGGCAGGCGTTCCACGTGCCTACTGCTCTCTGAGAGACGAAAGTACCCCTAATATCTGTCCTTAATCTATCCGCCCTCAATTTAAACAATGTCCTCTCATGTTAGCCTTCACTAATCGCGGAAAAAATAGCTACCCGATCTAACCCTCTGATTATCTTATACATCTCAGTTAAGTCACCTCTCAACCTTCTTCTCTCCAACTAAAACAGCCTCCATTCCCTCAGCCTTTCCTTGTAAGACCTTCCTTTCATACCAGGCCATATCCCAGTAAATCTCCTCTGAACCCTTTCCACAGCTTCCACATAACCAGGAAGGAGTTCAGGCCAGGCAAGTCTAAAGGAAGGAACTTGTGCCTGAAGTCACTGGAAGTGGGCGAGATCCTAAATAATTACTTTGCATCGGCATTCACCCAGGAAAAGGATATAGAGGATACTGAGATTTGTGTGGAGCAGGCTAATGTGCTCGGGCAATTTTGAGGTCGAGAAAAAAGCGTTGGATTTCTTGAAGAGCATTAAAGTGGATTAATCCCGAGGGCCAGATGGTCGCTACCCCAGGTTATTGAGAGAGGCAAGACAGGAGATTTTTGGGGCCCTGGCCAAGATTTTTGAGTCCTCGCTAGCCACTGGAAAGGTCGTAGAGGACTGGTGTTCCTCTCTTCAAGAAGGGAAATAGGGACAATCCAGGAAATTATAGCCCGGTGAGTCTCATCTCAGTGGTTGGGAAGCTTTGGACACAATGCTTATGGATAGGATTTATGCGCATTTGGGAAAGAATGGCCTAATTAGGGACAGTCAACGCAGCACCATGAGATGCACAGGGTTAACGGTCAAAATGTTCTACCCAGAGCTGAAATATCTTCACTATGGAACATGCATTTAAGGTGAAAGAGGAAGAGCTCAAAGGAGATGTGAGGGCTAATATGTTTTCCTCAGAGAGTGGTAGGAATCTGGAACATGCTGCCAGGGATGGTATAGGAGGCAGATATGAGAGGGGTGTTGAAGGGATTTTTGGGTAAGCATGTGGATATGCAAGGATGTGGAACAAAGATAGGCAGAAAGGATGAGTTTAATTTGGTGTCACATTCAGCACAACATTATGGGCTGAAGGGCCCGTTCCTGTGCTTTACTTTGTTGTGTTTCTTTCGTTACAACATGACGGTGAACCCCTCTGTTAATTAAACCAATCACCCAGAAAAGTTCACCTCACCACGTAATCTGTTAAAGTCTGAGTGACAGAAAACTCACAAATTCCACTATTTAAAGAAAATAGCATCAAATTATTTTTAACTTGAAAAGTGAATATTAAACAACTAATCATAAATCTAAGCTCCCTTTTTCTCTTCACTGTTTATTATCTGCCTCCAGCTATATAACAATATGTTATTTCAATAAGACACTTATTAAAATTACATCAACTTAATTTCAAAAGTACATAGCGGCTCTTGTCTTTTGTGTCTTTCTTCGTCTGTCTGAGGATCTCCCTGGACGTCGTCTTCTTTTATTCTGAGTATGTTTCATATGAAAATGTACCCTTTGATTGAGAGACTTTCCTAATTTCTTGGCGAGCAAGATGTTAACTCTCCCAGACAGAAGTTACTCTCTGACCAATTTTTAAAATGTCTGCATTTTATTTGCCCCCAACAGATCATCTCATTGGCTTGATGCTGGCAAAACAATAAATACAAATTCGATTGGGTTTTGGAATCTTGAGGTATAATTTAAACTGATAGATTAAATTTGAATTATTGTCAAAACAGCAACCAACTCAGGTCTATATTTCACAGCCACATGTTACATTTGTTTGCTTTCCCAGTACACTCTGGGATTGCTGGCCAGTCATATACGGTACACAGGTAGTTATAAGCTCTCAGTTCAGAAGAGTGTTCTCTCCCTCTTAAAGATACAGTTCACACCTTCAACTTTATAACACTTTGAGCTTTTTCTTATCAGCAAGTTCATTTATTAAAGTGACAAGCAGCAGATTGTTTACATGACGTTTTTGGCTTCACATTTCAATTTCAACATAAAACAATGGCTTGTGTTTGTGAGAAGATCATGTTGCTGTCTGCAACAGACTATCACTAATAAGATTATGCTCCCGATAACACAGATTTCCTTTGTCTGTAAATTCTGCATGAAGTGATTTGAACACCTGGAAAGGGATTTGGTTTTCCAATGTGATTTCCATCAATGCACTTATTGGAACCTCAGGCAGACAGACGGACACAGATGGTTGCAAATTTGTTTTCCTCACTGAAGGAAGCACACATTGCCATCAGAGTGTTTGTAACAGAGGGGCACCGGCTTATTCCTGGTTCTGGAGAGTGTTGACTAAGTGGGTGAGATTCAGAGATCCTGTACTGCACGTGATAAGAGGTGTTTTCATCGAACTGGACATTATGACCAAAGAGATTGGCAGGATTGATGTTGGCAGCTGTCTCTGCTGATAGGACAATGGGTCACAGTCTCCGAAATGGAGAGCAGCCTGAGTGACTGAGATAAGGAGAAATGACCTCACTCAAATACCCGGGAATGTGTGATCATTTCCACTTCAAGAACGGAATCACTGACTACATTCCAGAGAATAATTTGCAATGTTTGCAATACAAAGTGGATCAAAAGATGTTGCAGAAACTGGGTGAGTTCTGAAAAGTTAACGATGATGCTACTAAAATGAACACAAATGCTGTGGCTGCTGGAAATTTGAAACAGACTGGCAGGTAATGTAGAGAGAGAGAAGCAGAGTTAATGTTTTCCATTTGATAAGATTAGATTATTTACAGTATGGAAACAGGCCCTTCGTCCCAACAAGTCCACACCGACCCATCGAAGCGCAACCCACGCAGACCCATTCTCCTACATCTAACACGACAGCCAATTCAGCTAACCTGCACATCTTTGTGACTGTGGGAAGAAACCCATGCAGACACAGGGAGAATGTGCATACTCCACCCAGTCAGTCGCCTGAGGCGGGAAATGAACCCGGGTTTCTGGTGCTGAGAGGCAGCAGTTCTAACCACTGTGCCACCGTGCTGCCTACAAACTTTTAATCAGAACAAAAAATGTTATTAAGCTGCAGTCAGGCTCCTGGGGCTTAATGGTATCGTCTGTCTGTGTTGCTAAAGTTTTTTTGGGGAGAAACAATCCTCTCATTTGCTTGACTGTGGCGCTGTGATTGTGCTATTGAAACAGCAAGGACTATTTTTCTATGTCTCATTGATGTCTGGGTGTAAATTAGGGTCTGTTGTTCATCGCTGACTCTGGAGGTAGTTCTGATACGTGGGAATATTCAATTTAAAATGTTGATCTTGCAAAACAGGAAGATTTTCTCCCAGACAGGGAATAAGACGTCCATTACTGATCCTCACTGACCATGACAGGACTCAAACCGAGAGATTTATTTTTGTGACTGACACAGTCAGATGTGGTATACACTAGCTCACACAGTCCTGTCCTTCCACACACCCCAGTTTCTGGACTCTGAATCAGAGGATCTCGATGGAGGAACACTTCCAGCCATTGGGACAATTCAGGAGATACCCACTATACACATTCTCCCTCTGGGGGAATCCCTGAAAGGTGGTCTGTCAGGATCATAATGGATATTTCTTTAATATTTGCTCAGTGAATTCCTAGAACAGAGAGATTGATTGGAGGCCCAGATTGTCAGCTTGAAGAGTAGTCACTGCTTTGATGTAGGGAATGGAAGGGTATCATTTGGATTGTTCATTTCACCCATTTGTAGAGGGGGCTATAGCTTTCATTGTGAGTGGGAGCTTGAGAGAAGCTGATTTAGCATGGTTGTGGGGATGTTTATACAAACTTTCAGGAACGGATTAATACACCAGAGGAATGTGTCAGTGTTTGCAGGGGGATCCGAGGTAGGGGGGTGAGGTGAGGGGAATGTGTCAATGTGTACAGGGTGCCCTCAGGGGCTGGGTGGGATGTACATCAATTTACAGGGGGCTCCTGTCCCCCCACCCACCCCCAACCGCGTCCAACGCTGCTCCCATCAACCACGTCTGACACTATCCCCCCAACCCCGCCCCCACAACGCCGTACCCCCAACCCCGTGCAACGACGTCCCCGCCCAACCCCGTGCAACGCCGTTCGCCACAACCCCGTTCCCCCAACTCCGTACCCGCCTAAACCCGTTCCCCCCCAACCCCGTGCAACACCGTTCCCCCCAACCCCGTTCCCCCAACACCGTGCAATGCCATTCCCCCCAACCCCATCCCCCCAACCCTGTGCAAACCCATTCCCCCAACCCCGTACCCGTCCAACCCCGTGCAACGCCGTTCCCGCCCAAACCCATTCCCACAACCCCGTCCCCGCCCAACCCCGTGCAACCCCACCCAACCCTGTCCCCAATCCTGTGCAATGCACCTCCCCCAACCCCGTTCCCTCAACCCGTGCAATGCCATCCCCAACACAAACCTGTTCCCCCTAACCCTGTCCCCCCAGCCTTGTGCAATGCCATTCCCCCAACCCTGTTTCCCCTCAACCCCGTCCCCCAACCCCGTGCAACACCGTTCCCCCTAACCCAGAGTAAAGCTGTCCCCCAACCGCGTCCCCCCCACCCAGTGCAATGCCGTTCCCCCCCAAACCAGTCCCACGCCATTCCCCCCCAACCCCGTGCAACACCGTCCCCTACCAAAACCGTTCCCCAAACCCATTCAACACCGTCCCCCCAAACCCGAGCAACGCCGTTCCTCCCCACCCCATGTAGCACCGTCCCCCCAACCCCGTGCAAAGCGGTTCCTCCAACCCCGTGCAACGTCGTACCGCCTAACCCCGTCCCCCCAACCATGTGCAACACCGTCCCCTCTAACACCGTACCCCAACCCCGTGCAATGCCGTTCCTCCCCAACCCCATTCCCCCTCAACCATGTCCCCCCAACCCTGTGCAACGCCGTTCCCCCCAACCCCGTGCAATGCTGTTCCCCCCTAAACGCCGTTCAACTAACCCCATGCAACACTGTCCCCCCCAACCCCGTCCCACCAACCCTGTGCAACGCTCTTCCCGTCAACCCTCTCCAACGCTGTTCCCCAATGCCATTCCCCCAACCCAGTGCAATGCCGTTCCCCACAACGCCGTTCCCCCAACCCCGTGCAACGCAGTTTCCCCCAACCCTGTGCAACGCCGTTCCCATTAACCCCGTCCAATGCAGATCCCCCCAATGCCATTCCCCCAACCCCGTGCATCGCCGTTCCTCCAACCCTGTGCAACGCCATTCCCCCCAACCCCATGCAATGCCAACCGTCCGACCCCGTTCAACACCGTTCCCCCCAACCCCATGCAATGCCATCCCCCCAATGCCGTCCCCCAACCCCGTGCAATTCCGCCCCCCCACCACGTGCAACGCCATTCGCCCCCAACCCCGTGCAACGCCGTTCCCCCAACCCCGTGCAACGCCGTTCCCCCCAACCCCGTGCAACGCAGTTCCCCCCAACCCCGTGCAACGCGGTTCTCCCCCAACCCCGTGCAACGCGGTTCTCCCCCAACCCCGTGCAACGCCATTCGCGTGTGTGAGAGAATCCCAGAGTGTGTGTGGGTGTTTCCCAGAGTGTGTGAGAGAGAGCCAATCCCACAGTGTGTGTGAGTGGGACGGAATTCCAGAGTATGCGTGCGAGTTTCCCAGAGTGTGTGTTGAGAGAGGGAATCCCAGCGCGTGTGTTGAGAGAGGGAATCCCAGCGCGTGTGTCAGACTTGGAATCCCAGAGAGTCCCAGAGTGTGTGTGAGAGAATCCCAGAGTGTGTGAGAGAGAGTGAATGCCAGAGTATGAATGAGAGAATCCCAAAGTATGCGTGTGAGTTTCCCAGAGTGTGTATGTGAGAGGGAATGCCAGAGTGAGTGTTGAGAGAGGGAATCCCAGAATGTGTGCGGGTTTCCACTAGTGTGTGAGAGAGATGGAATCCCAGAGTGTGAGAGAGAGAGAGGGAATCCCAGAGAGTCCCAGAGTGTGTGTGTGAGAGAAT
The DNA here is from genome assembly GCF_047496795.1 of Chiloscyllium punctatum. Classification (NCBI taxonomy): domain Eukaryota; kingdom Metazoa; phylum Chordata; class Chondrichthyes; order Orectolobiformes; family Hemiscylliidae; genus Chiloscyllium; species Chiloscyllium punctatum. The sequence goes on along the minus strand of NC_092761.1, from coordinate 28,320,077 downwards.
CCCAGAGTGTGTGTGAGAGTCGAATCCCAGAGTGTGCGCGAGTTGAGAAGAGGGTTTATGAGAGAGAGAATCCCAGAGTGGGTGTGAGAGAGGGCATCCCAGAGATTCCCAGAGTGTGCGTGTGTGAGAGAATCCCAGAGTGTGTGTGTGTGAAAGAATCCCAGAGAGTTCCAGAGTGTGTGGGAGAGAGGGAATTCCAGAGTGTGTGTGAGAGAGGGAATCCCAGAGAGTCCCAGAGTGTGTGTGAGAGATGGAATCCACGAGTATGTGTGTGAGAGGGAGGCCCAGGGTGTGTGTGTGTGAGAGGGAGTCCCAGAGAGTGTGTGATAGAGGGAATCCAAGAGTGTATGAATCCGAGGGAGAGAGAAAATCTGAGGGAGTCCCAGCGCGCGAGAGAGCGTGGGAGTCCTAGCGCGCCCCAGTGTGTAAGAGAGAGAGCCAATCCCAGCGCGCCCGAGAGTATGTGAGAGGGAGAGCCAATCCCAGCGCGCCCCAGAGTATGTGAGAGGGAGAGACAATCCCAGCGCGCCCCAGAGTATGTGAGAGGGAGAGCCAATCCCAGCGCTCCCCAGAGTATGTGAGAGGGAGTCCCCGAGTGTGTGGGAGAGAAGGAATCCCAGAGAGTCCCAGAGTGTGTATCAGAGAATCCCAGAGTGTGTCTGAGAGAGGAAATCCCAGAGTGTATGTGAGAGAATCCCAGAGTGTGCGTGAGAGAGGGCATCCCAGAGAATCCCAGAGTGTGTTTGTGTGCGAGAATCTGAGTGTGTGTGTGTGTGAGAGGGAATCCCAGAGAGTCACCAAGAGTGTGTGATAGAGGGAATCCAAGAGTGTGTCTGAGAGAGAGAGAATCCAAGAGTCCCAGAGTGTGTGTGTGAGTGGGAATCCCAGCGTGTGTGTGTGTGTGAGTGGGAATCCCAGCGTAATCCCAGCGTGTGTGTGTGTGAGTGGGAATCCCAGCGTGTGTGTGTGTGAGTGGGAATCCCAGCGTGTCCCAGAGTGTAAGAGAGAGAGCCAATCCCAGAGTGTGTGTGAGAGAGGGCATCCGTGAGAGTCCCAGAGTATGTGAGAGGGAGTCCCCGTGTGTGTGGGAGAGAAGGAATCCCAGAGAGTCCCAGAGTATGTATCAGAGAATCGCAGAGTGTGTGAGAGAGAGGGAATCCCAGAGTGTGTGTGAGAGAATCCCAGAGTGAGAGAGAGAGAGGGAATCCCAGAGTGTGTTTGTGTGCGAGAATCCCAGAGTGTGTGTATGAGAGGGAATCCCAGAGTGTGTGTGTGAGAGGGAATACCAGAGAGTCCCCGAGAGTTTGTGATAGAGGGAATCCCAGAGTGAGAGTGAGAGAATCCCAGTGTGCGTGTGTGTGTTTCCCAGAGTGTGTGTGACAGAGGGAATCCCAGATGTCGTGAGAGGGGGAATCCGAGAGAGTGCCAGAGTGTGTGTGAGAGAGGCAAACCCAGCGAGTGTGTGAGAGAGGCAATCCCAGCGAGTGTGAAAGAGAGGGAATCCGAGAGAGTGTGTGAGAGAGAGAGATGGAATCCCAGAGAGTCCCAGAGTGTGTGTGTGAGCGAGTCCCAGAGTGTGTGTGTGAGCGAATCGCAGAGGGTGTCTGAGAGAGGGAATCCCAGATTGTGTGTGAGAGAGGGAATTCCAGCGAGTCCCTGTGTGTGAGAGGGAATCCCAGAGTATGTGTGAGAGTGTCCCAGAGTGGGAATCCCAGAGTGTGTGAGAGAGAGGGAATCCCAGAGTGTGTGAGAGAGAGGGAATCCCAGAGTGTGTGTGTGAGAGGGAATTCCAGAGAGTTCCAGGTTGTGTGTGAGAGAATCCCAGCGTGTGTGAGAGAGAGGGTATCCCAGAGTGTGTGTGAGAGAATCCCAGAGTGTGTGTGATTGTGGGAATCCAAGAGTATGTGTGAGACAGAGAGAGAATCCGAGAGAGTGGGAATCCCAGAGTGTGTGAGAGAGGAAACCCCAGAGTGTGTGTGAGAGTGGTAATCCCAGAGAGTCCCAGAGTGTGTGTGAGAGAGGGAATCCCAGAGAGCCAATCCCCACGTGTGTGTGAGGGAGCCAATTCCCGAGTGTGTGTGAGAGAGCCAATCCCCGAGTGTGTGTGAGAGAGCCAATCCCCGAGTGTGTGTGAGAGAGCGAGTCCCCGAGTGTGTGTGAGAGAGGGAATCCCAGAGAGCCCCAGAGTGTGTGTGTGTGAGAGGGAATCCCAGAGAGCCCCAGAGTGTGTGAGGGAGGGAATCCCAGAGTGTGTGTGAGAGAGGGCATCCCAGAGTGTGTGTGTGAGAGAGGGCATCCCAGAGTGTGTGTGTGAGAGCGGGAAACCCAGAGAGCCCCAGAGTGTGTGTGAGGGAGGAAATCCCTGAGTGTGTGTGAGGAAGGGCATCCCAGAGTGTGTGTGAGAGAGGGCATCCCAGAGTGTGTGTGAGAGAGGGCATCCCAGATAGCCCGAAAGTGTGTGTGTGAGAGCGAATGCCAGAGAGCCCCAGAGTGTGTGTGAGGGAGGGCATCCTAGAGTGTGTGTGACGGAGGGCACCCCAGAGTGTGTGTGTGAGAGAGGGCATCCCAGAGAGCACCAGAGTGTGTGTGAGAGAGGGCATCCCAGAGTGTGTGTGACAGAGGGCACCCCAGAGTGTGTGTGTGAGAGAGGGAATCACAGAGAGCCCCATAGTGTGTGTGAGGGAGGGAATCCCAGAGAGCCCCAGAGTGTGTGTGAGAGAGGGCACCCCAGAGTGTGTGTGAGAGAGGGCATCCCAGAGTGTATGTGAGGGAGGGAATCCCAGAGTGTGTGTGAGGGAGGGCATCCCAGAGTGTGTGTGAGAGAGGGCATCCCAGAGAGCCCAAGAGTGTGTGTGTGAGAGCGAATGCCAGAGAGCCGCAGAGTGTGTGTGAGGGAGGGTATCCCAGAGTGTGTGTGACAGAGGGCACCCCAGAGAGTGTGTGTGTGAGAGAGGGCATCCCAGAGAGCCGCAGAGTGTGTGTGAGAGAGGGCATCCCAGAGTGTGTGGGACAGAGGGCACCCCAGAGTGTGTGTGTGAAAGGGGGAATCACAGAGAGCCCCAGAGTGTGTGTGCGGGAGGGAATCCCAGAGTGTGTGTGAGAGAGGGCATCCCAGAGTGTACGTGAGGGAGGGCATCCCAGAGTGTGTGTGAGAGAGTGCATCCCAGAGAGCCCGAGAGTGTGTGTGTGAGAGCGAATCCCAGTGAGCCGCAGAGTGCGTGTGAGGGAGGGCTTCCCAGAGTGTGTGTGAGAGAGGGCACCCCAGAGTGTGTGTGTGAGAGAGGGCATCCCAGAGAGCCCCAGAGTGTGTGTGAGAGAGGGCATCCCAGAGAGCCCCAGAGTATGTGTGAGAGAGGGCATCCCAGAGAGCCCCAGAGTGTGTGTGAGAGAGGGCACCCCAGAGTGTGTGTGTGAGAGAGGGCATCCCAGAGAGCTCCAGTGTGTGTGTGAGAGGGAATTCCAGAGAGCCCCAGAGTGTGTGTGAGGGAGGGAATCCAAGAGTGTGTGTGACAGAGGGCACCCCAGAGTGTGTGTGTGAGAGAGGGCATCCCAGAGAGCCCCAGAGTGTGTGTGATAGAGGGCATCCCAGAGAGCCCCAGAGTGTGTGTGAGAGCGCATCCCAGAGAGCCCCAGAGTGTGTGTGAGAGAGGGCATCCCAGAGTGTGTGTGTGAGAGAGGGCATACCAGAGAGCCCCAGAGTGTGTGTGAGGGAGGGAATCCCAGAGAGCCCCAGAGTGTGTGTGAGAGAGGGCATCCCAGAGTGTGTGTGACAGAGGGCACCCCAGAGTGTGTGTGTGAGAGAGGGCATCCCAGAGAGCCCCAGAGTGTGTGTGTAAGAGGGAATCCCAGAGGGCCCCAGAGTGTGTGTGAGGGAGGGAATCCCATTGAGCCCCAGAGTGTGTGTGAGAGAGGGCATCCCAGAGTGTGTGTGAGAGAGGGCATCCCAGAGTGTTTGTGAGAAAGGGCATGCCAGAGTGTGTGTGGAGAGAGGGCACCCCAGATTGTGTGCGTGAGAGAGGGCATCCCAGAGAGCCCCCGAGTGTGTGTGAGGGAGGGAATCCCAGAGTGTGTGTGAGGGAGGGCATCCCAGAGTGTGTGTGAGGGAGGGAATCCCAGAGTGTGTGTGAGAGAGCGCATCCCACAGTGTGTGTGAGAGAGGGCATCCCAGAGTGTGTGTGAGAGAGGGCATCCCAGAGTGTGTGTGAGGGAGGGCATCCCAGAGAGCCCCAGTGTGTGTGTGAGAGGGAATCCCAGAGAGCCCCAGAGTGTGTGTGAGGGAGGGAATCCCAGAGAGCCCCAGAGTGTGTGTGAGAGAGGGCACCCCAGAGTGTGTAAGTGAGGGCATCCCAGAGATGTGTGAGAGAGAGCATCCCAGAGTGTGTGTGAGTGAGGGCATCCCAGAGTGTGTGTGAGAGAGGGCACCCCAAAGTGTGTGTGTGAGAGAGGGCATCCCAGTGAGCCCCAGAGTGTGTGTGTGTGAGACTGAATCCGAGAGAGCCCCAGAGTGTGTGAGAGGGAGGGAATACCAGAACGCCCCAGAGTTTGTGTGAGAGAGGGCACCCCAGAGAGTGTGTGTGAGAGAGGGCACCCCAGAGAGTGTGTGTGAGAGAGGGCACCCCAGAGAGTGTGTGTGAGAGAGGGCACCCCAGGGAGCATGTGTGAGGGCGGGCACCCCAGGGAGTGTGTGTGAGGGCGGGCATCCCAGGGAGTGTGTGTGAGGGCGGGCACCCCAGGGAGTGTGTGTTGTAGGGCGGGCACCCCAGGGAGTTTGTGAGGGCGGGCACCCCAGGGAGTGTGTGTGTGAGGGCGGGCACCGCAGGGAGTGTGTGTGAGTACGGGCACCCCAGGGAGTGTGTGTGATAGAAGGAATCCCCGAGTGTATGTGAAAGGAAATCCCAGAGAGTCCCCGAGAGTGTGTGCTAGAGGGAATCCAAGAGTGTGTGTGAGCGAGAGAGAATCCGAGAGAGTCCCAGATTGTGTGAGATAGTGGGAATTCCAGTGTGTGTGCGAGATTCCCAGAGTGTGTGTGAGAGAGGGAATCTCTGAGTGTGTGTGTGAGAGAATCCCAAAGTGTGTGAGATAGGGAATCCCATAGTATGGGAGAGAGACGGAATCCCAAAGTGTGTGTGAGAGAGGGAATCCCAGAGTGTCCCAGAGTGTGAATGAGATAATCCCAGAGTGTGTGTGACATTTTCCCGCGTTTGTGTGAGAGAAGGAATCCCAGAGAGATCCAGATTGTGTTTGAGAGAATCCCAGCGTGTGTGTGAGAGAGAGAATCCCAAAGTGTGTGAGAGAGAGGGAATCCCAGAGTGTGTGCGTGAGCGAATCCCAGAGTATGAATTAGAGAGTCCCAAGGTGTGTCTGTGAGTTTCCCAGAGTGTGTATGTGAGAGGGAATGCCAGAGTGAGTGTTCAGAGAGGGAATCCCAGAGTGTGAGAGAAAGTTAGAATCCCTGAGTATGTGTGTGAGAGGGCATCCCTGAGTGTGTGCGAGAGAGGGCATCCCTGAGTGTGTGTGAGAGAGGGCATCCCTGAGTGTGTGTGAGAGTTGAAATCCCAGAGTGTGTGAGAGCGGGAATCCCAGAGTGTGTAAGAGAATCCCAGAGCATGTAAGGGAATCCCACAGTGAGTAAGAGAGAGTCCCAGAGTAAGTGAGAGAGTCCCAGAAGCCTATGGTGTGTAAGGGAATCCCAAATGTAAGAGAAATTCCCTGACTGTGCCAGAGTGTGCGAGAGAATTCCAGTGTGTGTAAGAGAATCACAGTGTCCCAGAGCGTGTCTTTGAGTGTCCCAGATTGTGTGTGTGAGAGAGAGAGGGGATCCCAGAGGGTCCCAGAGTGTGTGTGAGAGTGGGAATCCCAGAGGGTGTCTGAGAGAGGGAATCCCAGATTGTGCGTGAGAGAGGGAATTCCAGCGAGTCCCTGTGTGTGAGAGGGAATCCCAGAGTATGTGTGAGAGTGTCCCAGAGTGGGAATCCCAGAGTGTGTGAGAGAGAGAGAATTCCAGAGAGTTCCAGGTTGTGTGTGTGAGTTTCCCAGAGTGTGTGTGAGAGAGGGAATCCCAGAGAGTCCCAGAGATAATTTCAGAGTGTGAGAGAGAGAGGGAATCCCAGAGAGTCCCAGAGTGTGTGTGTGAGCGAATCCCAGACTCTGTGAGTGCCGGAATCCCAGAGTGTGTATGCGAGTTTCAAAGAGCGTGTGTGAGAGAGACTGAATCCCAGAGTGTGTGTGAGAGAGGGAATCCCAGACAGTGTGTGAGTGAGGGAATCCCAGAGAGTGTGTGAGAGAGGGAATCCCAGAGAGTGTGTGAGAGAGGGAATCCCAGAGTGTTTGTGAGAGTGGTAGTCCCAGGGTGTGTGGGAGAGAGGGCATCCCACAGAATCCAGGAGTGTGTTTGTGTGTGAGGGAATCCCAGAATGTGTGTGTGAGAGGCAATCCCAGAGAGCTCCAGAGTGTGTGTGAGAGAGGGAATCCCAGTGTGCGTTTGAGTGAGGGAATCCCAGAGAGTGTGTGAGAGAGGGAATCCCAGAGGGTGTGTGTGAGACAGGGATTCCCAGAGGGTGTGTGTGAGAGGGGGAATCCCAGAGTGTGTGAGAGAAAGGGAATCCCAGAGAGTCCCAGAGTGTGTGTGAGAGATGGAATCCACGAGTATGTGGGTGTGAGAGGGAGGCCCAGTGTGTGTGATAGTGTGAGAGGGAGTCCCAGAGAGTGTGTGATAGAGGGAATCCAAGAGTGTATGAATCCGAGGGAGAGAGAAAATCTGAGGGAGTCCCAGCGCGCGTGAGAGCGTGGGAGTCCCAGCGCGCGTGAGAGCGTGGGAGTCCCAGCGCCCCCCAAGTGTGTAAGAGAGAGCCAATCCCAGCGCGCCCGAGAGTATGTGAGAGGGAGAGCCAATCCCAGCGCGCCCCAGAGTATGTGAGAGGGAGAGCCGATCCCAGCGCGCCCCAGAGTATGTGAGAGGGAGAGCCAATCCCAGCGCGCCCCAGAGTATGTGAGATTGAAAGCCAATCCCAGCGAGCCCCAGAGTATGTGAGAGGGAGAGCAAATCCCAGAGAGTCCCAGAGTGTGTATCAGAGAATCCCAGAGTGTGTGTGAGAGAGGAAATCCCAGAGTGTGTGTGAGAGAATCCCAGAGTGTGCGTGAGAGAGGGCATCCCAGAGAATCCCAGAGTGTGTTTGTGTGCGAGAATCTGAGTGTGTGTGTGTGTGTGTGAGAGGGAATCCCAGAGAGTCACCGAGAGTGTGTGATAGAGGGAATCCAAGAGTGTGTGTGTGAGAGAGAGAATCCGAGAGAGTCCAAGAGTGTGTGAGAGAGAGGGAATCCCAGATGTGTGTGAGAGAGGGAATCCCAGAGTTTGTGTGCGAGTTTCCCAGAGAGTGTGTGTGAGTGGGAATCCCAGCGTGTGTGTGTGTGAGTGGGAATCCCAGCGTGTGTGTGTGTGTGAGTGGGAATCCCAGCGTGTGTGTGTGTGTGTGAGTGGGAATCCCAGCGTGTGTGTGTGTGAGAGAGTGGGAATCCCAGCGTGTGTGTGTGTGCGAGAGTGGGAATCCCAGCGTGTGTGTGTGTGTGAGAGTGGGAATCCCAGCGTGTGTGTGTGCGTGTGAGTGGGAATCCTAGCGTGTGTGTATGTGTGTGAGTGGGAATCCCAGCGTGTGTGTGTGTATGAGTGGGAATCCCAGCGTGTGTGTGTGTGTGTGAGTGGGAATCCCAGCGTGTGTGTGTGTGTGTGAGTGGGAATCTCAACGTGTGTGTGTGTGTGAGTGGGAATCCCAGCGTGTGTGTGTGTGAGTGGGAATCCCAGCGTGTTTGTGTGAGTGGGAATCCCAGCGTGTGTGTGTGTGTGAGTGGGAATCCCAGCGTGTGTGTGTGTTTGTGTGTGAGTGGGAATCCCAGGGTGTGTGTGTGTGCGTGTGAGTGGGAATCCCAGCGTGTGTGTGTGTGTGTGTGTGTGGGTGGGAATCCCAGCGTGTGTGTGTGTGTGTGAGTGGGAATCCCAGCGTGTGTGTGTGTGAGTGGGAATCCCAGCGTGTGTGTGTGTGTGTGTGTGTGTGAGTGTGAATCCCAGCGTGTGTGTGTGTGAGTGGGAATCCCAGCGTGTGTGTGTGTGTGAGTGGGAAACCCAGCGTGTGTGTGTGAGTGGCAATCCCAGCGTGTGTGTGTGTGTGAGTGGGAATCCCAGCGTGTGTGTGTGTGGGAGTGGGACTCCCAGCGTGTGTGTGTGTGTGAGTGGGAATCCTAGCGTGTGTGTGTGTGTGAGTGGGAATCCCAGCGTGTGTGTGTGTGTGTGAGTGGGAATCCCAGCGTAATCCCAGCGTATGTGTGTGTGAGTGGGAATCCCAGCGTGTGTGTGTGTGAGTGGGAATCCCAGCGTGTCCCAGAGTGTTAGAGAGAGAACCAATCCCAGAGTTTGTGTGAGAGAGGGCATCCCTGAGAGCCCCAGAGTGTAAGAGAGAGAGCCAATCCCAGAGTGTGTGTGAGAGAGGGCTTCCCTGAGAGTCCCAGAGTATGTGAGAGGGAGTCCCCGTGTGTGTGGGAGAGAAGGAATCCCAGAGAGTCCCAGAGTATGTATCAGAGAATCGCAGAGTGTGTGAGAGAGAGGGAATCCCAGAGTGTGTGTGAGAGAATCCCAGAGTGAGAGAGAGAGAGAGGGAATCCCAGAGTGTGTTTGTGTGCGAGAATCCCAGAGTGTGTGTGTGAGAGGGAATCCCAGAGTGTGTGTGTGAGAGGGAATCCCAGAGAGTCCCCGAGAGTTTGTGATAGAGGGAATCCCAGAGTGAGTGTGAGAGAATCCCAGTGTGTGTGTGTGTGTTTCCCAGAGTGTGTGTAACAGAGGGAATCGCAGATGTAGTGAGAGGGGGAATCCTAAAGAGTCCCAGAGTGTGTGTGAGGGAGGCAATCCCAGCGAGTGTGTGAGAGAGGCAATCCCAGCGAGTGTGTGAGAGAGGGAATCCCAGAGAGTGTAAGAGAGAGAGAGGGAATCCCAGAGAGTCCCAGAGTGTGTGTGTGAGCGAATCCCAGAGGGTGTCTGAGAGAGGGAATCCCTGATTGTGTGTGAGAGAGGGAATTCCAGCGAGTCCCTGTGTGTGAGAGGGAATCCCAGAGTATGTGTGAGAGTGTCCCAGAGTGGGAATCCCAGAGTGTGTGAGAGAGAGGGAATCCCAGAGTGTGTGTGTGAGAGGGAATTCCAGAGAGTTCCAGGTTGTGTGTGAGAGAAACCCAGCGTGTGTGAGAGAGAGGGTATCCCAGAGTGTGTGTGATTGTGGGAATCCAAGAGTATGTGTGAGACAGAGAGAGAATCCGAGAGAGTGGGAATCCCAGAGTGTGTGAGAGAGGAAACCCCAGAGTGTGTGTGAGAGTGGTAATCCCAGAGAGTCCCAGAGTGTGTGTGAGAGAGGGAATCCCAGAGAGCCAATCCCCACGTGTGTGTGAGGGAGCCAATTCCCGAGTGTGTGTGAGAGAGCCAATCCCCGAGTGTGTGTGAGAGAGCCAATCCCCGAGTGTGTGTGAGAGAGCGAGTCCCCGAGTGTGTGTGAGAGAGGGAATCCCAGAGAGCCCCAGAGTGTGTGTGTGTGAGAGGGAATCCCAGAGAGCCCCAGAGTGTGTGAGGGAGGGAATCCCAGAGTGTGTGTGAGAGAGGGCATCCCAGAGTGTGTGTGTGAGAGAGGGCATCCCAGAGTGTGTGTGTGAGAGCGGGAAACCCAGAGAGCCCCAGAGTGTGTGTGAGGGAGGAAATCCCTGAGTGTGTGTGAGGAAGGGCATCCCAGAGTGTGTGTGAGAGAGGGCATCCCAGAGTGTGTGTGAGAGAGGGCATCCCAGATAGCCCGAAAGTGTGTGTGTGAGAGCGAATGCCAGAGAGCCCCAGAGTGTGTGTGAGGGAGGGCATCCTAGAGTGTGTGTGACGGAGGGCACCCCAGAGTGTGTGTGATTGAGGGAATCCAAGAATGTGTGTGAGACAGAGAGAGAATCTGAGAGAGTGGGAATCCCAGAGTGTGTGAGAGAGGAAACCCCAGAGTGTGTGTGAGAGTGGGAATCCCAGAGAGTCCCAGAGTGTGTGTGAGTGAGGGAATCCCAGAGAGCCAATCCCCGAGTGTGTGTGAGAGAGCCAATCCCCGAGTGTGTGTGAGAGAGGGAGTCCCCGAGTGTGTGTGTGAGAGGGCGTCCCAGAGTGTGTGTGAGAGAGGGAATCCCAGAGAGCCCCAGAGTGTGTGTGTGAGAGGGAATCCCAGAGAGCCCCAAAGTGTGTGAGAGGGAGGGAATCCCAGAGAGCCCCAGAGTGTGTGTGAGGGAGGGAATTACAGAGTGTGTGTGAGAGAGGGCATCCCAGAGTGTGTGTGTGAGAGAGGGCATCCCGGAGAGACCCAGAGTGTGTGAGAGAGGTCATCCCAGAGTGTGTGTCAGAGAGGGCATCCCAGAGTGTGTGTGAGAGAGGGCATCCCAGAGTGTGTGTTGTGAGAGAGGGAATGCCAGAGAGCCCCAGAGAGTGTGTGAGGGAGGGAATCCCAGAGAGTGTGTGAGGGAGGGAATCCCAGAGTGTGTGTGTGAGTGAGGGCATCCCAGAGTGTGTGTGTGAGAGAGGGCATCCCAGAGTGTGTGTGTGAGAGAGGGAATCCCAGAGAGACCCAGAGTGTGTGTGAGAGAGGGCATCCCAGAGTGTGTGTGAGAGAGGGCACCCCAGAGTGTGTGTGAGAGAGGGCATCCCAGAGTGTGTGTGATGAGGGCATCCCAGAGTGTGTGTGAGAGAGGGCACCCCTGAGTGTGTGTGTGAGAGAGGGCATCCCAGAGATCCCGAGAGTGTTTGTGTGAGGGAGGGAATCCCAGAGAGCCCCAGAGTGTGTGTGAGGGAGGGCATCCCAATGTGTGTGACAGAGGGAACCCCAGAGTGAGTGTGTGAGAGAGGGCATCCCAGAGCGCCCCAGAGTGTGTGTGAGAGAGGGCATCACAGAGAGCCCCAGAGTGTGTGTGAGAGAGGGCATCCCAGAGAGCCCAGAGTGTGTGTGAGAGAGGGCATCCCAGAGAGCCCCAGAGTGTGTGAGAGAGAGGGCATCCCAGAGAGCCCGAGAGTGTGTGTGAGAGAGGGCACCCCAGAGTGTGTGTGTGACAGAGGGCATCCCAGAGAGCCTCAGTGTGTGTGTGAGAGGGAATCCCTGAGAGCCCCTGAGTGTGTGTGAGGAAGGGAATCCCAGAGAGCCCCAGAGTGTGTGTGAGGGAGGGCATCCCAGAGTGTGTGTGACAGAGGGCACCCCAGAGTGTGTGTGTGAGAGAGGGCATCCCAGAGAGCCCCAGAGTGAGTGTGACAGAGGGCATCCCAGAGAGCCCCAGAGTGTGTGTGAGAGAGGGCATCCCAGAGAGCCCCAGAGTGTGTGTGAGAGAGGGCACCCTAGATTGTGTGCGTGAGAGAGGGCATCCCAGAGAGCCCCAGAGTGTGTGTGAGGGAGGGCATCCCAGAGTGTGTGTGAGGGAGGGCATCCCAGAGTGTGTGTGAGGGAGGGCATCCCAGAGTGTGTTTGAGGCAGGGCATCCCAGAGTGTGTGTGAGGGAGGGCATCCCAGAGTGTGTGTGAGAGAGGGCCCCCCCGGAGTGTGTGTGAGAGAGGGCATCCCAGAGAGCCCCAGTGTGTGTGTGAGAGGGAATCCCAGAGAGCCCCAGAGTGTGTATGAGGGAAGGAATCAAAGAGAGCCCCAGAGTGTGTGTGAGAGAGGGCATCCCAGAGTGTGTGTGAGTGAGGGCATCCCAGAGTGTGTGTGAGTGAGGGCATCCCAGAGTGTGTGTGAGAGCGGGCACCCCAAAGTGTGTGAGTGAGAGAGGGCATCCCAGAGAGCCCCAGAGTGTGTGTGATGGAGGGAATCCCAGAGAGCCCCAGAGTGTGTGTGTGAGAGGGAATCCCAGAGAGCCCCAGAGTGTGTGTGAGGGAGGGAATACCAGAGAGCCCCAGAGTTTGTGTGAGCGAGGGAATACCAGAGAGCCCCAGAGTTTGTGTGAGAGAGGGCACCCCAGAGAGTGTGTGTGAGAGAGGGCACACCAGAGAGTGTGTGTAAGGGCGGGCACCCCAGAGAGTGTGTGTGAGGGCGGGCACCCCAGAGAGTGTGTGTGAGGGCGGGCACCCCAGGGAGTGTGTGTGAGGGCGGGCACCCCAGGGAGTGTGTGTTGTAGGGCGGGCACCCCAGGGAGTGTGTGTGAGAGGGCGGGAACCCCAGGGAGTGTGTGTGATAGAAGGAATCCCCGAGTGTATGTGAGAGGGAATCCCAGAGAGTCCCCGAGAGTGTGTGCTTGAGGGAATCCAAGAGTGTGTGTGAGCGAGAGAGAATCCGAGAGAGTCCCAGATTGTGTGAGAGAGTGGGAATTCCAGTGTGTGTGCGAGTTTCCCAGAGTGTGTGTGAGAGAGGGAATCCCTGAGTGTGTGTGTGAGAGAATCCCAAAGTGTGTGAGATAGGGAATCCCATAGTATGTGAGAGAGACGGAATCCCAAAGTGTGTGTGAGAGAGGGAATCCCAGAGTGTCCCAGAGTGTGTATGAGAGAATCCCAGAGTGTGTGTGACATTTTCCCGAGTGTGTGTGAGAGAGGGCATCCCAGAGAGCCCCAGAGTGTGTGTGAGAGAGGGCACCCCAGAGTGTGTGTGTGAGAGAGGGCATCCCAGAGAGCCCCAGAGTGTGTGTGGGAGAGGGCATCCCAGAGAGCCCCAGAGTGAGTGTGACAGAGGGCATCCCAGAGAGCCCCAGAGTGTGTGTGAGAGAGGGCACCCCAGAGTGTGTGTGAGAGAGGGCATCCCAGAGTGTGTGTGTGGAGAGAGGACACCCTAGATTGTGTGCGTGAGAGAGGGCATCCCAGAGAGCCCCAGAGTGTGTGTGAGGGAAGGAATCCCAGAGTGTGTGTGAGGGAGGGCATCCCAGAGTGTGTGTGAGGGAGGGCATCCCAGAGTGTGTGTGAGGGAGGGCATCCCAGAGTGTGTTTGAGGCAGGGCATCCCAGAGTGTGTGTGAGGGAGGGCATCCCAGAGTGTGTTTGAGAGATGGCCTCCCAGAGTGTGTGTGAGAGAGGGCATCCCAGAGAGCCCCAGTGTGTGTGAGAGGGAATCCCAGAGAGCCCCAGAGTGTGTATGAGGGAGGGAATCCCAGAGAGCCCCAGAGTGTGTGTGAGATTGGGCATCCCAGTGTGTGTGTGAGAGAGGGCATCCCAGAGTGTGTGTGAGTGATGGCATCCCAGAGTGTGTGTGAGAGAGGGCACCCCAAAGTGTGTGAGTGAGAGAGGGCATCCCAGAGAGCCCCAGAGTGTGTGTGATGGAGGGAATCCCAGAGAGCCCCAGAGTGTGTGTGTGAGAGGGAATCCCAGAGAGCCCCAGATTGTGTGTGAGGGAGGGAATACCAGAGAGCCCCAGAGTTTGTGTGAGAGAGGGCACCCCAGAGAGTGTGTGTGAGAGAGGGCACCCCAGAGAGTGTGTGTGAGAGAGGGCACACCAGAGAGTGTGTGTAAGGGCGGGCACCCCAGAGAGTGTGTGTGAGGGCGGGCACCCCAGAGAGTGTGTTTGAGGGCGGGCACCCCAGGGAGTGTGTGTGAGGGCGGGCACCCCAGGGAGTGTGTGTGAGGGCGGGCACCCCAGGGAGTGTGTGTTGTAGGGCGGGCACCCCAGGGAGTGTGTGTGAGAGGGCTGGCAACCCAGCGAGTGTGTGTGATAGAAGGAATCCCCGAGTGTATGTGAGAGGGAATCCCAGGGATTCCCCGAGAGTGTGTGCTAGAGGGAATCCAAGAGTGTGTGTGAGCGAGAGAGAATCTGAGAGAGTCCCAGATTGTGTGAGAGAGTGGGAATTCCAGTGTGTGTGCGAGTTTCCCAGAGTGTGTGTGAGAGAGGGAATCCCTGAGTGTGTGTGTGAGAGAATCCCAAAGTGTGTGAGATAGGGAATCCCATAGTATGTGAGAGAGACGGAATCCCAAAGTGTGTGTGAGAGAGGGAATCCCAGAGTGTCCCAGAGTGTGTTTGAGAGAATCCCAGAGTGTGTGTGACATTTTCCCGAGTGTGTGTGAGAGAGGGAATCCCAGAGAGACCCAGATTGTGTTTGAGAGAATCCCAGCGTGTGTGTGAGAGAGAGAATCCCAAAGTGTGTGAGAGAGAGGGAATCCCAGAGTGTGTGCGTGAGCGAATCCCAGAGTATGAATGAGAGAATCCCAAGGTGTGTGTGTGAGTTTCCCAGTGTGTGTATGTGAGAGGGAATGCCAGAGTGAGTGTTCAGAGAGGGAATCCCAGAGTGTGTGTGAGAGAGGGAATCCCAGAGAGTGTGTGAGAGAGAGGGAATCCCAGAGAGTGTGTGAGAGACGGAATCCCAGAGAGTGTGTGTGAGAGAGGGAATCCCAGAGAGTGTGTTTGAGAGAGGGGATCCCAGAGTGTGTGTGAGCTGAAGGGAATCTCAGAGAGTCCCTGAGTGTGTGTGAGAGTGGGAATCCCAAAGTGTGAGAGAAAGTTAGAATCCCTGAGTATGTGTGTGAGAGGGCATCCCTGAGTGTGTGCGAGAGAGGGCATCCCTGAGTGTGTGTGAGAGAGGGCATCTCTGAGTGTGTGTGAGAGTGGAAATCCCAGAGTGTGTGAGAGCGGTAATCCCAGAGTGTGTAAGAGAATCCCAGAGCATGTAAGGGAATCCCACAGTGAGTAAGAGAGAGTCCCAGAGGAAGTGAGAGAGTCCCAGAAGCCTATGGTGTGTAAGGGTATCCCAAATGTAAGAGAAATTCCCTGACTGTGCCAGAGTGTGCGAGAGAATTCCAGAGTGTGTAAGAGAATCACAGTGTCCCAGAGTGTGTCTTTGAGTGTCCCAGATTGTGTGTGAGAGAGAGAGAGGGGATCCCAGAGGGTCCCCGAGTGTGTGTGAGAGTGGGAATCCCAGAGGGTGTCTGAGAGAGGGAATCCCAGATTGTGCGTGAGAGAGGGAATTCCAGCGAGTCCCTGTGTGTGAGAGGGAATCCCAGAGTATGTGTGAGAGTGTCCCAGAGTGGGAATCCCAGAGTGTGTGAGAGAGAGAGAATTCCAGAGAGTTCCAGGTTGTGTGTGTGAGTTTGCCAGAGTGTGTGTCAGGGAGGGAATCCCAGAGAGCCCCAGAGTGTGTGTGAGGGAGGGAATCCCAGAGAGCCCCAGAGTTTGTGTGAGAAAGGGCACCCCAGAGAGTGTGTGTGAGAGAGGGCACCCCAGAGAGTGTGTGTGAGAGAGGGCACCCCAGAGAGTGTGTGTGAGGGCGGGCACCCCAGAGAGTGTGTGTGAGGGCGGGCACCCCAGAGAGTGTGTGCGAGGGCGGGCACCCCAGGGAGTGTGTGCGAGGGCGGGCACCCCAGGGAGTGTGTGCGAGGGCGGGCACCCCAGGGAGTGTGTGCGAGGGCGGGCAAAACAGGGAGTGTGTGTGAGGGCGGGCACCACAGCGAGTGTGTGTGTGAGGGCGGGCACCCCAGGGAGTGTGTGTGAGGGCGGGCAAAACAGGGAGTGTGTGTGTGAGGGCGGGCACACCAGGGAGTGTGTGTGATAGAAGGAATCCCCGAGTGTATGTGAGAGGGAATCCCAGAGAGTCCCCGAGAGTGTGTGCTAGAGGGAATCCAAGAGTATGTGTGAGCGAGAGAGAATCCGAGAGAGTCCCAGATTGTGTGAGAGAGTGGGAATTCCAGTGTGTGTGCGAGTTTCCCAGAGTGTGTGTGAGAGAGGGAATCCCTGAGTGTGTGTGTGAGAGAATCCCAAAGTGTGTGAGATAGGGATTCCCATAGTATGTGGGAGAGACGGAATCCCAAAGTGTGTGTGAGAGAGGGAATCCCAGAGAGCACCAGAGTTTGTGTGAGAAAGGGTACCCCAGAGAGTGTGTGTGAGAGAGGGCACCCCAGAGAGTGTGTGTGAGAGAGGGCACCCCAGAGAGTGTGTGTGAGGGCGGGCACCCCAGAGAGTGTGTGTGAGGGCGGGCACCCCAGAGAGTGTGTGTGAGGGCGGGCACCCCAGGGAGTGTGTGCGAGGGCGGGCACCCCAGGGAGTGTGTGCGAGGGCGGGCACCCCAGGGAGTGTGTGCGAGGGCGGGCACCCCAGGGAGTGTGTGTGAGGGCGGGCACCACAGCGAGTGTGTGTGTGAGGGCGGGCACCCCAGGGAGTGTGTGTGAGGGCGGGCAAAACAGGGAGTGTGTGTGAGGGCGGGCACCACAGCGAGTGTGTGTGTGAGGGCGGGCACCCCAGGGAGTGTGTGTGAGGGCGGGCAAAACAGGGAGTGTGTGTGTGAGGGCGGGCACACCAGGGAGTGTGTGTGATAGAAGGAATCCCCGAGTGTATGTGAGAGGGAATCCCAGAGAGTCCCCGAGAGTGTGTGCTAGAGGGAATCCAAGAGTATGTGTGAGCGAGAGAGAATCCGAGAGAGTCCCAGATTGTGTGAGAGAGTGGGAATTCCAGTGTGTGTGCGAGTTTCCCAGAGTGTGTGTGAGAGAGGGAATCCCTGAGTGTGTGTGTGAGAGAATCCCAAAGTGTGTGAGATAGGGAATCCCATAGTATGTGAGAGAGACGGAATCCCAAAGTGTGTGTGAGAGAGGGAATCCCAGAGTGTCCCAGAGTGTGTTTGAGAGAATCCCAGAGTGTGTGTGACATTTTCCCGAGTGTGTGTGAGAGAGGGAATCCCAGAGAGACCCAGATTGTGTTTGAGAGAATCCGAGCTTGTGTGTGAGAGAGAGAATCCCAAAGTGTGTGAGAGAGAGGGAATCCCAGAGTGTGTGCGTGAGCGAATCCCAGAGTATGAATGAGAGAATCCCAAGGTGTGTGTGTGAGTTTCCCAGTGTGTGTATGTGAGAGGGAATGCCAGAGTGAGTGTTCAGAGAGGGAATCCCAGAGTGTGTGTGAGAGAGGGAATCCCAGAGAGTGTGTGAGAGAGAGGGAATCCCAGAGAGTGTGTGAGAGAGGGAATCCCAGAGAGTGTGTGTGAGAGAGGGAATCCCAGAGAGTGTGTTTGAGAGAGGGGATCCCAGAGTGTGTGTGAGCTGAAGGGAATCTCAGAGAGTCCCTGAGTGTGTGTGAGAGTGGGAATCCCAAAGTGTGAGAGAAAGTTAGAATCCCTGAGTATGTGTGTGAGAGGGCATCCCTGAGTGTGTGTGAGAGAGGGCATCCCTGAGTGTGTGTGAGAGAGGGCATCCCTGAGTGTGTGTGAGAGTGGAAATCCCAGAGTGTGTGAGAGCGGTAATCCCAGAGTGTGTAAGAGAATCCCAGAGCATGTAAGGGAATCCCACAGTGAGTAAGAGAGAGTCCCAGAGGAAGTGAGAGAGTCCCAGAAGCCTATGGTGTGTAAGGGTATCCCAAATGTAAGAGAAATTCCCTGAGTGTGCCAGAGTGTGCGAGAGAATTCCAGAGTGTGTAAGAGAATCACAGCGTCCCAGAGTGTGTCTTTGAGTGTCCCAGATTGTGTGTGAGAGAGAGAGAGGGGTTCCCAGAGGGTCCCCGAGTGTGTGTGAGAGTGGGAATCCCAGAGGGTGTCTGAGAGAGGGAATCCCAGATTGTGCGTGAGAGAGGGAATTCCAGCGAGTCCCTGTGTGTGAGAGGGAATCCCAGAGTATGTGTGAGAGTGTCCCAGAGTGGGAATCCCAGAGTGTGTGAGAGAGAGAGAATTCCAGAGAGTTCCAGGTTGTGTGTGTGAGTTTGCCAGAGTGTGTGTCAGGGAGGGAATCCCAGAGAGCCCCAGAGTGTGTGTGAGGGAGGGAATCCCAGAGAGCCCCAGAGTTTGTGTGAGAAAGGGCACCCCAGAGAGTGTGTGTGAGAGAGGGCACCCCAGAGAGTGTGTGTGAGAGAGGGCACCCCAGAGAGTGTGTGTGAGGGCGGGCACCCCAGAGAGTGTGTGTGAGGGCGGGCACCCCAGAGAGTGTGTGTGAGGGCGGGCACCCCAGGGAGTGTGTGCGAGGGCGGGCACCCAAGGGAGTGTGTGCGAGGGCGGGCAAAACAGGGAGTGTGTGTGAGGGCGGGCACCACAGCGAGTGTGTGTGTGAGGGCGGGCACCCCAGGGAGTGTGTGTGAGGGCGGGCAAAACAGGGAGTGTGTGTGTGAGGGCGGGCACACCAGGGAGTGTGTGTGATAGAAGGAATCCCCGAGTGTATGTGAGAGGGAATCCCAGAGAGTCCCCGAGAGTGTGTGCTAGAGGGAATCCAAGAGTATGTGTGAGCGAGAGAGAATCCGAGAGAGTCCCAGATTGTGTGCGAGAGTGGGAATTCCAGTGTGTGTGCGAGTTTCCCAGAGTGTGTGTGAGAGAGGGAATCCCTGAGTGTGTGTGTGAGAGAATCCCAAAGTGTGTGAGATAGGGAATCCCATAGTATGTGAGAGAGACGGAATCCCAAAGTGTGTGTGAGAGAGGGAATCCCAGACTGTGTATGAGAGAATTCCAGAGTGTGTGTGACATTTTCCCGAGTGTGTGTGAGAGAGGGAATCCCAGAGAGACCCAGATTGTGTTTGAGAGAATCCCAGCGTGTGTGTGAGAGAGAGAATCCCAAAGTGTGTGAGAGAGAGGGAATCCCAGAGTGTGTGCGTGAGCGAATCCCAGAGTATGAATGAGAGAATCCCAAGGTGTGTATGTGAGTTTCCCAGAGTGTGTATGTGAGAGGGAATGCCAGAGTGAGTGTTCAGAGAGGGAATCCCAGAGTGTGTGTGAGACAGGGAATCCCAGAGAGTGTGTGAGAGAGAGGGAATCCCAGCGAGTGTGTGGGAGAGGGAATCCCAGAGAATGTGTGAGAGAGAGGGAATCCCAGAGAGTGTGTGTGAGAGAGGGAATCCCAGAGAGTGTGTGTGAGAGAGGGAATCCCAGAGAGTGTGTTTGAGAGAGAGGATGCCAGAGTGTGTGTGAGCTGAAGGGAATCTCAGAGAGTCCCTGAGTGTGTGTGAGAGTGGAAATACCAAAGTGTGTGAGAAAGTTAGAATCCCTGAGTGTGTGTGTGAGAGGGCATCCCTGAGTGTGTGTGAGAGAGGGCATCCCTGAGTGTGTGTGAGAGAGGGCATCCCTGAGTGTGTGTGAGAGTGGAAATCCCTGAGTGTGTGAGAGCGGGAATCCCAGAGTGTGTAAGAGAATCCCAGAGCATGTAAGGGAATCCCACAGTGAGTAAGAGAGAGTCCCAGAGTAAGTGAGAGAGTCCCAGAAGCCTATGGTGTGTAAGGGTATCCCAAATGTAAGAGAAATTCCCTGAGTGTGCCAGAGTGTGCGAGAGAATTCCAGTGTGTGTAAGAGAATCACAGTGTCCCAGAGTGTGTCTTTGAGTGTCCCAGATTGTGTGTGTGAGAGAGAGAGGGGATCGCAGAGAGTCCCAGAGTGTGTGTGAGAGTGGGAATCCCAGAGGGTGTCTGAGAGAGGGAATCCCAGATTGTGCGTGAGAGAGGGAATTCCAGCGAGTCCCTGTGTGTGAGAGGGAATCCCAGAGTATGTGTGAGAGTGTCCCAGAGTGGGAATCCCAGAGTGTGTGAGAGAGAGAGAGTTCCAGAGAGTTCCAGGTTGTGTGTGTGAGTTTCCCAGAGTGTGTGTGAGAGAGGGAATCCCAGAGAGTCCCAGAGATAATTTCAGAGTGTGAGGGAGAGAGGGAATCCCAGAGAGTCCCAGAGTGTGTGTGTGAGCGAATCCCAGACTCTGTGAGTGCCGGAATCCCAGAGTGTGTATGCGAGTTTCAAAGAGCGTGTGTGAGAGAGACTGAATCCCAGAGTGTGTGTGAGAGAGGGAATCCCAGAGAGTCCCAGAGATAATTTCAGAGTGTGAGGGAAAGAGGGAATCCCAGAGAGTCCCAGAGTGTGTGTGTGAGCGAATCCCAGACTCTGTGAGTGCCGGAATCCCAGAGTGTGTATGCGAGTTTCAAAGAGCGTGTGTGAGAGAGACTGAATCCCAGAGAGTGTGTGAGAGAGGGAATCCCAGACAGTGTGTGAGTGAGGCAATCCCAGAGAGTGTGTGGGAGAGGGAATCCCAGAGAGTGTGTGAGAGAGGGAATCCCAGAGTGTTTGTGAGAGTGGTAGTCCCAGGGTGTGTGGGAGAGAGGGCATCCCACAGAATCCAGGAGTGTGTTTGTGTGTGAGAGAATCCCAGAATGTGTGTGTGAGAGGCAATCCCAGAGAGCCCCAGAGTGTGTGTGAGAGAGGGTATCCCAGAGTGCGTTTGAGTGGGGGAATCCCCGAGTGTGTGGGGGAGAAGAAATCCCAGAGAGTGTGTGAGAGAGGGATTCCCAGAGGGTGTGTGTGAGAGAAGGAATCCCAGAGTGTGTGAGAGAAAGGGAATCCCAGAGTATGAATGCGAGAATCCCAAAGTATGTGTGTGAGTTTCCCAGAGTGTGTATGTGAGAGGGAATTCCAGTGAGTCCCCGAGAGTTAGAGTGATAGAGGGACTCCAAGGGTGTGTGTGAGCGAGAGAGAATCCGGGAGAGTCCCAGATTGTGTGAGAGAGTGGGAATTCCAGTGTGTGTGTGAGAGAGGGAATCCCTGAGTGTGTGAGAGAAGGAATCCCAGAGTGTGTGAGAGAGATGGAATCCCAGAGTGTGTGTGAGAGTGGGAATCCCAGAAATTCCCAGATTGTGTGTCAGAGTGTATGTGAGAGAGGGAATCCCAGAGTGAGTGTGAGAGATGGAATCCCAGAGTGTGTTTGCGAGGTTCCCAGAGTCTTTGTGAGAGAGGGAATCCCAGATTGTGTGTGAGAGAGGGAATTCCAGCGAGTCCCTGTGTATGAGAGGCAATTCCAGAGTATGTGTGAGAGTGTCCCAGAGTGGGAATCCCAGATTGTGTGAGAGAGAGGGAATCCCAGAAATTCCCAGATTGTGTGTCAGAGTGTATGTGAGAGAGGGAATCCCAGAGTGAGTGTGAGAGATGGAATCCCAGAGTGTGTTTGCGAGGTTCCCAGAGTCTTTGTGAGAGAGGGAATCCCAGATTGTGTGTGAGAGAGGGAATTCCAGCGAGTCCCTGTGTATGAGAGGCAATTCCAGAGTATGTGTGAGAGTGTCCCAGAGTGGGAATCCCAGATTGTGTGAGAGAGAGGGAATCCCAGAGCGTGTGTGTGTGAGAGGGAATTCCAGAGAGTTCCAGGTTGTGTGTGAGAGAATCCCAGCGTGTGTGAGAGAGAGGGTATCCCAGAGTGTGTGAGAGAGAATCCCAGAGTGTGTGTGATTGAGGGAATCCAAGAGTGTGTGTGAGACAGAGAGAGAATCCGAGAGAGTGGGAATCCCAGAGTGTGTGAGAGAGGAAACCCCAGAGTGTGTGTGAGAGTGGGAATCCCAGAGAGTCCCAGAGTGTGTGTGAGTGAGGGAATCCCAGACAGCCCCCGAGTGTGTGTGAGAGAGGGAATCCCAGAGAGCCAATCCCCGAGTGTGTGTGAGAGAGCCAATCCCCGAGTGTGTGTGAGAGAGCGAGTCCCCGAGTGTGTGTGAGAGAGCGAGTCCCCGAGTGTGTGTTAGAGAGGGCGTCCCCGAGTGTGTGTGAGAGAGGGAATCCCAGAGAGCCCCAGAGTGTGTGTGTGAGAGGGAATCCCAGAGAGCCCCAGAGTGTGTGAGAGGGAGGGAATCCCAGAGAGCCCCAGAGAGTGTGTGAGGGAATGAATCCCAGAGAGTGTGTGAGGGAGGGAATCCCAGAGTGTGTGTGAGAGAGGGCATCCCAGAGTGTGTGTGCGAGTGAGGGCATCCCAGAGTGTGTGTGTGAGAGAGGGAATCCCAGCGAGCCCCAGAGTGTGTGTGAGGGAGGGCATCCCAGAGTGTGTGTGAGGGAGGGAATCCCAGAGTGTGTGTGAGAGAGGGCATCCCAGAGTGTGTGTGAGAGAGGGCATCCCAGAGAGCCCGAGAGTGTGTGTGTGAGAGCGAATGCCAGAGAGCCCCAGAGTGTGTGTGAGGGAGGGCATCCCAGAGTGTGTGTGAGACAGGGCACCCCAGAGTGTGTGTGTGAGAGAGGGCATCCCAGACAGCCCCAGAGTGTGTGTGAGAGAGGGCATCCCAGAGTGTGTGTGACAGAGGGCACCCCAGGGTGTGTTTGTGAGAGAGGGAATCCCAGAGAGCCCCAGAGTGTGTGAGAGGGAGGGAATCCCAGAGAGCCCCAGAGTGTGTGTGAGAGAGGGCATCCCAAAGTGTGTGTGAGAGAGGGCATCCCAGAGTGTGTGAGCGAGAGTGAATGCCAGAGTATGAATGGGAGAATCCCAAAGTATGCGTGTGAGTTTCCCAGAGTGTGTCTGTGAGAGGAAATGCCAGAGTGAGTGTGAGAGAGAGGGACTCCCTGGGTGTGCATGAGAGAGGGAATCCCCGGGTGTGCGTGAGAGTGGGAATCCCCGAGTGTGCGTGAGAGGGGGCATCCCCGAGTGTGCGTGAGAGGGGGAATCCCCGAGTGTGTGTGAGATTATTCCAGAGTGTGGGAGAGAGAGGGAATCCCAGAGAGTCCCAGAGTGTGTGTGTGTGAGAGAGAGAAAATCCCAGAGAGTCCCAGTGTGTGAGAGAGGGAATCCCAGTGTGTGTGTGAGAGAGGGAATCCCAGAGTGTGTGTGTGATAGTGAATCCCAGAGCGTGTGAGAGAGGGAATCCCAGAGTGTGTGTGAGATGGCAAATCCCAGAGTGGTTGTGCGAGAGGGAACCCCAGAGTGTGTGTGTGAGAGAGGGAGTCCCAGAGTGTGGGTAAGAGTGGCAATCCCAGAAGGTTTGAGGGAATTCCCAGAGTGTGTGAGAGAAACCCAGGGAGTGTGTGCGAGTGTCCTAGCATCCCAGATTGTGTAAGGGAATCCCAGAGAGTCCCAGAATGTGAGAGAGGGAATTCCAGAGTGTGTGTGTGCTTGTGAGAGAGAATGCCAGAGTGTGTGTGTGGGTTTCCCAGAGTGTGTTTGAGAGAGGGGATCCCAGCGTGTGTGAGAGAGAGGGAATCGCAGAGTGTGTGAGAGAGAATCCCAGAGTGTGTGTGATTGAGGGAATCCAAGAGTGTGTGTGAGACAGTGAGAGAATCCGAGAGAGTGGGAATCCCAGAGTGTGTGAGAGAGGAAACCCCAGAGTGTGTGTGAGAGTGGGAATCCCAGAGAGTCCCAGAGTGTGTGTGAGTTAGGGAATCCCAGACAGCCCCAGAGTGTGTGTGAGAGAGGGAATCCCAGAGAGCCAATCCCCGAGTGTGTGTGAGAGAGCCAATCCCCGAGTGTGTGTGAGAGAGCCAATCCCCGAGTGTGTGTGAGAGAGCGAGTCCCCGAGTGTGTGTTAGAGAGGGCGTCCCCGAGTGTGTGTGAGAGAGGGAATCCCAGAGAGCCCCAGAGTGTGTGTGTGAGAGGGAATCCCAGAGAGCCCCAGAGTGTGTGTGAGGGAGGGAATCCCAGAGAGTGTGTGAGGGAGGGAATCCCAGAGTGTGTGTGAGAGAGGGCATCCCAGAGTGTGTGTGCGAGATAGGGCATCCCAGAGTGTGTGTGTGAGAGAGGGCATCCCAGAGAGCCCGAGAGTGTGTGTGTGAGAGCGAATGCCAGAGAGCCCCAGAGTGTGTGTGAGGGAGGGCATCCCAGAGTGTGTGTGACAGAGGGCACCCCAGAGTGTGTGTGTGAGAGAGAACATCCCAGAGAGCCCCAGAGTGTGTGAGAGAGAGGGCATCCCTGAGTGGTTGTGACAGAGGGCACCCCAGAGTGTGTTTGTGAGAGAGGGAATCCCAGAGAGCCCCAGAGTGTGTGAGAGGGAGGGAATCCCAGAGAGCCCCAGAGTGTGTGTGAGAGAGGGCATCCCAGAGTGTGCGAGAGAGAGTGAATGCCAGAGTATGAATGAGAGAATCCCAAAGTATGCGTGTGAGTTTCCCAGAGTGTGTCTGTGAGAGGAAATGCCAGAGTGAGTGTGAGAGAGAGGGAATCCCTGGGTGTGCATGAGAGAGGTAATCCCCGGGTGTGCGTGAGAGGGGGAATCCCCGAGTGTTCGTGAGAGGGGGAATCCCCGAGTGTGCGTGAGATTATTCCAGAGTGTGGAAGAGAGAGGGAATCCCAGAGAGTCCTAGAGTGTGTGTGTGTGAGAGAGAGAAAATCCCAGAGAGTCCCAGTGTGTGAGAGAGGGAATCCCAGAGTGTGTGTGAGAGAGGGAATCCCAGAGTGTGTGTGTGTGATAGTGAATCCCAGAGCGTGTGAGAGAGGGAATCCCAGAGTGTGTGTGAGATGGCAAATCCCAGAGTGGTTGTGAGAGAGGGAACCCAGAGTGTGTGTGTGAGAGAGGGAGTCCCAGAGTGTGGGTAAGAGTGGCAATCCCAGAAGGTTTGAGGGAATTCCCAGAGTGTGTGAGAGAAACCCAGGGAGTGTGTGCGAGGGTCCTAGCATCCCAGATTGTGTAAGGGAATCCCAGAGAGTCCCAGAATGTGAGAGAGGGAATTCCTGAGTGTGTGTGTGTTTGTGAGAGAGAATCCCAGAGTGTGTGTGTGTGGGTTTCCCAGAGTGTGTTTGAGAGAGGGGATCCCAGAGTGTGTGAGAGAGAGGAAATCCCAGAGTGTGCGTGAGAGAGGGAATCCCAGAGTGTGTGAGAGAGAGGGAATCCCAGTGAGTGTGAGAGAGACGGCATCCCAGAGTGTTTGTGAGAGAGGTAGTCCCAGGGTGTGTGGGAGAGAGGGCATCCCACAGAATCCAGGAGAGTGTTTGTGTGTGAGAGAATCCCAGAGTGTGTGTGAGAGAGGGAAACCCACAGTGAGTGTGAGAGAATCCCAGAATGTGTGAGTGTGAGAGAATCCCAGAGTGTGTGTGTGAGAGGGAAACCAAGGGTGAGTGTGAGAGAATCCCAGAGTGTGTGTGAGAGAGGGAAACCCACAGTGAGTGTGAGAGAATCCCAGAATGTGTGAGTGTGAGAGAATCCCAGAGAGTGTGTGAGAGAGGGATTCCCAGAGGTTGTGTGTGAGAGAGGGAATCCCAGAGTGTGTGAGAGAAAGGGAATCCCAGAGTATGAATGCGAGAATCCCAAAGTATGTGTGTGAGTTTCCCAGAGTGTGTATGTGAGAGGGAATTCCAGTGTGTCCCCGAGAGTTAGAGTGATAGAGGGACTCCAAGGGTGTGTGTGAGCGAGAGAGAATCCGGGAGAGTCCCAGATTGTGTGAGAGAGTGGGAATTCCAGTGTGTGTGTGAGAGAGGGAATCCCTGAGTGTGTGAGAGAGGGAATCCCAGAGTGTGTGTGAGAGATGGAATCCCAGAGTGAGTGTGAGAGATGGAATCCCAGAGTGTGTTTGCGAGTTTCCCAGAGTCTTTGTGAGAGACGGAATCCCAGTGTGTGTGTGAGAGAGGGAATCCCAGAGAGTCCCAGATTGCGTGTGAGAGAATCCCAGAGAGTCCCAGATTGTGTGTGAGAGAATCCCGGCTTGAGTGTGAGAGTGGGAATCCCAGAGTGTGTGAGAGAAAAGGAATCCTAGATAGTCCCAGAGTGTGTGTGTGAGAGAATCCCAGACTCTGTGTGAGTGTTGGAATCCCAGAGTGTGTGTGAGAGTTTCACAGAGTGTTTGTGAGAGATGGAGTCCCAGGTGTGTGTGAGAGAGGGCATCCCAGAGTGTGTGTGAGAGAAGGAATCCCAGAGTGCGTGTAAGAGAGGGAATCTCAGAGTGTGTGTAAGAGAGGGAATGCCAGATTATGTTTGAGATTCTGAATCCCAGAGTATGAATGAGAGAATCCCAAAGTATGCATGCGAGTTTCCCAGAGTGTTTATGTCAGTGGGAATGCCAGAGTGAGTGTTGAGAGAGGGAATCGCAGAGCGTGCGTGGGAGAGGCAATCCCAGAGCGTGTGTCAGACTGGGAATCCCAGAGAGGCCCAGAGTGTGTGTATGAGAGAGAGAGAATCCGAGAGAGTCCCAGATTGTGTGAGAGAGTGGGAATTCCAGTGTGTGTGAGAGATTCCCAGAGTGTGTGTGAGGGAGGGAATCCCAGAGTGTGTGTGAGAGAGGGAATCCCAGAGAGTGTGTGAGAGAGGGAATCTCAGAGTGTGTGTAAGAGAGGGAATGCCAGATTATGTTTGAGATTCGGAATCCCAGCGTATGAATGAGAGAATCCCAAAGTTTGCATGCGAGTTTCCCTGAGTGTTTATGTCAGTGGGAATGCCAGAGTGAGTGCGAGAGAGAATCCGAGATTGTGTGTGAGAGAGAGAATCCGAGATTGTGTGTGAGAGGATCCCAGAGTGTGTGTGAGAGAGGGAATCCCAGAGTGTGTGTGAGAGAAGGAATCCCAGAGTGTGTGTAAGAGAGGGAATCTCAGAGTGTGTGTAAGAGAGGGAATGCCAGATTATGTTTGAGATTCGGAATCCCAGAGTACGAATGAGAGAATCCCAAAGTATGCATGCGAGTTTCCCAGAGTGTTTATGTCAGTGGGAATGCCAGAGTGAGTGCGAGAGAGAATCCGAGATTGTGTGTGAGAGAGAGAATCCGAGATTGTGTGTGAGAGAATCCCAGAGTGTGTGTGAGAGAGGGAATCCCAGAGTGTGTGAGAGAGTGGGAATCCCAGAGCGTGTGTGTGTGAGAGGGAATTCCAGAGAGTTCCAGGTTGTGTGTGAGAGAATCCCAGCGTGTGTGAGAGAGAGGGTATCCCAGAGTGTGTGAGAGAGAATCCCAGAGTGTGTGTGATTGAGGGAATCCAAGAGTGTGTGTGAGACAGAGAGAGAATCCGAGAGAGTGGGAATCCCAGAGTGTGTGAGAGAGGAAACCCCAGAGTGTGTGTGCGAGTGGGAATCCCAGAGTGTCCCAGAGTGTGTGTGAGTGAGGGAATCCCAGACAGCCCCCGAGTGTGTGTGAGAGAGGGAATCCCAGAGAGCCTATCCCCGAGTGTGTGTGAGAGAGCCAATCCCCGAGTGTGTGTGAGAGAGCCAATCCCCGAGTGTGTGTGAGTGAGGGAGTCCCAGAGAGTGTGTGAGAGAGGGAATCCCAGAGAGAGTGTGAGAGAGGGAATCCCAGAGAGTCCCAGAGTGCGTGAGAGAGAGCCATTCCCAGAGTGCGTGAGAGAGATGGAATCCCAGAGAGTTGCGTGTGAGAATTGGAATCCCAGAGAGTTGCGTGTGAGAGTGGGAATCCCAGAGAGTTGTGTGTGAGTGTGGGAATCCCAGAGAGTGTGTGAGAGAGGGAATCCCAGAGAGTCCCAGATTGTGTGTGAGAGAATCCCGGCGTAACTGTGAGAGTGGGAATCCCAGAGTGTGTGCGAGTTTCCACGAATGTGTGAGAGAGATGGAATCCCAGAGTGTGAGTGAGAAAAGGAATCCCAGATAGTCCCAGAGTGTGTGTGAGAGAGAATCCCAGACTCTGTGTGAGAGTCGGAATCCCCGAGTGTGTGTGCGAGTTTCACAGAGTGTTTGTGAGGGATGGAGTCCCAGGGTGTGTGTGAGAGAGGGACTCCCAGAAAATCCAGGAGTGTGTGTGTGTGTGAGAGAGGGAATCCCAGTGAGTGTGTGAGAGAGGGAATCCCAGAGTGTGTAAGGAAATCCCAGTGTGTCCCCGAGTGTGTTGGGGATTCCTACAGTGTGTGAGAGAATCCCAGAGAGTCCCAGAGTGTGAGAGAGAATCCCAGAGCATGTAAGGGAATCCCACAGTGAGTAAGAGAGAGTCCCAAAGTAAGTGAGAGAGTCCCAGAAGCCTATGGTGTGTAAGGGAATCCCAAATGTAAGAGAGATTCCCTGAGTGTGCCAGAGTGTGCGAGAGAATTCCAGTGTGTGTTAGAGAATCACAGTGTCCCAGAGTGTGTCTGTGAGTGTCCCAGAGTGTGTGAGAGAGATTCCCAGAGTGAGTGTGAGAGAGGGAATCCCAGAGAGAGTGTGAGAGAGGGAATCCCAGAGAGTCCCAGAGTGCGTGAGAGAGAGCCAATCCCAGAGTGCGTGAGAGAGATGGTATCCCAGAGAGTTGCGTGTGAGAGATGGAATCCCAGAGAGTTGCGTGTGAGAATTGGAATCCCAGAGAGTTGCGTGTGAGAGTGGGAATCCCAGAGAGTTGTGTGTGAGAGTGGGAATCCCAGAGAGTTGTGTGTGAGTGTGGGAATCCCAGAGAGTGTGTGAGAGAGGGAATCCCAGAGAGTCCCAGATTGTGTGTGAGAGAATCCCGGCGTAACTGTGAGAGTGGGAATCCCAGAGTGTGTGCGAGTTTCCACGAATGTGTGAGAGAGATGGAATCCCAGAGTGTGAGTGAGAAAAGGAATCCCAGATAGTCCCAGAGTGTGTGTGAGAGAGAATCCCAGACTCTGTGTGAGAGTCGGAATCCCCGAGTGTGTGTGCGAGTTTCACAGAGTGTTTGTGAGGGATGGAGTCCCAGGGTGTGTGTGAGAGAGGGACTCCCAGAAAATCCAGGAGTGTGTGTGTGTGTGAGAGAGGGAATCCCAGTGAATGTGTGAGAGAGGGAATCCCAGAGTGTGTAAGGAAATCCCAGTGTGTCCCCGAGTGTGTTGGGGATTCCTACAGTGTGTGAGAGAATCCCAGAGAGTCCCAGAGTGTGAGAGAGAATCCCAGAGCATGTAAGGGAATCCCACAGTGAGTAAGAGAGAGTCCCAAAGTAAGTGAGAGAGTCCCAGAAGCCTATGGTGTGTAAGGGAATCCCAAATGTAAGAGAGATTCCCTGAGTGTGCCAGAGTGTGCGAGAGAATTCCAGTGTGTGTTAGAGAATCACAGTGTCCCAGAGTGTGTCTGTGAGTGTCCCAGAGTGTGTGAGAGAGATTCCCAGAGTGAGTGTGAGAGAGGGAATCCCAGAGAGAGTGTGAGAGAGGGAATCCCAGAGAGTCCCAGAGTGCGTGAGAGAGAGCCAATCCCAGAGTGCGTGAGAGAGATGGTATCCCAGAGAGTTGCGTGTGAGAGTGGTAATCCCAGAGAGTTGCGTGTGAGAATTGGAATCCCAGAGAGTTGCGTGTGAGAGTGGGAATCCCAGAGAGTTGTGTGTGAGAGTGGGAATCCCAGAGAGTTGTGTGTGAGTGTGGGAATCCCAGAGAGTGTGTGAGAGAGGGAATCCCAGAGAGTCCCAGATTGTGTGTGAGAGAATCCCGGCGTAACTGTGAGAGTGGGAATCCCAGAGTGTGTGCGAGTTTCCACGAATGTGTGAGAGAGATGGAATCCCAGAGTGTGAGTGAGAAAAGGAATCCCAGATAGTCCCAGAGTGTGTGTGAGAGAGAATCCCAGACTCTGTGTGAGAGTCGGAATCCCCGAGTGTGTGTGCGAGTTTCACAGAGTGTTTGTGAGGGATGGAGTCCCAGGGTGTGTGTGAGAGAGGGACTCCCAGAAAATCCAGGAGTGTGTGTGTGTGAGAGAGGGAATCCCAGTGAGTGTGTGAGAGAGGGAATCCCAGAGTGTGTAAGGAAATCCCAGTGTGTCCCCGAGTGTGTTGGGGATTCCTACAGTGTGTGAGAGAATCCCAGAGAGTCCCAGAGTGTGAGAGAGAATCCCAGAGCATGTAAGGGAATCCCACAGTGAGTAAGAGAGAGTCCCAAAGTAAGTGAGAGAGTCCCAGAAGCCTATGGTGTGTAAGGGAATCCCAAATGTTAGAGAGATTCCCTGAGTGTGCCAGTGTTCGAGAGAATTCCAGTGTGTGTTAGAGAATCACAGTGTCCCAGAGTGTGTCTGTAAGTGTCCCAGATTGTGTGTGTGAGAGAGAGGGGATCCCAGAGAGTCCCAGAGTGTGTGTGTGTGAGAGAGAGAAAATCCCAGAGAGTCCCAGTGTGTGAGAGAGGGAATCCCAGAGTGTGTGTGAGAGAGGGAATCCCAGAGTGTGTGTGTGTGATAGTGAATCCCAGAGCGTGTGAGAGAGGGAATCCCAGAGTGTGTGTGAGATGGCAAATCCCAGAGTGGTTGTGCGAGAGGGAACCCCAGAGTGTGTGTGTGAGAGAGGGAGTCCCAGAGTGTGGGTAAGAGTGGCAATCCCAGAAGGTTTGAGGGAATTCCCAGAGTGTGTGAGAGAAACCCAGGGAGTGTGTGCGAGTGTCCTAGCATCCCAGATTGTGTAAGGGAATCCCAGAGAGTCCCAGAATGTGAGAGAGGGAATTCCTGAGTGTGTGTGTGTTTGTGAGAGAGAATCCCAGAGTGTGTGTGTGTGGGTTTCCCAGAGTGTGTTTGAGAGAGGGGATCCCAGAGTGTGTGAGAGAGAGGAAATCCCAGAGTGTGCGTGAGAGAGGGAATCCCAGAGTGTGTGAGAGAGAGGGAATCCCAGTGAGTGTGAGAGAGACGGCATCCCAGAGTGTTTGTGAGAGAGGTAGTCCCAGGGTGTGTGGGAGAGAGGGCATCCCACAGAATCCAGGAGAGTGTTTGTGTGTGAGAGAATCCCAGAGTGTGTGTGAGAGAGGGAAACCCACAGTGAGTGTGAGAGAATCCCAGAATGTGTGAGTGTGAGAGAATCCCAGAGTGTGTGTGTGAGAGGGAAACCAAGGGTGAGTGTGAGAGAATCCCAGAGTGTGTGAGAGAGAGGGAAACCCACAGTGAGTGTGAGAGAATCCCAGAATGTGTGAGTGTGAGAGAATCCCAGAGAGTGTGTGAGAGAGGGATTCCCAGAGGTTGTGTGTGAGAGAGGGAATCCCAGAGTGTGTGAGAGAAAGGGAATCCCAGAGTATGAATGCGAGAATCCCAAAGTATGTGTGTGAGTTTCCCAGAGTGTGTATGTGAGAGGGAATTCCAGTGTGTCCCCGAGAGTTAGAGTGATAGAGGGACTCCAAGGGTGTGTGTGAGCGAGAGAGAATCCGGGAGAGTCCCAGATTGTGTGAGAGAGTGGGAATTCCAGTGTGTGTGTGAGAGAGGGAATCCCTGAGTGTGTGAGAGAGGGAATCCCAGAGTGTGTGTGAGAGATGGAATCCCAGAGTGTGTGTGAGAGTGGGAATCACAGAGAGTCCCAGATTGCGTGTCAGAGTGTGTGTGAGAGAGGGAATCCCAGAGTGAGTGTGAGAGATGGAATCCCAGAGTGTGTTTGCGAGTTTCCCAGAGTCTTTGTGAGAGACGGAATCCCAGTGTGTGTGTGAGAGAGGGAATCCCAGAGAGTCCCAGATTGCGTGTGAGAGAATCCCAGAGAGTCCCAGATTGTGTGTGAGAGAATCCCGGCTTGAGTGTGAGAGTGGGAATCCCAGAGTGTGTGAGAGAAAAGGAATCCTAGGTAGTCCCAGAGTGTGTGTGTGAGAGAATCCCAGACTCTGTGTGAGTGTTGGAATCCCAGAGTGTGTGTGCGAGTTTCACAGAGTGTTTGTGAGAGATGGAGTCCCAGGGTGTGTGTGAGAGAGGGCATCCCAGAGTGTGTGTGAGAGAAGGAATCCCAGAGTGCGTGTAAGAGAGGGAATCTCAGAGTGTGTGTAAGAGAGGGAATGCCAGATTATGTTTGAGATTCTGAATCCCAGAGTACGAATGAGAGAATCCCAAAGTATGCATGCGAGTTTCCCAGAGTGTTTATGTCAGTGGGAATGCCAGAGTGAGTGTTGAGAGAGGGAATCCCAGAGCGTGCGTGGGAGAGGCAATCCCAGAGCGTGTGTCAGACTGGGAATCCCAGAGAGGCCCAGAGTGTGTGTATGAGAGAGAGAGAGAATCCGAGAGAGTCCCAGATTGTGTGAGAGAGTGGGAATTCCAGTGTGTGTGAGAGATTCCCAGAGTGTGTGTGAGGGAGGGAATCCCAGAGTGTGTGTGAGAGAGGGAATCCCAGAGAGTGTGTGAGAGAGGGAATCTCAGAGTGTGTGTAAGAGAGGGAATGCCAGATTATGTTTGAGATTCGGAATCCCAGCGTATGAATGAGAGAATCCCAAAGTATGCATGCGAGTTTCCCTGAGTGTTTATGTCAGTGGGAATGCCAGAGTGAGTGCGAGAGAGAATCCGAGATTGTGTGTGAGAGAGAGAATCCGAGATTGTGTGTGAGAGGATCCCAGAGTGTGTGTGAGAGAGGGAATCCCAGAGTGTGTGTGAGAGAAGGAATCCCAGAGTGTGTGTAAGAGAGGGAATCTCAGAGTGTGTGTAAGAGAGGGAATGCCAGATTATGTTTGAGATTCGGAATCCCAGAGTACGAATGAGAGAATCCCAAAGTATGCATGCGAGTTTCCCAGAGTGTTTATGTCAGTGGGAATGCCAGAGTGAGTGCGAGAGAGAATCCGAGATTGTGTGTGAGAGAATCCCAGAGTGTGTGTGAGAGAGGGAATCCCAGAGTGTGTGAGAGAGTGCGAATCCCAGAGCGTGTGTGTGTGAGAGGGAATTCCAGAGAGTTCCAGGTTGTGTGTGAGAGAATCCCAGCGTGTGTGAGAGAGAGGGTATCCCAGAGTGTGTGAGAGAGAATCCCAGAGTGTGTGTGATTGAGGGAATCCAAGAGTGTGTGTGAGACAGAGAGAGAATCCGAGAGAGTGGGAATCCCAGAGTGTGTGAGAGAGGAAACCCCAGAGTGTGTGTGCGAGTGGGAATCCCAGAGTGTCCCAGAGTGTGTGTGAGTGAGGGAATCCCAGACAGCCCCCGAGTGTGTGTGAGAGAGGGAATCCCAGAGAGCCAATCCCCGAGTGTGTGTGAGAGAGCCAATCCCCGAGTGTGTGTGAGAGAGCCAATCCCCGAGTGTGTGTGAGGGAGGAAGTCCCAGAGAGTGTGTGAGAGAGGGAATCCCAGAGAGAGTGTGAGAGAGGGAATCCCAGAGAGTCCCAGAGTGCGTGAGAGAGAGCCAATCCCAGAGTGCGTGAGAGAGATGGTATCCCAGAGAGTTGCGTGTGAGAGATGGAATCCCAGAGAGTTGCGTCTGAGAGATGGAATCCCAGAGAGTTGCGTGTGAGAGATGGAATCCCAGAGAGTTGCGTGTGAGAGTGGTAATCCCAGAGAGTTGCGTGTGAGAATTGGAATCCCAGAGAGTTGCGTGTGAGAGTGGGAATCCCAGAGAGTTGTGTGTGAGAGTGGGAATCCCAGAGAGTTGTGTGTGAGTGTGGGAATCCCAGAGAGTGTGTGAGAGAGGGAATCCCAGAGAGTCCCAGATTGTGTGTGAGAGAATCCCGGCGTAACTGTGAGAGTGGGAATCCCAGAGTGTGTGCGAGTTTCCACGAATGTGTGAGAGAGATGGAATCCCAGAGTGTGAGTGAGAAAAGGAATCCCAGATAGTCCCAGAGTGTGTGTGAGAGAGAATCCCAGACTCTGTGTGAGAGTCGGAATCCCCGAGTGTGTGTGCGAGTTTCACAGAGTGTTTGTGAGGGATGGAGTCCCAGGGTGTGTGTGAGAGAGGGACTCCCAGAAAATCCAGGAGTGTGTGTGTGTGTGAGAGAGGGAATCCCAGTGAGTGTGTGAGAGAGGGAATCCCAGAGTGTGTAAGGAAATCCCAGTGTGTCCCCGAGTGTGTTAGGGATTCCTACAGTGTGTGAGAGAATCCCAGAGAGTCCCAGAGTGTGAGAGAGAATCCCAGAGCATGTAAGGGAATCCTACATTGAGTAAGAGAGAGTCCCAAAGTAAGTGAGAGAGTCCCAGAAGCCTATGGTGTGTAAGGGAATCCCAAATGTAAGAGAGATTCCCTGAGTGTGCCAGAGTGTGCGAGAGAATTCCAGTGTGTGTTAGAGAATCACAGTGTCCCAGAGTGTGTCTGTGAGTGTCCCAGAGTGTGTGAGAGAGATTCCCAGAGTGAGTGTGAGAGAGGGAATCCCAGAGTGTGCGTGAGAGAGGGAATCCCAGAGTGTGCGTGAGAGAGGGAATCCCAGAGTGTGTGAGAGAGAGGGAATCCCAGAGTGTGTGAGAGAGAGGGAATCGCAGTGAGTGTGTGAGAGAGGGAATCCCTGAGAGTGTGTGAGAGAGGGCATCCCAGAGTGTTTGTGAGAGAGGTAGTCCCAGGGTGTGTGGGAGAGAGGGCATCCCACAGAATCCAGGAGTGTGTTTGTGTGTGAGAGAATCCCAGAGTGTGTGTGAAAGAGGGAAACCTATAATGAGTGTGAGAGAATCCCAGAATGTGTGTGTGTGAGAGAATCCCAGAATGTGTGTGTGAGAGGGAAACCAAGGGTGAGTGTGAGAGAATCCCAGAATGTGTGTGTGAGAGGCAATCCCAGAGAGCCCCAGAGTGTGTGTGAGAGAGGGAATCCCAGAGTGCGTTTGAGTGAGGGAATCCCCGAGTGTGTGGGGGAGGAGAAATCCCAGAGAGTGTGTGAGAGACGGATTCCCAGAGGGTGTGTGTGAGAGAGGGAATCCCAGAGTCTGTGAGAGAAAGGGAATCCCAGAGTATGAATGAGAGCATCCCAAAGTATGTGTGTGAGTTTCCCAGAGTGTGTATGTGAGAGGCAATTCCAGTGAGTCCCCGAGAGTTAGAGTGATAGAGGGACTCCAAGGGTGTGTGTGAGCGAGAGAGAATCCGGAAGAGTCCCAGATTGTGTGAGAGAGTGGGAATTCCAGTGTGTGTGTGAGAGAGGGAATCCCTGAGTGTGTGAGAGAGGGAATCCCAGAGTGTGTGTGAGAGTGGGAATCCCAGATTGTGTGTCAGAGTGTGTGTGAGAGAGGGAATCCCAGAGTGAGTGTGAGAGATGGAATCCAAGAGTGTGTTTGCGAGGTTCCCAGAGTCTTTGTGAGAGAGGGAATCCCGGCGTGAGTGTGAGAGTGGGAATCCCAGAGTGTGTGAGAGAAAAGGAATCCCAGATAGTCCCAGAGTGTGTGTGTGAGAGGATCCCAGACTCTGTGTGAGTGTTGGAATCCCTGAGTGTGTGTGAGAGTTTCACAATGTGTTTGTGAGAGATGGAGTCCCAGGGTGTGTGTGAGAGAGGGCATCCCAGGGTGTGTGTGAGAGAGAGCATCCCAGAGTGTGTGTGAGAGAATGAATCCCAGAGTGTGTGTAAGAGAGGGAACCTCAGAGTGTGTGTAAGAGAGGGAATGCCAGATTATGTTTGAGATTCGGAATCCCAGAGTATGAATGAGAGAATCCCAAAGTATGCATACGAGTTTCCCAGAGTGTGTATGTCAGTGGGAATGCCAGAGTGAGTGTTGAGCGCGGGAATCCCAGAGCGTGTGTCAGACTGGGAATCCCAGAGAGGCCCAGAGTGTGTGTGTGAGAGAGAGAGAATCCGAGAGAGTCCCAGATTGTGTGAGAGAGTGGGAATTCCAGTGTGTGTGCGAGTTTCCCAGGAGTGTGTATGAGAGAGGGAATCCCAGAGTGTGTAAGGAAATCCCAGTGTGTCCCCGAGTGTGTTAGGGATTCCTACAGTGTGTGAGAGAATCCCAGAGAGTCCCAGATTGTGTGAGAGAGTAGGAATTCCTGTGTGTGTGCGAGTTTCCCAGGAGTGTGTGTGAGAGAGGGAATCCCAGAGTGTGTGTGAGAGAGAATCCGAGATTGTGTGTGAGAGAGAGAATCCGAGATCGTGTGTGAGAGAATCCCAGAGTGTGTGTGAGAGAGGGAATCCCAGAGTGTGTGTGAGAGAGGGACTCCCAGAAAATCTAGGAGTGTGTGTGAGTGTGTGAGAGAGGGAATCCCAGAGTGTGTAAGGAAATCCCAGTGTGTCCCCGAGTGTGTTAGGGATTCCTAGAGTGTGTGAGAGAATCCCAGAGTGTGTGTGAGAGATGGAGTCCCAGGGTGTGTGTGAGAGAGGGACTCCCAGAAAATCTAGGAACTGTGTGTGAGTGTGTGAGAGAGGGAATCCCAGAGTGTGTAAGGAAATCCCAGTGTGTCCCCGAGTGAGTTAGGGATTCCGAGAGTGTGTGAGAGAATCCCAGAGTGTCCCAGATTGTGTGAGAGAGTGGGAATTCCAGTGTGTGTGCGAGTTTCCCAGGAGTGTGTGTGAGAGAGGGAATCCCAGAGTGTGTGTGAGAGAGAATCCGAGATTGTGTGTGAGAGAGAGAATCCGAGATTGTGTGTGAGAGAATCCCAGAGTGTGTGTGAGAGAGGGAATCCCAGAGTGTGTGTGAGAGAGGGAATCCCAGAGTGTGTGTTAGAGAGGGAATCCCAGAGTGTGTGTGCGAGTTACACAGAGTGTTTTTGAGAGATGGAGTCCCAGGGTGTGTGTGAGAGAGGCACTCCCAGAAAATCCAGGAGTGTGTGTGAGTGTGTGAGAGAGGGAATCCCAGTGAGTGTGTGAGAGAGGGAATCCCAGAGTGTGTAAGGAAATCCCAGTGTGTCCCCGAGTGTGTTAGGGATTCCTACAGTGTGTGAGAGAATCCCAGAGAGTCCCAGAGTGTGAGAGAGAATCCCAGAGCATGTAAGGGAATCCCACAGTGAGTAAGAGAGAGTCCCAAAGTAAGTGAGAGAGTCCCAGAAGCCTATGGTGTGTAAGGGAATCCCAAATGTTAGAGAGATTCCCTGAGTGTGCCAGAGTGTGCGAGAGAATTCCAGTGTGTGTAAGAGAATCACAGTGTCCCAGAGTGTGTCTGTGAGTGTCCCAGATTATGTGTGAGAGAGAGAGGGGATCCCAGAGAGTCCCAGAGTGTGTGTGAGAGAGAGAATACCAGAGTGATGGTGAGAGAGTGGGAATTCCAGAGGGTGTCTGAGAGAGGGAATCCCAGATTGTGTGTGAGAGAGGGAATTCCAGCGAGTCCCAGAGTGTGTGAGAGAAAATTCCAGAGTGTGAGAGAGAGAGGGAATCCCAGAGAGTCCCAGAGTGTGTGTGTGAGCGAATCCCAGGCTCTGTGAGTGTCGGAATCCCAGAGTGTGTATGCGAGTTTCACAGAGCGTGTGTGAGAGTGGGAATCCCAGAGAGTTGCGTATGAGAGTGGGAATCCCAGAGAGTTGCGTGTGAGAGTGGGAATCCCAGAGAGTTGTGTGTGACAGTGGGAATCCCAGAGAGTTGCGTGTGAGAGTGGGAATCCCAGAGAGTTGCGTGTGAGAGTGGGAATCCCAGAGAGTTGTGTGTGAGAAATGGAATCCCAGAGAGTTGTGTGTGACAGTGCGAATCCCAGAGAGTTGTGTGTGAGAGTGGGAATCCCAGAGAGTTGTGTGTGAGAGAGGGAATCCCAGAGAGTCCCAGATTGTGTGTGAGAGAATCCCGGCGTGACTGTGAGAGTGGGAATCCCAGAGTGTGTGCGAGTTTCCACGAATGTGTGAGAGAGATGGAATCCCAGAGTGTGAGTGAGAAAAGGAATCCCAGATAGTCCCAATGTCTGTGTGAGAGAGAATCCCAGACTCTGTGTGAGAGTCGGAATCCCAGAGTGTGTGTGCGAGTTTCACAGAGTGTTTGTGAGAGATGGAGTCCCAGGGTGTGTGTGAGAGAGGGACTCCCAGAAAATCTAGGAGTGTGTGTGAGTGTGTGAGAGAGGGAATCCCAGTGAGTGTGTGAGAGAGGGAATCCCAGAGTGTGTAAGGAAATCCCAGTGTGTCCCCGAGTGTGTTAGGGATTCCTAGAGTGTGTGAGAGAATTCCAGAGAGTCCCAGATTGTGTGAGAGAGTGGGAATTCCAGTGTGTTTGCGAGTTTCCCAGGAGTGTGTATGAGAGAGGGAATCCCAGAGTGTGTGTGAGAGAGAATCCGAGATTGTGTGTGAGAGAGAGAATCCGAGATTGTGTGTGACAGAATCCCAGAGTGTGTGTGAGAGAGGGAATCCCAGAGTGTGTGTGAGAGAGGGAATGCCAGAGAGTGTCTTAGAGAGGGAATCCCAGAGAGTGTGTGAGAGAGGGAATCCCAGTGAGTGTGTGAGAGAGGGAATCCCAGAGTGTGTAAGGAAATCCCAGTGTGTCCCCGAGTGCGTTAGGGATTCCTACAGTGTGTGAGAGAATCCCAGAGAGTCCCAGAGTGTGAGAGAGAATCCCAGAGCATGTAAGGGAATCCCACAGTGAGTAAGAGAGAGTCCCAAAGTAAGTGAGAGAGTCCCAGAAGCCTATGGTGTGTAAGGGAATCCCAAATGTTAGAGAGATTCCCTGAGTGTGCCAGAGTGTGCGAGAGAATTCCAGTGTGTGTAAGAGAATCACAGTGTCCCAGAGTGTGTCTGTGAGTGTCCCATATTGTGTGTGAGAGAGAGAGGGGATCCCAGAGAGTCCCAGAGTGTGTGTGAGAGAGAGAATACCAGAGTGATGGTGAGAGAGTGGGAATTCCAGAGGGTGTCTGAGAGAGGGAATCCCAGATTGTGTGTGTGAGAGGGAATTCCAGCGAGTCCCAGAGTGTGTGAGAGATAATTCCAGAGTGTGAGAGAGAGAGGGAATCCCAGAGAGTCCCAGAGTGTGTGTGTGAGCGAATCCCAGACTCTGTGAGTGTTCGAATTCCAGAGTGTGTACGCGAGTTTCACAGAGCGTGTGTGAGAGAGGGAATCCCAGGGTCTGTGTGAGAGAGGGAATCCCAGAGAGTCCGTGCGTGTGTGAGAGAGAATCCCAGAGTGAGTGTGTGTGTTTCCCAGAGTGTGTGTGAGAGTCGTAATCCCAGGGTGTGTGTGCGATTTTCACAGAGTGTTTATGAGAGAGAGAATCCCAGAGAGTCCCAGGGTGTGTGTGAGAGATGGCGTCCCAGGGTGTGTGTGAGAGATGGCGTCCCAGGGTGTGTGTGTGAGAGATGGCGTCCCAGGGTGTGTGTGAGAGATGGCGTCCCAGGGTGTGTGTGTGAGAGATGGAATCCCAGAGTGTGTGTGAGAGTGGGAATCCCAGAGAGTCCCAGATTGCGTGTCAGAGTGTGTGTGAGAGAGGGAATCCCATAGTGTGTGTGAGAGATGGAATCCCAGAGTGTGTTTGCGAGTTTCCCAGAGTCTTTGTGAGAGACGGAATCCCAGTGTGTGTGTGAGAGAGGGAATCCCAGAGAGTCCCAGATTGCGTGAGAGAGAATCCCAGAGAGTCCCAGATTGTGTGTGAGAGAATCCCGGCTTGAGTGTGAGAGTGGGAATCCCAGAGTGTGTGAGAGAAAAGGAATCCTAGATAGTCCCAGAGTGCGTGTGTGAGAGAATCCCAGACTCTGTGTGAGTGTTGGAATCCCAGAGTGTGTGTGCGAGTTTCACAGAGTGTTTGTGAGAGATGGAGTCCCAGGGTGTGTGTGAGAGAGGGCATCCCAGAGTGTGTGTGAGAGAAGGAATCCCAGAGTGCGTGTAAGAGAGGGAATCTCAGAGTGTGTGTAAGAGAGGGAATGCCAGATTATGTTTGAGATTCTGAATCCCAGAGTATGAATGAGAGAATCCCAAAGTATGCATGCGAGTTTCCCAGAGTGTTTATGTCAGTGGGAATGCCAGAGTGAGTGTTGAGAGAGGGAATCCCAGAGCGTGCGTGGGAGAGGCAATCCCAGAGCGAATGTCAGACTGGGAATCCCAGAGAGGCCCAGAGTGTGTGTGTGAGAGAGAGAGAATCCGAGAGAGTCTCAGATTGTGTGAGAGAGTGGGAATTCCAGTGTGTGTGAGCGAATCCCAGACTCTGTGAGTGTTCGAATCCCAGAGTGTGTATGCGAGTTTCACAGAGCGTGTGTGAGAGAGGGAATCCCAGGGTCTGTGTGAGAGAGGGAATCCCAGAGAGTCCGTGCGTGTGTGAGAGAGAATCCCAGAGTGAGTGTGTGTGTTTCCCAGAGTGTGTGTGAGAGTCGTAATCCCAGGGTGTGTGTGTGCGATTTTCACAGAGTGTTTATGAGAGAGAGAATCCCAGAGAGTCCCAGCGTGTGTGTGAGAGATGGCGTCCCAGGGTGTGTGTGAGAGATGGCGTCCCAGGGTGTGTGTGTGAGAGATGGCGTCCCAGGGTGTGTGTAAGAGATGGCGTCCCAGGGTGTGTGTGAGGGATGGCGTCCCAGGGTGTGTGTGAGGGATGGCGTCCCAGGGTGTGTGTGAGGGAGGGCGTCCCAGGGTGTGTGTGAGGGATGGCGTCCCAGGGTGTGTGTGAGGGATGGCGTCCCAGGGTGTGTGTGAGGGAGGGCGTCCCAGGTTGTGTGTGAGGGATGGCGTCCCAGGGTGTGTGTGAGGGAGGGCGTCCCAGGGTGTGTGTGAGGGAGGGCGTCCCACGGTGTGTGTGAGGGAGGGCGTCCCAGGGTGTGTGTGAGGGAGGGCGTCCCACCGAGACCCTGAGTGTGTGTGAGGGATTCCCAGGGTGTGTGAGAGGGAGGGCGTCCCACGGAGTCCCAGAGTGTATGTGAGGGAATCCCAGAGTGTGTGTGTGTGAGAGGGAATCTCAGATTGTGTTTGAGAGAGGGAATCCCAGAGTGTATGTGAGAGTGGGAATCCCAGTGAGACCCAGAGTATTTGTGTGTGAGAGAGACGGCATACCAGATAGTCCGTGCGTGAGTGTGAGAGAATCCCAGAGTGAATGTATTTGTTTCCCAGAGTGTGTATGAGAGAGGGAATTCCAGAGTGTCCCAGAGTGTGTGTGAGAGAGCCAATCCCAGAGTGTGTGTGAGCGAGATCCAATCCCAGAGTGTGTGAGAGAGAGGGCATCCCATAGTGTGTGATAGAGAGGGAGTGCCAGAGAGTGTGTGAGAGAGGGCATCCCTGAGAATCCCAGAGTGTGTGTGTGTGTGAGAGAGAGAGAATCCCACAGTGTGTGTGTGTGTTTCCCAGAGTGTGTGTGAGAGACTTAATCCCAGAGTGTGTGTGTGAGAGGGAATCCCAGAGTTTGTGTGAGAGGTAATCCCAGAGTTTGTGTGAGAGAGGGAATCCAACAGCGTGTGTGAGAGAGAGAGAGAATCAGAGAGAGTCCCAGATTGTGTGAGAGAGAATCCCAGTGTGTGTGCGAGTTTCACTGAGTGTTTGTGAGAGAGAGAGTGCCAGGGTATGTCTGAGAGAGGGCATCCCAGAGAATCCCAGAGTGTGTGTGTGTGTGTGTGTGTGTGTGTGTGTGTGTGTGTGTGTGTGTGTGTGTGTGTGTGTGTGTGTGAGAGATGTAATCCCAGAGTTTGTGTGAAAGAGGGAATCCAACTGCGTGTGTGTGAGAGAGAGAGAATCTGAGAGAGTCCCAGATTGTATGAGAGAGAACCCCAGTGTGTGTGCGAGTTTCCCAGAGTGTGTGTGAGAGAGGGAATCCCAGAGTGAGTGTGAGAGGATCCCTGTTTGTGCGTGTGTGTGTGTGTGTGTTTCCCAGAGTGTGTGTGTGAGAGAGAATCCCAGAGAGTGTGTGAGAGAGGGAATCCCAGAGTATCAATGAGAGAATCCCAAAGGGTGTGTGCGAGTTTCACAGAGCGTTTGTGAGAGAGGTAGTCCCAGGGTGTGTGTGAGAGGGAATCCCAGACTGTGTGTGAGAGAATCCCAGAGTGAGTGTGTGTGTTTCCAAGAGAGTTTGTGAGAGAGGGAATCCCAGAGAGTGTGTGAGAGAGGGAATCCCAGAGAGTGTGAGAGAGAGGGAATCCCAGAGAGTGTGAGAGGGAGGGAATCCTAGAGAGTCCGAGCGTGTGTGTGAGAGAATCCCAGAGTGTGTGTGTGAGTTTCCCTGATTGTGTGTGAGAGGGGCGAGTCCCAGAGTGTGAGAGAGAGACGGAATTCCCAAGAGTCCCAGATTGTGTGTGAGAGAATGCCAGAGAGTCCCAGAGTGTGTGTGAGAGAGTGAATCCCAGAGAGTTCCAGATTGTGTGTGAGAGAGAGGGAATCCCAGAGAGTCCCAGAGTGTGTGTGTAAGCGAATCCCAGACTCTGTGAGTGTCGGAATCCCAGAGTGTGT
Source organism: Chiloscyllium punctatum (assembly GCF_047496795.1). Lineage (NCBI taxonomy): Eukaryota > Metazoa > Chordata > Chondrichthyes > Orectolobiformes > Hemiscylliidae > Chiloscyllium > Chiloscyllium punctatum. The sequence goes on along the minus strand of NC_092761.1, from coordinate 28,278,751 downwards.
ATGCGAGTTTCACAGAGCGTTTGTGAGAGAGGGAATCCCAGAGTGTGTGTGAGAGAATCCCAGAGAGTGTGTGTGTGTGTGAGAGAGAGAGAGAATCCCAGATTGTGTGTGTGTGAGAGGGAATCCCAGAGTGTGTGAGAGAGAATCCCAGAGAGTGTGTGAGAGAGAGAATCCCAGAGAGTGTGTGAGAGAGGGAATCCCAGAGAGTGTGTGAGAGAGGGAATCCCAGAGAGTGTGTGAGAGAGGGAATCCCAATGTGTGTGAGAGAGAGCCAATCCCAGAGTGTGTGTGAAAGAGCCAATCCCAGAGTGTGTGAGAGAGAGGGCATCCCTGAGAGTCCAAGAGTGTGCGTGAGAGAATCTCAGAGTGTGTGTGTGTGTTTCCCAGACTGTGTGAGAGAGAGGGAATCCCAAAGTGTGTTTGAGAGAGGGAATCCCCGAAAGTGTGTGAGAGAGGGAATCCCAGAGAGTTGTGAGAGAGGAAATCCCAGAGAGTGTGTGATAGAGGGAATCCCAGAGAGTCCTAGAGTGCGTGAGGGAGAGCCAAACCCAGAGTGTGGGTGTGAGAGGGCATCCCAGAGTGTGTGTGAGAGAGGCAATCCCCGAGTGTGTTTGAGAGAGGGAATCCCAGAGAGTCCCAGAGTATGTGTGTGAGAGAGAGGGAATCCCAGAGAGTCCCAGTGTGTGTGGGTGTGTTTGAGAGGGAATCCCAAAGGGTGTGTGTGAGTGAGAGAGAATCCGAGAGAGTCCCAGATTGTGTGAGAGAGTGGAAATTCCAGTGTGTTTGCGAGTTTCCCATTGTGTGTGTGAGAGAGGAAATCCCTGAGTGTGAGACAGACGGAATCCCAGAGAGTGTGTGAGTGAGGGAATCCCAGAGAGTGTGTGAGTGAGGGAATCCCAGAGAGTGTGTCAGTGAGGGAGTCCCAGAGAGTGTGTGAGAGAGGGAGTCCAAGAGAGTGTGTGAGAGAGGGAGTCCAAGAGAGTGTGTGAGAGAGGGAATCCCAGAGAGTGTGTGAGAGTGGGAGTCCAAGAGAGTGTGTGAGAGAGGGAGTCCAAGAGAGTGTGTGAGAGAGGGAATCCCAGAGTGTGTGTGAGAGAGGGCATCCCAGTGAGACCCAGAGTGTGTGTGTGTGAGAGAGAGGGCATCCCAGAGAGACTGTGCGTGTGTGAGAGAGAATCCCAGAGTGAGTGTGTGAGAGTTGGAATCCCAGAGTGTGTGTGCGAGTTTCACAGAGTGTTTGTGAGAGAGGGAGTCCCAGGGTGTGTGGGAGAGAGGGCATCCCAGAGAATTCAGGAGTGTGTTTGTGTGTGAGCGAATCCCAGACTGTGTGAGAATGTTCGGAATTCCAGAGTGTGTGTGCGAGTTTCACAGAGCGTTTATTAGAGAGGGAATCCCAGAGAGTCCCAGGGTGTGTGTGAGAGAGGGAATCCCAGGGTGTGTGAGAGAGAGGGAATCCCAGAGTGTGAATGAGAGAATCCCAGAGTGTGTGTGCGAGTTTCCCAGGTTGTGTGTGAGAGAGGGAATCCCCGAGTGTGTTTGAGAGAGGGAATCCCAGAGAGTCCCTGAGTGTGTGTGAGAGAGGGAATCCCAGAGTGAGGGTAAGAGTGGAAGTCCCAGAGTGTTTGAGGGAAGTCCCAGAGTGTTTGAGGGAAGTCCCAGAGTGTTTGTGAGAGTGGGAATCCCAAAGTGTGAGAGAAAGTTAGAATCCCAGAGTGTGTGTGTGAGTTTCCCAGTGTGTTTGTGAGAGAGAGAATCCGAGATTGTGTGTGAGAGAGGGAATCCCAGTGTGTGTGTGAGAGAGGGAATCCCAGAGTGTGTGTGAGAGATGGAATGCCAGAGTGTGTGAGAGAGATGGAATCCCAGAGTGTGTGCGAGAGGGGGAATCCCAGAGTGTGTGTCAGAGTGGTAATCCCAGATTGTGTGAGAGAGGGAATCTCAGTGAGTGTCTGAGAGAGGTAATCCCAGAGTGTGTAAGGAAATCCCAGTGTGTCCCCGAGTGTGTTAGGGATTCCTAGAGTGTGTGAGAGAATCCCAGAGAGTCCCAGAGTGTGAGAGAGAATCCCAGAGCATGTAAGGGAATCCCACAGTGAGTCAGAGAGAGTCCCAAAGTAAGTGAGAGAGTCCCAGAAGCCTATGGTGTGTAAGGGAATCCCAAATGTAAGAGAGATTCCCTGAGTGTGCCAGAGTGTGCGAGAGAATTCCAGTGTGTGTAAGAGAATCACAGTGTCCCAGATTGTGTCTGTGAGTGTCCCAGACTATGTGTGAGAGAGTCCCAGAATGTGTGTGAGAGAGAATCCCAGAGTGATGGTGAGAGAGTGGGAATTCCAGAGGGTTTCTGAGAGAGGGAATCCCAGATTGTGTGTGAGAGAGGGAATTCCAGCGAGTCCCTGTGTGTGAGAGAGGGAATCCCAGAGTGTGTGCAAGAGAGGGAATCCCAGAATGTGTATGAGAGAGGGAATCACAGATAGTCCCAGAGTGTGTGTGTGAGAGAGGGAATCCGAGAGTGTGTGTGAGAGAGGGCATCCCTGAGAGTCCCAGAGTGTGTGTGAGAGATTCCCAGAGTGTGTGTGAGGGAGGGAATCCCAGAGTGAGAGTGAGAGATGGAATCCCAGAGTGTGTTTGCGAGTTTCCCAGAGTGTTTGTGAGAGAGGGATTCCCAGAGAGTGTGTGAGAGAGGGACTCCTTGAGTGTGTGAGAGAGAGCCAATCCCAGAGCATGTGGGAGAGAGGGCATCCCTGAGAGTCCCAGAGTGTGTGAGAGAGGGAATCCCAGAGTGTGTGTGAGAGATTCCCAGAATGTGTGAGGGAGAGGGAATCCCAGAGAGTCACTGATTGTGTGTGAGAGAATCCCGGCGTGAGTGTGAGAGTGGGAATCCCAGAGTGTGTGTGCGAGTTTCACTGAGTGTTTGTGAGAGAGGGAGTGCCAGGGTGTGTCTGAGAGAGGGCATCCCAGAGAATCCCAGAGTGTGTGTGTGTGTGTGTGAGAGAGAGAGAGAGAGAGAGAGAGAGAGAATCCCAGAGTGTTTGTGTGAGAGGTAATCCCAGAGTTTGTGTGAGAGAGGGAATCCAACAGCGTGTGTGCGAGAGACAGAGAATCAGAGAGAGTCCCAGATTGTGTGAGAGAGAACCCCAGTGTGTGTGCGAGTTTCCAAGAGTGTGTGTGAGAGAGGGAATCCCAGAGTATCAATGAGAGAATCCCAAAGGGTGTGTGTGAGTTTCCCAGAATGTTTATGTGAGAGGGAATGCCAGAGTGAGTGTTGAGAGAGGGAATCCCAGAGTGTCCCAGAGTGTGTGGGATAGAGGGAATCCCAGAGAGTCCCAGAGTGGGATTCGCAGAGTGTGTGTTTGTGAGGGAATCCCAGTGTGTGTGTGTTTGTGAGAATCCCAGACTGTGTTTGATAGTGAATCCCAGAGTGTGTGAGAGAGGGAATCCCAGAGAGTGTGTGAGAGAGGGAATCCCAGAGTGTGTGTGAGAGAGGGAATCCCAGAGTGTGTGTCAGACTGGGAATCCCAGAGAGTCCTAGAGTGCGTGAGAGAGAGCCAATCCCAGAGTGTGTGTGAGAGAGGGCATCCCAGAGTGTGTTTGCGAGTTTCCCAGGAGTGTGTATGAGAGAGCGAATCCCTCAGTGTGTGAGAGAGACGGAATCCCAGAGTGTGTGTGAGAGTGGGAATTCCAGAATGTGTGAGAGGGAGGGAATCCCAGAGTGTGTGTGAGAGAGGGAATCCCAGAGTGTGTATGCGAGAGAGAATCCCAGAGTATGAATGAGAGAATCCCAAGGTGTGTGTGCGAGTTTCCCAGAGTGAGTGTTGAGAGAGGGAATCCCAGAGAGTCCTAGAGTGTGTGTGAAAGAGGGAATCCCAGGGTGTGTGTGAGAGAATCCCAGAGTTTGTGTGAGAGAGGGGGAATCCCAGAGAGTCCCACATTGTGTATGAGAGGGAATCCCAGATTGTGTGAGATAATGGGAATCCCAGAGTGTGAATGAGGGAGGGAATCCCAGAGAGTCCCTGAGTGTGTGTGAGAGAGGGAATCCCAGAGTGAGGGTAAGAGTGGAAGTCTCAGAGTGTTTGAGGGAATTCCCAGAGTGTGTGAGAGAAACCCAGAGTGTTTGTGAGAGAGAGAATTCCAGAGTGTGTGAGAGAGTGGGAATCCTAAAGTGTGAGAGAAAGTTAGAATCCCAGAGTGTGTGTGTGATTTCCCAGTGTGTTTGTGAGAGAGAGAATCCGAGATTGTGTGTGAGAGAGGGAATCCCAGAGTGTGTGTCAGAGTGGAAATTCCCGATTGTGAGAGAGCGGGAATCCCGGATTGTGTAAGAGAACCTCAGAGTGTGTAAGGAAATCCCAGTGTGTCCCCGAGTGTGTTAGGGATTCCTAGAGTGTGAGAGAGAATCCCAGAGCATGTAAGGGAATCCCACAGTAAGAGATAGTCCCAAAGTAAATGAGAGAGTCCCAGAAGCCTATGGTGTGTAAGGGAATCCAAAATGTAAGAGAGATTCCCTGAGTGTGCCAGAGTGTGCGAGAGAATTCCAGTGTGTGTTAGAGAATCACAGTGTCCCAGACTGTGTGTGAGAGAGTGGGGATCCCAGAGTGTGTGTGAGAGAGAGAATCCCAGAGTGATGGAGAGAGAGAGAGGGGATCCCAGAGTGTGTGTGACAGTGGGAATCCCAGAGTGTATGTGAGAGAGGGAATCCCAGAGAGTCCCAGGGTGTGTGTGAGCGAATCCCAGACTCTGTGCGTGTCGGAATCCCAGAATGTGTATGCCAGTTTCACAGAGTGTGTGTGAGAGAGGGAGTCCCAGGGTGTGTGAGAGAGAGGGAGTCCCAGTGTGTGTGAGTGAGGGAATCCCAGAGTGTGTGTGAGAGAGGGCATCCCAGAGAGTCCGTGCGTGTGTGAGAGAGAATCCCAGAGTGTGTGTGCCAGTTTCACAGAGTGTGTGTGAGAGAGGGAGTCCCAGAGTGTGTGTGAGAGAGGGAGTCTCTGAGTGTGTGTGAGAGAGGGAATCCCAGAGTGTGTGAATGAGAGAGAGAATCCCAGAGAGTCCCAGAGTGTGTGTGTGAGCGAATCCCAGACTCTGTGAGTGTCAGAATCCCAGAGTGTGTATGCGAGTTTCACAGAGCGTTTGTGAGAGAGGGAATCCCAGAGAGTGTGTGTGAGAGGGAATCCCAGAGAGTGTGTGAGAGAGAGAATCCCAGAGTGCGTGAGAGAGAGCCAATCCCACAGTGTCTGTGAGAGAGGGCATCCCTGAGAGTACCATAGTGTGTGTGTGTGTTTTTCCCAGCGTGTGTGAGAGAGAGGGTGTCCCCGAGTGTGGGGGAGTGAAGGAATCCCAGAGTGTCCCTGAGTGTGTGTCTGAGAGAATCCCCGAGTGTGTGTGTAAGAGACCGAATCCCAGAGAGTGTGTGAGAGAGGGAATCCCAGAGTGTGAGAGAGTGGGAATCCCAGAGAGTCCCAGAGAGTGTGAGAGAGATTCCCAGAGTGTGTTTGAAAGAGCAAATCCCAGGGTGTGTGTGTGAGAGAGGGAATCCCAGAGTGTGTGTGAGACAGGGAATCCCAGAGTGTGTGCGAGAGTGGGAATCCCAGAGAGTGTGAGAGAGAGGGAATCCCAGAGAGTGTGTGAGAGAGGGAATCCCAGAGAGTGTGTGAGAGTGGGAATCCCAGAGTGTGTGTGAGAGAGGGCATCTGTGAGAGTCCCAGAGTGTGTGTGTGTGTTTCCCAGAGTGTGTGAGAGAGAGGGAATCCCACAGTGTGTTTGAGAGAGGATGTCCCAGGGTGTCGGGGAAAGAAGGAATCCCAGAGTATCCCAGTGAGTGTGTGAGAGAGGGAATCCCGGTGAGTGTGTGAGAGAGGGAATCCCAGTGAGTGTGTGAGAGACGGAATCCCAGAGAGTGTGTGAGAGAGGGAATCCCAGATCGTCCCAGAGTGTGTGTGTGTGAGAGAGAGGGAATCCTAGAGTGCGTGAGAGAGAGCCAATCCCAGAGTGTGTGTGTGAGAGGGCATCCTGACAGTCCCAGAATGTTTGTGAGAGAATCCCAGAGTGTGTGTGTGTGAGAGAGATGTAATCCCAGAGTGTGTGTGAGAGATGTAATCCCAGAGTGTGTGTGAGAGATGGAATCCCAGAGTGTGTGTGAGAGTGGGAATCCCAGAGAGTCCCAGATTGTGTATTAGAGAGGGAATCCCAGAGAGTGTGTGAGAGTGGGAATCCCAGAGAGTCCCAGATTGTGTATGAGAGAGGGAATCGCAGAGAGTGTGTGAGAGAGGGCATCCCTGAGAGTCCCAGAGTGTTTGTGAGAGAAACCCAGAGTGTGTGTCTGAGAGAGTCCCAGAGTGTGGGAGAGAGGGAATCCCAGAGTGTGTGAGTGAGAGGGAATCCCAGAGTGTGTGTGAGAGAGGGAAGTCCAGAGTGTGTGTGAGAAAGGGAAGTCCAGAGTGTGTGTGAGAGTGGGAATCGCAGAGAGTGTGTGTGAGAGAGGGAATCCCAGAGAGTGTGTGAGAGAGGGAATCCCAGAGAGTCCTAGAGTGCGTGAGAGAGAGAATCCCAGAGAGACCTAGAGTGCGTGAGAGAGAGCCAATCCCAGAGTGTGTGTGAGTGATGGAATCCCAGAGTGAGTGTGAGAGATGGAATCCCAGAGTGTGTTTGCAAGTTTCCCAGAGTCTTTGTGAGAGAGCGAATCCCAAAGTGTGTGTGAGAGAGGGAATCCCAGAGAGTCCCAGATTGCGTGTGAGAGAATCCCAGAGAGTCCCAGATTGTGTGTGAGAGAATCCTGGCGTGAGTGTGAGAGTGGGAATCCCAGAGTGTGTGAGAGAAAAGGAATCCCAGATAGTCCCAGAGTGTGTGAGAGAAAAGGAATCCCAGATAGTCCCAGAGTGTGTGTGTGAGAGAATCCCAGACTCTGTGTGAGAGTTGGAATCCCAGAGTGTGTGTGCGAGTTTCACAGAGTGTTTGTGAGAGATGGAGTCCCAGGGTGTGGGTGAGAGAGGGCATCCCAGAGTGTGTGTAAGAGAGGGAATCCCAGAGTGGGTGTAAGAGAGGGAATGCCAGATTATGTTTGAGATTCGGAATCCCAGAGTATGAATGAGAGAATCCCAAAGTATGCATGCGAGTTTCCCAGAGTGTTTATGTCAGTGGGAATGCCAGAGTGAGTGTGTGAGAGAGGGAATCCCAGAGCGTGCGTGAGAGAGGCAATCCCAGAGCGTGTGTCAGACTGGGAATCCCACAGAGGCCCAGAGTGTGTGTGAGAGAGGGAATCCCAGAGTGTGTGTGTGAGAGAGAGAGAATCCGAGAGAGTCCCAGATTGTGTGAGAGAGTGGGAATTCCAGTGTGTGTGTGAGTTTCCCAGGAGTGTGTGTGAGAGAGGGAATCCCAGAGTGTGAATGAGAGAATCCCAGAGTGTGTGTGCGAGTTTCCCAGAGTGTGTGAGAGAGAGAATCCCCGAGTGTGTTTGAGAGAGAGAATCCCAGAGAGTCCCAGAGTATGTGTGTGAGAGAGAGGGAATCCCAGAGAGTCCCAGTGTGTGTGTGTGTGTTTGTGAGAGAGAGAGGGAATCACAGAGAATCCCAGAGAGTGTGTTTGTGTTTGAGAGGGAATCCCAAAGTGTGTGTGTGTGAGAGAGAGAATCCGAGAGAGTCCCAGATTGTGTGAGAGAGTGGGAATTCCAGTGTGTTTGCGAGTTTCCCAGAGTGTGTGTGAGAGAGGGAATCCCTGAGTGTGTGAGAGACGGAATCCCAGAGTGTGTGTGAGAGTGGGACTCCCAGAGAGTGTGTGAGTGAGGGAATCCCAGAGAGTGTGTGAGAGAGGTAGTCCAAGAGAGTGTGTGAGAGCGGGAGTCCAAGAGAGTGTGTGAGAGAGGGAATCCCAGAGTGTGTGTGAGAGAGGGCATCCCAGTGAGACCCAGAGTGTGTGTGTGTGAGAGAGGGCTTCACAGAGAGACCGTGCGTGTGTGAGAGAGAATCCCAGAGTGAGTGTGTGAGAGTTGGAATCCCAGAGTGTGTGTGCGAGTTTCACAGAGTGTTTGTGAGAGAGGGAGTCCCAGGGTGTGTGGGAGAGAGGGCATCCCAGAGAATCCAGGAGTGTGTTTGTGTGTGAGCGAATCCCAGACTGTGTGTGAATGTCGGAATCCCAGAGTGTGTGTGCGAGTTTCACAGAGCGTTTATTAGAGAGGGAATCCCAGAGAGTCCCAGGGTGTGTGTGAGAGAGGGAATCCCAGGGTGTGTGAGAGAGAGGGAATCCCAGAGTGTGTGTGAGAGAGGGCATCCCAGAGAGTCCCAGAGTGTGTGTGACAGAATCCCAGAGTTTGTGTGAGAGAGGGGGAATCCCAGAGTTTGTGAGAGAGGGCAATTCCCAGAGTGTGTGTGAGAGAGAGAATCTCAGAGCGTCCCACATTGTGTTTGAGAGGGAATCCCAAAGTGTGTGTGTGTGAGAGAGAATCCGAGAGAGTCCCAGATTGTGTGTGAGAGAGTGTGTGAGATAGAGGGAATCCCAGAGTGTGAATGAGAGAATTCCAGCGTGAGTGTGAGAGTGGGAATCCCAGAGTGTGTGTGCGAGTTTCACTGAGTGTTTGTGAGAGAGGGAGTGCCAGGGTGTGTCTGAGAGAGGGCATCCCAGAGAATCCCAGAGTGTGTGTGTGTGTGTGTGAGAGAGAGAGAGAGAGAGAGAGAGAGAGAGAGGGAATCCCAGAGTTTGTGTGTGAGAGAGAGAGAGAATCCGAGAGAGTCCCAGATTGTGTGTGAGAGAATCCCAGTGTGTGTGCGAGTTTCCCAGAGTGTGTGTGAGAGAGGGAATCCCAGAGTGAGTGTGAGAGGATCTTTGTGTGTGTTTTTCCCAGAGTGTGTGTGTGAGAGAGGGAATCCCAGAGTATGAATGAGAGAATCCCAAAGGGTGCGTGCGAGTTTCCCAGAATGTGTATGTGAGAGGGAATGCCAGTGTGAGTGTTGAGAGAGGGAATCCCAGAGTGTGTGAGAGAGAGGGAATCCCAGAGTGTCCCAGAGTGTATGGGATAGAGGGAATCCCAGAGAGTCCCAGAGTGGGAATCGCAGAGTGTGTGTTTGTGAGGGATTCCCAGATTGTGTGTGTTTGTGAGAATCCCAGACTGTGTTTGATAGTGAATCCCGGAGTGTGTGTGAGGGAGGGAATCCCAGAGAGTCCGGGCGTGTGTGTGATAGAATCCCAGAGTGTGTGTGTGAGTTTCCCAGATTGTGTGTGAGAGGGGCGTGTCCCAGAGTGTGTGAGAGAGACGGAATCCCCAAGAGTACCAGATTGTGTGTGAGAGAATCCCAGAGTGCGTGTGAGAGAGTGAGAGAGTGAATACCAGAGTGTGTGAGTGAAAGAGGCAATCTCAGTGTGTGTGTGTGAGAGAGAGAGAGAGAGAGAGAGAGAGAATACCAGAGTGTGAGAGAGTGGGAATCCCAGAGAGGGGAATCCCAGAATGTGTGAAATAGGGGGAATCCCAGAGTGTGTGAGGGAGTCCCAGAGTGTGAGAGAGAACCCAGAGTATCCCAGAGTGTGGAACGAAATCCCACAGTGAGTGAGAGAGAGTCCCAGAGTGAGTGAGAAAGTCCCAGAGTCCCATGGTGTGTAAGGGAATCCCCGAATGTAAGAGAGATTCCCAGAGTGTGTGAGAGAATCCCAGTGAGTGTAAGAGAATCACAGTGTGCCAGAGTGTGTGGGAGAGGTTCCCAGAGTCAGTATGAGAGAGTCCCAGTCTTCCAGATTGCATAAGGGAATCCCAGAGAGTCCCAGAGTGTGTGAGAGGGAATCCCAGAGTGTGTGAGAGCATCCCAGCATGTCCCAGAGTGTGTTAAGGATTCCTAGAGTGTGTGACAGAATCCAAGAAAGACCCAAAGTGTGTGAGTGAATCCAGAGTGTGTGAGAGGGAATCCCAGAGTGTGTAACGGAATCCCACAGTGAGTGAGAGAGAGTTCCAGAATGAGTGCCAGAGTCCCAGAGTCCCATGGTGTGTAAGGATATCCCCAAATGTAAGAGAGATTACCTTAGTGTGCCAGAGTGTGCGAGAGCATTCCAGTGTGTATAAGAGAATCACAGTATCCCAGAGTGTGTGTGTAGTCCCAGAGTGTGTGTGCGCGCGTGAATCTCAGTGTCCCAGAGTCAGTGTGAGAATCTGTGTCCCAGAGTGTGTGTGTGTGTGTGAGAGAGAGAGAGAGAGAGAGTCCCAGAGTGTGTGTTCAAATCAGTGTCCCAGCGTGTATGAGAGAATGAGAGTCCCTGTGTGTGTGTGTGTGTGAGAGAGAGAGAGAGTCCCAGCATGTGTGTGTCTGAGAGAGTCCCAGAGTGTGTGTCATTGAGGGAATCCCAGAGTGTGTGAGAATGAGAGTCCCAGAGTGTGTGTGAGAATCAGTGTCCCAGAGTATGTGTAAAATCACAGTGTCCCAGAGTGTGTGTGTGAGAGAATCAGTGTCCCATAGCGTGTATGTGAGAATGAGAGTCCCAGCGTGTGTGTGTGTGTGTGTGAGAGAGAGAGAGAGAGTGAGAGAGAGAGGGAGAGAGTCCCAGCGTGTGTGTCAGTGAATGAATACCAGAGTGTGTGTGTGAGAGAGGGAAACCCAGAGAGTGTGAGAATGAGAGTACCAGAGTATGTGTGAGAATCAGTGTCCCAGAGTGTGTGTGTGTGTGAGAATCAGTGTCCCAGAGTGTGTGTGAGGCCCAGTGTGTATGTGTGTGTGTGTGTGTGTGTGTGTGTGTTCCAGAGTGTGTTAATTACAGTGGCCCAGAGTGTGAGAGTCCCAGAGTGTGTGTGTGTGAGTCCCAGAGTGTGTGTGTGTGTGTGTGTGTGTGTGAGAGAGAGAGAGTCCCAGTGTGTGTGTGAGAGAGAATCCCAGAGTGTGAGAGAATCAGTGTCCCAGAGTGTGTGTGTGTGAGTCCCAGTGTGTGTGTGAGAATCACAGTTTCCCAGAGTGTGTGTGTGTTAGTCCCAGAGTGTGTGAGAATCAGTGTCCCAGTGTGTGTGAGTCCCAGAGTGTGTGACAATCACAGTGTCCCAGAGTGTGTGTGTGTGTGAGTTCCAGAGTGTGTGTGCGCGCGTGAATCTCAGTGTCCCAGAGTCAGTGTGAGAATCTGTGTCCCAGAGTGTGTGTGTGTGTGTGTGAGAGAGAGAGAGAGAGAGTCCCAGAGTGTGTGTTCAAATCAGTGTCCCAGCGTGTATGAGAGAATGAGAGTCCCTGTGTGTGTGTGTGTGAGAGAGAGAGAGAGAGTCCCAGCATGTGTGTGTCTGAGAGAGTCCCAGAGTGTGTGTCATTGAGGGAATCCCAGAGTGTGTGAGAATGAGAGTCCCAGAGTGTGTGTGAGAATCAGTGTCCCAGAGTATGTGTAAAATCACAGTGTCCCAGAGTGTGTGTGTGAGAGAATCAGTGTCCCATAGCGTGTATGTGAGAATGAGAGTCCCAGCGTGTGTGTGTGTGTGTGTGAGAGAGAGAGAGAGAGAGTGAGAGAGAGAGGGAGAGAGTCCCAGCGTGTGTGTCAGTGAATGAATACCAGAGTGTGTGTGTGAGAGAGGGAAACCCAGAGAGTGTGAGAATGAGAGTACCAGAGTATGTGTGAGAATCAGTGTCCCAGAGTGTGTGTGTGTGTGAGAATCAGTGTCCCAGAGTGTGTGTGAGGCCCAGTGTGTATGTGTGTGTGTGTGTGTGTGTGTGTGTTCCAGAGTGTGTTAATTACAGTGGCCCAGAGTGTGAGAGTCCCAGAGTGTGTGTGTGTGAGTCCCAGAGTGTGTGTGTGTGTGTGTGTGTGTGTGAGAGAGAGAGAGTCCCAGTGTGTGTGTGAGAGAGAATCCCAGAGTGTGAGAGAATCAGTGTCCCAGAGTGTGTGTGTGTGAGTCCCAGTGTGTGTGTGAGAATCACAGTTTCCCAGAGTGTGTGTGTGTTAGTCCCAGAGTGTGTGAGAATCAGTGTCCCAGTGTGTGTGAGTCCCAGAGTGTGTGACAATCACAGTGTCCCAGAGTGTGTGTGTGTGTGAGTCCCAGAGTGTGTGTGCGCGCGTGAATCTCAGTGTCCCAGAGTCAGTGTGAGAATCTGTGTCCCAGAGTGTGTGTGTGTGTGTGTGTGAGAGAGAGAGAGAGAGTCCCAGAGTGTGTGTTCAAATCAGTGTCCCAGCGTGTATGAGAGAATGAGAGTCCCTGTGTGTGTGTGTGTGTGAGAGAGAGAGAGAGTCCCAGCATGTGTGTGTCTGAGAGAGTCCCAGAGTGTGTGTCATTGAGGGAATCCCAGAGTGTGTGAGAATGAGAGTCCCAGAGTGTGTGTGAGAATCAGTGTCCCAGAGTATGTGTAAAATCACAGTGTCCCAGAGTGTGTGTGTGAGAGAATCAGTGTCCCATAGCGTGTATGTGAGAATGAGAGTCCCAGCGTGTGTGTGTGTGTGTGTGAGAGAGAGAGAGAGAGAGTGAGAGAGAGAGGGAGAGAGTCCCAGCGTGTGTGTCAGTGAATGAATACCAGAGTGTGTGTGTGAGAGAGGGAAACCCAGAGAGTGTGAGAATGAGAGTACCAGAGTATGTGTGAGAATCAGTGTCCCAGAGTGTGTGTGTGTGTGAGAATCAGTGTCCCAGAGTGTGTGTGAGGCCCAGTGTGTATGTGTGTGTGTGTGTGTGTGTGTGTGTGTGTTCCAGAGTGTGTTAATTACAGTGGCCCAGAGTGTGAGAGTCCCAGAGTGTGTGTGTGTGAGTCCCAGAGTGTGTGTGTGTGTGTGTGTGTGTGAGAGAGAGAGAGAGTCCCAGTGTGTGTGTGAGAGAGAATCCCAGAGTGTGAGAGAATCAGTGTCCCAGAGTGTGTGTGTGTGAGTCCCAGTGTGTGTGTGAGAATCACAGTTTCCCAGAGTGTGTGTGTGTTAGTCCCAGAGTGTGTGAGAATCAGTGTCCCAGTGTGTGTGAGTCCCAGAGTGTGTGACAATCACAGTGTCCCAGAGTGTGTGTGTGTGTGAGTCCCAGAGTATGTGTGTGAGAGTCTCAGAGTGAGAGTGTGTGTGTGTGTGTGTGTGAGAGAGAGAGAGAGTCCCAGAGTGTGTGACAATCACAGTGTCCCAGAGTGTGTGTGTGTGAGAATCTCAGTGTCCCAGAGACTGTGTGAGAATCAGTGTCCTAGAGTGAGTGTGTGTGTGTCTGTGTGTGAGAATCTCAGAGTCCCAGAGTCTGTGTAAGAGATTCCCAGAGTGGGAATACTGTGTGGGAATAAACCTGTGTCCTGAGGATGTTCAATACTGTATGTGAATAACCCTGTGCCCTGAGGATGGTCAATACTGTGTGTGAAAGATCCCGTGGCTTGAGGATTGTCAATTCTTTGTGGGAATAATTCTTTTGCCTGTGGGTGGTCAATACTGCATGGAAATAATTCTGCCATCTGTAAATGGTCAAGACAATGTGTCCATTAATCCTGTAGCCTTATGCTGGTCAATACTGTGTGTGAATAATCCTGTGGTCTGAGGCTAGGCCGTACTGTGAGTGAATAATCCTGTGGGCTCAGAATGTTGTATATTGTGTGTGAATACTCACATGGTCTGAGGATGGTAAATACTGTGTGTGAATAATCCTGTGGCCTGAGAATCGTCAATACTCTGTGGGAATAATCCTGTGGGTTGAGACTGTTGATTATTGTGTGTGAATACTCGTGTGACCTGAGGACGGACAATACTGTGTGTGAATAGTTCTGTGGTCTCAGGATGGTCAATAGTGTATGTAAATAATATTCTGGCCTGAGAATGCCCAATACTGTGTGGTAATAGTCCTGTGGCCTGTGAATGGTCAATACTGTGTGAGAGTAATCCTTGGCCTGAGTATGATCAATACTACATGTGAACAATCCTCTGGCCTGTGAATGGTCAATACTGAGTGTGAATAATCCTGTGGGCTGAGAATGGTCAATACTGTGTATGAATACTCCTGTGACCTGAGGATGGACGATACTGTGTGAGAATAATTCTGTGGACTGAGGGCAGTCAATACTGTGTGGGAATAATCCTATGGCCCGTGAATCGTAAATACTGTGTGTGAATATCCCTTGGCCTAAGGATGGTCAATACACTGTGTGAATAACCCTGTGGCCTGAGGATAGTCAATACTGTGTGGGAATAATCCTATGGCCTGTGAATTGTCAATACTGTGTGTGAATATCCCTTTGCCTCAGGATGGGCAATACTGTGTGGGAATAATCCTGTGGGCTGAGAAGGTTGAATATTGCGTGTGAGTACTCGTGTGACCTGAGGATGGTCAATGCTGTGTGTGAATAATTCTGTGGTCTGAGAATGGTCAATACAGCGTGGGGATAATCTTGTAGACTTATGCTGGTCAATACTGTGTGTGAATAATCCAATGGCCTGACAATCGTCAATATTGTGTGTGAGTAATCCTGTGAGCTGTAAATGGTCAAAGCGGTGTGTTTATTAATCCTGTGGCCGTATGTTCGTCAATACTGTGTGTGAATAATCCTGTGGGCTGAGAATGTTGAATACTGTGTGTGAATACTCCTGTGGCCTCTGTAATATGAATACAGTGTGTAAATAATCCTGTGGCCTGAGGCTGGTCAACAATGTGTGTGAATAATTTTGCTATCAGAGGATGGTCAATACTATGTGTGAGTAATCCTGTGGACGGAGGATTGTCAATACTTTGTGTGAATTAACCTGTGGCCTGAGATTTGTGAATACAGTGTGTGAATAATCCCGTGTACTGTGAATGCTCAATACTGTGTGTGAATAATCCTCTGGACTGAGGGCAGTCAATACTGTGTGCGAATAATCCTATGGCCCGTGAATTGGAAATACTGTATGTGAATAACCCTTGGCCTAAGGATAGTCAATACAGTGTGATAATAATCCTGTGGGCTGTGGATGGTCAATACTATGTGTGAATAACCGTTGTCCTGAGGATGGTCAATACTGTGTGTGAACAATAGTGTTGCCTGAGGCCGTTCAATCCCGTTTATGAATAATCCTGTGGCCTGAGAATGGTCAATACAGTGTGAGAATAATCCTGTTGCCTGAGGATGATCAATACTGTGTAGGAATAATCCTTTGTTTTGAGGATTGTCAATACGTTGTGTGGATAATCCATGGCCTGAGGATGGTCAATACTGTGTGTAAATAATCCTGTGACTTCAGGATGGTCAATACTGTGTGGGAATAATCCTGTGACCTGCAAATGTTGAAGACTGAGTGTTCTTTAATCCTGTGGCCATGTGCTAGTCAATGCTGTGTGTGAATAATCCTGTGCCCTGAGAATCGTCAATACTGTGTGTGAATAATCCTGTGACGTGTAAATGAAGAAGACAGTGTGTTCATTAATCCTGTGGCTGTATGGTGGTCAATACTGTGTGTGAATAATCCTGTGGACTGTGAATGGTCAATAGTGTGTCAAAGTAATCCTGAACTTGAGGATGTTCAATACTGTGTGTGAATAATCCTGTGCCCTGTGGATTGTCAGTACTGTGTGGGAATATTCCTGTGACCTCTTAATTGATAAAGAGAATGTGTTCATTTATCCTGTGGCCTCAGGTTGGTCAATACAGCGTGTGAATGATCTAATGGCCTTAGCATTGTCAATACTGTATGTGAATAACTGTTGACCTGAGGATGATCAATACTGTGTGTGAGTAATCCTGCGGACGGAGGATGGTCAATACTGTGTGTGAATAATAATGTGGCCTGAGGGCAGTCAGTACTGTGTGTGAATAATGCTATGGGCTGTGAATCATCAGTAGCGTGTGTGTATAACCCTTTGCCTAAGGATGGTCAATACTGTGAGAGAATAATAATGTGGCCTGTGGATGGTCAATGTTGTGTGATAGTAATCCTGTGGCCTGTGGATGGTCAATACTGTGATAGTAATCCTGTGGCCTGTGGATGGTCAATGCTGTGTGATAATAATCCTATGGCCTGTGGATGGTCAATGCTGTGTAATAATAATCCTGTGGCCTGTGGATGGTCAATGCTGTGTGATAATAATCCGGTGGCCTATGGATGGTCAATGCTGTGTGATAATAATCCTGTGGCCTGTGGATGGTCAATGCTGTGTGATAATAATCCTTTGTGATGTGGATGGTCAATGCTGTGATAGTAATCCTGTGGCCTGTGGATGGTCAATGCTGTGTAATAATAATCCTGTGGCCTGTGGATGGTCAATGCTGTGTGATAGTAATCCTGTGGCCTGTGGATGGTCAATGCTGTGTGATAATAATCCTGTGGCCTGTGGATGGTCAATGCTGTGATAGTAATCCTGTGGCCTGTGGATGGTCAATGCTGTGTGATAGTAATCCTGTGGCCTGTGGATGGTCAATAATGTGTGATAGTAATCCTGTGGCCTGTGGATGGTCAATGCTGTGTGATAGTAATCCTGTGGCCTGTGGATGGTCAATGCTGTGTGATAGTAATCCTGTGGCCTGTGGATGATCAATGCTGTGTGATAATAATCCTGTGGCCTGTGGATGGTCAATGCTGTGTGATAATACTCCTGTGGCCTGTGGATGGTCAATGCTGTGTGATAGTAATCCTGTGGCCTGTGGATGGTCAATGCTGTGTGATAATAATCCTGTGGCCTGTGGATGGTCAATGCTGTGTGATAGTAATCATGTGGCCTGTGGATGATCAATGCTGTGTGATAATAATCCTATGGCGTGTGGATGGTCAATGTAATGTGATAATAATCCTGTGGCCTGTGGATGGTCAATGCTGTGTGATAATAATCCTGTGGCCTGTGGATGGTCAATGCTGTGTGATAATAATCCTTTGTGATGTGGATGGTCAATAATGTGTGATAGTAATCCTGTGGCCTGTGGATGGTCAATGCTGTGATAGTAATCCTGTGGCCTGTGGATGGTCAATGCTGTGTGATAATAATCCTGTGGCCTGTGGATGGTCAATGCTGTGATAGTAATCCTGTGCCCTGTGGATGGTCAATGCTGTGTGATAATAATCCTATGACCTGTGGATGGTCAATGCTGTGTGATAGTAATCCTGTGGCCTGTGGATGATCAATGCTGTATGATAATACTCCTGTGGCCTGTGGATGATCAATGCTGTGTTATAATAATCCTGTGGCCTGTGGATGGTCAATGCTGTGTGATAATAATCCTCTGGCCTGTGGATGATCAATGCTGTATGATAATAATCCCGTGGCCTGTGGATGGTCAATGCTGTGTGATAATAATCATTTGTGATGTGGATGGTCAATACTGGGTGATAATAAACTGTGGCCTGTGCATTTTCAGTACTGTTTGTACTGAATGGTCAACTCACTGTGTTTATTAATCCTGTGGCCTTATGGTCGTCAATACCGTGTGTGAATAATCCTGTGGGCTTAGAATGGTCAATACTGTGTGTGAATACTCCTGTGGCCTCTGTACTGTCAATACAGTGTCTAATTAATCTGTGGCCTGAGGCTGGACAATAATGTGTGTGAATAATTTTGCTACTCGAGGATGGTCAATACAGAATGTGAATAATCCTGTGCACTGTGAAAGTTCAATACTGTGTGTGAATAATCCTGTGGACTGAGGGCAGTCAATAACGTCTGTGAATAATCCTATGGCCCGTGAATCGTAAATACTGCGTGTGAATAGCCCTGGCCTAAGGATAGTCAATACTGTGTGTAAATAATCCTCTTGGACTGTGAGTGGTCAATACACTGTGTGAATAATCCTGCGGCCTGAGGATGGTCAATAATGTGTGTGAGCAATCCTGTGGCCTGTGAATTGTCAATACTGTGTGTCAATAGCCCTTTGGCTAAGGATGGGCAATACTGTGTGAGATTAATCCTGTGGGCTGTGGATGGTCAATACTATGTGTTAATAATCTGTGTCCTGTGCAATGTCAATATTGTTTGCAAATAATACTGTGGCGTGCGGATGGTCAATACTGTGTAGGAAAAATCCTGTGGCCATCGGCTGGTCAATACTGTGTGTGAATAATGATGTGGCCTGAGGATTGTCAATTCTATGTTGGAACAATCCTGTGACCTGCAAATATTGAAGACCGAGTGTTCATTAATCCTGTGGCCGTGTGTTAGTCAATGCTGTGTGTGAATAATCTTGTGCCCTGTGAATGGTTGATACTGTGTGTGAATATTGCTGTAGCCTGAGACTCGTCAATACTGCGTGGAAATAATCCTGTTACGTGTAAATGGTCAAGACAGTGAGTTCATTAATCCTGTGGCCGTATGGTGGTCAATAGTGTGTGCGAATAATCCTGTGACCTGAGAATGGTCAATACTCTGTGGGAATAACATTTGGGACGAAGGATAGTCAATACTGTGTGTGTTAAATATCCTGTTGCCCGAGAATTTTCAATACAGCAAGTGAATAATCTTGTGGCCTGAGAATGGTCCATACATTGTTTGAAAAATTATGTTGCCTGAGGACAGCCATTCTGTGTGAGAATAATCCTGTGTCCTGAGGATGGTCAATACTGTGTGAGAATAATCCTGTGGTGTGAGGACGGTCAATACTGAGTGTGAACAATCTTGTGCCTTGAGGATGGTCAATACTGGGTGCGAATGTTTCTGTGACCTGTAAATCATCAAGACAGTGTGTTCATTAATCCTGTGGCCGTGTTCCAATCAATACTGTGTGTGAATAATGCTGTGGGCTGGGAATATTGAATATTGTGTGTGAATACTAGTGTGTCCTGAGGATGGTCAGTACTATGTGTGGATAATCCAGTGGCCTGAGGATTTTCAATACAGTGTCTGAGTAATCCTGTGGCCTGTGAATTGTGAATACTGTGTGAGAGTAATCCTGCGGCCTGTATACTGTCAATACTGTGTATAAATAATCCTGTGGTTTGAGGATGATCAATACAATGTGTGAATAATCCTGTGGCCTGAGGATTGTCAATATTGTGTGTGAACAATCCCGTGATTTGAGGATGGTGAATACTGTGTGGGAATAATCCTGTGACCTGTAAATGGTCAAGACAGTGTTCATTAATCCTGTGGCCTAATGGTGGTCAATACTGTGTGTGAATAATGATGTGGTCTGAGAATTGTCAATACTATGTGGGAAAAATCCTGTGACCTGCAAATTGAAGACCGAGTATTCATTAATCCTGTGGCCATGTGCTAGTCAATACTGTGTATGAATAATCCTGTGAACTGAGAATGTTCAATACAGTGTGTGAATAATCTAGTGGCCTGAGGATTGTCAATACTTTGTGTGAATAATCCTGTTGCCTGATGACGGTCCATACTATGTGTGAATAATCCTGTGGATTTAGAATGGTCAATAGTTTATGGGAACAATCCTGTTGGCCTGAGAGTGGTCACTACTGTGTGGGAATAATCTTGTGGCCTAAGGTTGGTCAATACAGTATGTGAACTATCCTGTGCACTGAATACTTTGTGTGAATAACCCTTGGACTAAGGATGGTCATTACTGTGTGTGAACAATCCTGTGGCCTGAGGGTAGTGAGTGCTATCTGCGCATAATCCTGCGGCTTGAGGGTGGTCAAAACTTTGTGTGAATGAATCTGTGATCTGTAAATGATCAAGACAGTGTGTTCATTAATCCTGTGGCCTAAGGGGGGTCGGAGCTGCGTGTGAATAATCCTGTGGCCGGAGGATGATCAATACCATGTGTGATTCATCCTGTTGCGTGAGGATGGTCAATACTGTGTGTGACAAATCTGGTGGCAGGAGGATGGTCAATACGGTGTGTGACTATTCCTGTTAACTGAGGATGGTCAATACTGTGTCAGAATAATTATGTAGCGTGAGAATGGTCAATGCAGCGTGTGATTAATCCTGTGGCCTGATGATGGTTAATACCGTGTGAAAATAATCCTGTGGCCTGAGGATCATCAATACTGTGTGCAAAAAATCCTGTGGCTTGAGGGTGGACAATACGGTGTAGGAATAATCCTGTGGCCTGATAATAGTCAATAGCGTGTGTGAATATTCCTGTGGCCTGAGGATGGTCAATACTGTGTGTGAATAATCCTGTTGCCTGAGGATGGTGAATACTGTGTGTGAACCATCGTGTGGCTTGAGGATGGTCAATACTGTGTGTGAATAATGCTTTGGATAGAGAATGGTCAATGCCACGTGTGCATAATCCTCTGGCCTGTGTATCGTCAATACTGTGTGTGAATAACTCTTGGCCTGTGAATCATCAATACTGTGTGTGAATACTGCTCTGGACTGTGAATCGTCAATACTGTGTGAATAATCCTGTGCCCCGAGGATCCTCACTACTATGTGTGAACAATCCTGTGACATAAGGATCGTCAGGACAGTGTTTTCATTAATCCTGTTACCGTACGATGGTCAATACTGTGTGTGAATAATCTTGTGACTTGAGGATGGTCAATACAGTGTGTGAACAATCCTTTGGACAGTGAATGGTCAGTTCCAAGGGTGATTACTCCTGTTGCCTGCGTTTATTGAATGCTGTGTGTGAATAATCCTGTGGCCTGAGGATGGTCATTACTTTGCGTGAATCGTTCTGTTGCGTGAGGATGGTCAATACAGTGTGTGAATAATCCTTTGGACAGTGAATGGTCAGTTCCATGTGTGATTAATCTTGTTGCCTGAGGTTGTTCAATATTGTGTGTGAATAATGCTGTGGGTTGTGATTGGTCAATGCTGTGTGTGAATAATCATGTGGCCTGAGTTGATCAATACTGTGTGTGAATAATCATGTGGCCTGAGTTGATCAATACTGTGTGCACTGCTCCTGTTTCCTGAGGATGGTCGATACTTTTGTGAGAATAATCCTTTAGATAGTGAATGGTCAATACCATGTGTGAATAATCCTGTGGCCTGAGGATGGTCAATACTCTATGTGAATAAACATGTGGCCCGATGATTGTCAATACCATCTGACAATAATCCTGTGGCTTGCGGATGGCCAAAATCGTTTGTGAATGATCCTGTGGCCTGAGGATGGTCAATACTGTGTGTGAATAATCCTTTTGCTTGTGGATGGTCAATAACGTGTGTCACTAATCCTTTGGCCTGTGAATCTTCAATACTGTGTGTGAATAACCCATGGCCTGAGGGTGATCAATTCTGTGTGTGAATAATCCTGTGGCCTGAGGTTGGTCAATACTCTGTGTGAATGATCCTGTTGCTTGACGATTGTCAATACAGTGTGTGAATAACCCTTGGCCTGTGGATGATCAGTACTGTGCTTGAATAATACCGTGGCCTGGGGATGGTCAATACCTTGTGTGAATAATCCTGAGACCTGTTAACTGATCAGGCAAAGGGTTCAAAAATTCTGTGGCTGTAGGCTGGACAATACAGTGTGTGAGTAATCCTGAGGCCTGACAATGTAGAGTACTGTGAGTGAACAATCCTGTGGCCTGAGGATGTAGAATACTGTGTGTGTATACTCCTGCAGCTTGAGGATGGAGGACAGTTGTGTGAATAATCCTGTGGATTTTGGATTGTCAATACTGTGTTTAAATAATCCTGGGAACTATGAATGCTCAATACTGTTTATGAATACTCCTGTGGCCTGAGGTTGGTCAATACAGTGTGTGAATAATCCTTTGGACAGTGAATGGTCAGTTCCATGTGTGATTAATCCTGTTGCCTGAGCTTGTTCAATACTGTGAGCGAATAATGCTGTGAATGGTCAACGCTGTGTGTGAATAATCCTGCAGCCTAAGGATGGTCAATACTGTGCATGAACTGCTCCTGTTGCCTGAGTTGATGAATACTCTGTGAACTGCTCCTGTTGCCTGAGGATGGTCAATACTGTGTGAGAATAATCTTTTGCACAGTGAATGGTCAATACCATGTGTGATTAATCCTGTGGCCCGATGATTGTCAATACCATGTGAAAATAACCCTGTGGCTTGAGGATGATCAATACCATGTGTGAATAATTGTGTTGCGTCAGGATGGTCAGAACTGTGTGAGAATAATCCTGTTGCCTGAGGATGGTCAATAATGTGTGTCATTATACCTGTGGCCTGTCAATCTTCAATACTGTGTGTGAATAACCCTTGGCCTGAGGGTGAACAATTCTGTGTGTAAATAATCATGTGGCCTGAGAATGTTTGTTTAATACTGTTTGTGAATATTCCTGTGTCCTGAGGTTGTTCAATACAGTGTGTGAATAATCGTTTGTACAGTGAATTCTGAGTTCCATATGTGAATAATCCTGTGGCCTGAGGATTATCAATACTGTGTATGAATAACCCTTGGCCTGAGTACGGTCAATACTGTGCATGAATAATCCTGTGGCTTGATGATGGTCAACACCATGTGTGAATAATCCTTTGGACAGTGAATGGTCAGTTCCATGTGTGAATAAACCTGTGACCTAAGGGTAGTCAATACTGTGTGTGAATAATTCTATGACCTGAGGTTAGTCAATACTGTGTGTGAACAATCCTGTGACTTGAAAATGGTCAATAGTCTGTGTGAATAATCCATTGGCCTGAGAATCGTCAATTCTGTGTTTAAATAACCCATGGCTTGAGGGTTATCAATACCATGTGTGAATAATTCAGTGGCCTGAGGTTGGTCAGGACAGTGTGTTCATTAATCCTATGGCTTGAGAATGGTCAATACAGTGTGTGAATAATCCTTTGGACAGTTAATGGTTCGTTCCATGTATGAATATTCCTGTCGCCTGTAAACTGTCAAGGCAGTTGGTTCAAAAATCCAGTGGCCGTAGGCTGGTTAGTACTGTGTGAGAATAATCCTGTGGTTTGCGGATGGTCAATACTGTGTGTGAATAATCCTTTGGATAGTGAAAGGTCATTACCATGTGCGAATAGTCCTTTGGCCTGCGAATCGTCAATACTGTGTGTGACTAAACCTGTGGCCTGAGAGTAGTCAATACTGCGTCTGAATAAGGCTGTGGTCTGTGAATGGTCAAAACTATGTGTTAATAATCTGTGGCCTGTGGATGGTTAATTCTGTTGTAAATAATCTTGTGGCCGGAGGCTGGTTAATACCGTGAATAATCCTGTGCCAGGAGGATATTCAATATTGTGTGTGAATAAACCTGTGTCCTGTGACAGTCAATGCTGTGTGTGAATTATCCTTGGACAGTGAATGGTCAATACCCTGTGTGAATAATTCTCTGGCCCATGAATAGTCAATACTGTGTGTGAATAACCCTTGGCCTGAGGATGGTCAATATGGTGTGTGAGCAATCCTGTGTCCTGAGAATGGTCAAAACTATGTGCGATTAATCCTGTTGACTGGGGTTGTTCAATGCTCTGTGTGAATAATCCTGTGGTCTGTTAACAGTCTATGCTGTGTGTGAATAATGCTGTGGACTGTGAATGGTGAATACTGTATGTGAATAATCCTGCGGCGTGAGGGTGGTCAATATTATTTGTGAACAATCCTGTGACCTGAGGATGGCCAAAACTCTGTGGGAATTGTCCTGTGGCCTGAGGATGGTCAGTTCTGTGTGTGAATAATCCTTTGGCCTGGGGAAGGTCAATACTGTGTTTGAATAATCCTCTGCATGGTGAATGCTGACTATTGTGTGTGAATAACCCTTGGATGGTCATTACTGTGTGTGAACAATCCTGTGACCTGAAGGTAGTGAGTATTGTCTGTGAATAATCCTGCAGCCTGAGGGTGATCAATCCACTGTGTGAACAATCCTGTGGTCTGAGAATGGTCAAACCTGTGTATGAATAAAACTGAGACCTGTAAATATTCAAGACAGTGTGTTCATTAATCCTGTGGCCTAATGGTGGTCAATACTGTGTTTAAGTAATCCTGTGACCTGAGAATGTTTGTTTATTTTTTTTGAGTATCCCTGTGTACTGAGGATGGTCAACACTGTATGTAAATAATCCTGGGAACTATGAATGCTCAATACTGTGTGTGAATAATCATGTGACCTGATGATGGTCAATTTTTTTATGTGATTAATTATGTTCTGTGAGGATGGTCAGTATATTGGGTGACTAATCCTGTGGCCTGATGATGGTCAGTACCTTGTGAAAATAATCCTGTGGCCTGAGGATCATCAATACTGTGTGTGAAAAACCCTGTGGCTTGAGGTAAGTCAATACTGTATATGAATAATCCTGTGTCCTGATAATGATCAATACCGTGTGTGAATAATCCTGTGGCCTGAGGATGGTCAATACTGTGTGTCACTAATCCTGTGGTCTGAGGATGGTCAATACTGTGTGTCACTAATCCTGTGGCCTGTGAATCGTCAAAACAGTGTGTGAATAATCCTGTGCCTTTAAAGTGACAAGGCAGTGGCCGTAGACTGGTCAATACTGTGTGCGAATAATCCTGTGGCCTGTGAACGGTCAATACTGTGTGTGAATTATCCTTGGACAATGAATGGTCAATACCACGTGTGAATAATCCTCTGGCCTGTGAATCATCAATACTGTGTGTGAATAACTCTTGGCCTGAGGATGGTCACAACTATGTGATTAATCCTGTTGCCTGTAGTTGTTCAATACTGTGTGAGAATAAACCTGCGCACTGTGACTGCTCAATACTCTGTATGAATAAACTTGTCGCCTGAGAGTAGTCAATAAAGTGTGGGAATAATCCAGTGGCCTAATGATAGTCAATACTTTGTGTGAATAAGGCTGTGGCCTGTGAATGGTTAATATTGTGTGTTAATAATCTGTGGCATGTGGATGTTCAATACTGTTGTGAATAATCTTGTGGCCGGAGGCTGGTTAATACAGTGTGTGAATAATCTTGAGGTCTGATGATGGTCAATACCGTGAATAATCCTGTGCCCTGAGGGTGTTCAATATTGTGTGTGAATAAACCTGTGGCCTGTGACGGTCAATGCTGTGTGTGAACAATCCTGTGGCCTGTGAACCATTAATACTGTGGTCTGTTAATAATAATATGGCCTGTGGATGGACTATACAAATTGTTGAATAATCCTGTGCACTGTGAATGCTCAATACTGTGTGTGAATAACCCTGTGTACTATGAATGCTCAAAAATGTGTGTGAATAATACTGTGGCCTGTGCATGGGCAATACTGTGTGTGAATAATCCTGTTGCCTGAACATGGTCAATACTGTGTGTGAAATATCCTGTGGCCTGAGGATAGTGAGTACTGTCTGTGAATAATCCTGTGACCTGTAAGTGGTCAAAACCATGTGTTCATTAATCCTCTGGCCGGAAGATGATCAATACTATGTGTGATTAATCCTGTGTCCTAAGAATGTTGAATATTGTTTGCGAATATTCCTGTGGCCGGAGGTTGGTCAATACTGTGTGTGACTTATCCTCTGGCGTGTGAATCATTAGTACAGTGTGTGAATAACCCTTGGCCTGACCATATGTGAGTAATCCTGTGGCCTAAGAATGATCAATACGATGTGTGATTAATCCTATTGCCTGAGGTTGTTCAATTCTGTGTGAGAATAATCCTGTTACCTGTAAATGGTCAATGTTTGTGTGAATAATCCTGTGGGCTGTGAATGGTCAATACTGTGAGTGAACAATCCTGTGGGCTGTGAATGGTCAATACTGTGAGTGGATACTCCTGTGACCTGAGGATGGTCAATACTGTGAGTGGATACTCCTGTGACCTGAGGATGGTCAATACTGTGAGTGGATACTCCTGTGACCTGAGGATGGTCAATACTGTGAGTGGATACTCCTGTGGCCTGATGATGGTCAATACTGCGTGTGAATAATCCTGTTGCTTGAGGATGTTCAATAATGTGTGTGACTAATCCGGTGGCCTGATGATGGTCAATGCTGTGTGGTCATAAGCCTGTGGCCTGAAAATAGTCAATACTGTGTGGGAATAATCCTGTACCTTGAGGATATTCAATACTGTGTGTGAATACTCCTGTGGCCTGAGGATGGTCAATGCAGTGTGTGAATAATCCTGTTGCCTGAGGTTGTTCAATACTGTGTGTTAATAATCCTGAGACCTATGAATGGGCAATACTGTGTGTGAATAATCCTGCAACCTGAGAATAGTCGATACTGTGTGTTAATAAACTTGTGGCCTGTGAATCGTCAGTACTGTGTATGAGTAATAATGTGGCCTGTGGATGGTCAATGCTGTGTGTTAATAATCTGTGGTCTCTGCATGGTCCTTTCTGTTTGTTAATTATACTGTGGCCTGTGCATGGTTAATAGAGTATGAATAATCCTGTGCGCTGTGAATGCTGAAAACTGTGTGTGAATAATCCTGTGGCCTGAGGATGGTCAATACTATCTGTGAATAATCCAGTGTCCTGAGGACGGTCAATACAGTGTGTGAATTATCCTCTGGCCTGTAATTCGTAAATACTTTATGTAAATGCTCCTGTGGGCTGAGGATGGTCAATACTATGTCTGAGTAATCCTATGGCCTGAGGATGGTCAATAGTGTGTATGAAAAATCCTGTGGCCACTGACGTGGTGGTTTTGGATGAGCAGCTGGTTGATCCTCTCCCTCCTATGTCCCTCCCTATCTCTCTACAAACCCCTCCAGCTGCAGCAATCTGTACTGGCTTTGTAACACCGTTCAGGCCCTGACCACTCTCTGTAACACTCTCACCACCTCCAGCACCTTCACCTCTCCCTGTCCCTGTCACGTCATTAAACCCTGACAATGATTCCCGCTCCACCTGCCCTCTTCCTGCTCGCAGACCCTTTGCAATCCCTTTAAAACTTACTCTTAAAGCACGCTCTCACTTCTGGATTTTAAGCACGTTTTGCTGATCTTGTTTGCCTCATAATCTAAAATGATCCATTTTGTCCTGAGTGAGGGACAGGAGTGAGTTTCTTGTTGAGGTTTTGTCTGTTTCGATAGAATGTACTTTTTTGAGTGATTTACACTGTTCCTTCTAATGTTTTCCACTGTTCATTTACAGATACATGTTCCAGTCTGTTTAGCCTATTTAGCTTGGTCACTTCTCCTGTCAAATGTACTCAATTGGCTATTTTTGTTTTTCATTGTAACTTGTCCTTTCTGTGATTCACTCTAAAACTTTATATTTCTATAAACTGCACTTTATCACAATTTCCCAGAGGATCTCTCCAGGTGACATTACTCATTCACTAAGTTTCATCACACAACCATCGATCTGACATAGTTATGTCCCTAGCTAGTTGCACAATGTGTTATTCAAAGAAACACTGAAAAAAAATATCTGTACTCCCCTTCCACTATCACTGCTGTCAGTGTGATTTTCCCAAATTATGCGAATATTGAAGTTTCCCAAAATTATCACAATATCTTTGTTAAAAAATTCCAATTAATTCCAGTTTAATGCAGTGATGTGCAATGAACCGCTGTTCAGTGGCAAAAACTGTTCTGCTGTTTCTGTCCTTGGCAAGTAGTAGCCAGAATTTACATTCAGACTGACTCTACTTCATGATCTGCGGCCAAATGCTTTCTCTGTAATGCCTTTGTTATCCATTATAGTTCTCGTTGCGCATTTTGCCTGAGTTTCCGCAAGGTTGTGAGCCAATGAATACTTATGTTCACGTTTTGTTCGCCCTGTAACCATTTCCCTGGTGTCTAAATTTCTTTTATCTCTGTGTCACAAATCCATCTACCTTATTGTAGAGACCTTGTCCATGCCAAAAAAAAAGACATAATTTACTCTTTCCTACAATGTCCTGTCACATACCTACTCGCTGATGTACAGGTTAAGTTAAACTCTGTCCCTTTCGGTTCCTTTCTGCTTGTCTTCAGCCAAATTCCCATGCTTTTCCGATGCGTCACCTTTTCTCTTTGGATTTGGAATGTTCCTTCACCTGAACACTGTCCCTGCATCCTCTCTCAGTTTAAAGCCCTGTCCATAAACCTACCGACATGATTGGCCAGGACCCGGGTCCCAGCACAGTTCCAGTGGGTCCATCCTAATGGATTATTTTTTTAAAAATCAGGTATGGGATGTAGGTGTCTCTGGCTGTCCAGCCCTAGCTGCCATTGAGCTGAGTAGCTTGCTCAGCCATTTCAGAGAGTAATTGAGAGGCAAACACTTTGCTGTGGTTATGTAGTGCAGAGCTGAAAATGTGTTGCTGGAAAAACTCAGCAGGTCAGGCAGCATCCAAGGAACAGGAAAATCGATGTTTCGGGCATAAGCCCTTCTTCAGGAATGTAGTGCAGACCACGTCAGGATGGGCAGATGTCCATCTCTGAAGGACAAGTGTTTGGGTTTTTTTGTACATCAGCAATGGTCTCATACTAACATGTGGATTGTTAATTACTATTTTTAAAATTATTGATTTCAAATTCCACCATTTCTGATGGTGGGATTCAAACCTTTCTCCCCTGTACATTAGCTGAGGTTTTGGATACGTGCTGTAGTAATACCACTCAGCCATCACCTCACCTGCTCAATGGTTGCCCATCCCTGAACACTGACACCAGGGCATCATGAAGCTAAACCCGTTCTTCCGACACAATTGTTTGATCTTGATACCTTTATGAACTCTGGTGATATCACTCAGTCTCTCTCCATGTGATGTCCCTCACTGTGTGTGTCTAATTGCTGCCTCTGTCAGTGTCTCTCGCTCAGAATCTCCAGATCCTGAGCCAACAGAATTCCCCATTCCAGAGAGACGCAGCAGCACATGCCAGGGATGGAAACTGAGATTTTCCAGATCCCTGTGGGACACAGTGCCATTTTCTATGTGTAACCCTCACAGCATCAGTCTAATTTAACATTCTGTCTATCTCTCTGTCTCCTACATGTACTCAGGAAGGTCCTGGCTCAATAGACTTCCCAACTGCTGAGTGTCTCATCAATCATCACATTGAAGATGGTTGGTCAGCCAGAGAGACAAAGAGCAGGGGGATCTGGCGCCTTCAATAAATCCTGGAGTGAGGTAAGATCACTCACAGTGCACAGAGCAGAGAGCAATGAGGGGGCTCCAAACATCAGCTAACAGGACATGACATAGATACAGTGCTGGATGGGGAGCACAATACAGACATACCCCAGGCTCAATCCCTACCCATAGTGTAAGGTCTGTTGTACTAAGACT